>NC_135356.1:37757648-38090295 GCF_051622035.1 Arctopsyche grandis
TGGTAAACGAAATTCATCGCAAGAGCAATAATATGCATTCAATTATGCCACGATTCTGGACAAAACTTTCCTTATTTAAGTTTTCATATTAAAAACCTTCATCGGCAGAAGTAATTGCACTCTAAAATGTTTAGAAGGAGACAAAAGTGAAGCTCTGTTATCGTTGGTAAACGAAATTCATCACCAGGAGCATACTTTGCTTTCAATTTTGCCACAACTTGGGCCAAAACTTTCCTTATTTAAGTTTTCAGATTAAAAACCTTCATCGGCAGAAGTAATTGCACTCCAAAATGTTTAGACGGAGTCAAAAGTGATTTTTTTTTATCGTTGGTAAACGAAATTCATCACCAGGAGCATACTTTGCGTTCAATTTTGCCACGACTCCGGCCAAAACTTTCCTTATTTAAGTTTTCAGATTAAAAACCTTCATCGGCATAAGTAATTGCACTCCAAAATGTTAAGACGGAGACAAAAGTGATTCTCTTTTATTGTTGGTAACCGAAATTCATCACCAGGAGCATACTTTACGTTCAATTTTGCCACGACTTGGGGCAAAACTTTCCTTATTTAAGTTTTCAGATTAAAAACCTTCATCGGCAGAAGTATTTGCACTCCAAAATGTTTAAACGGAGACAAAAGTGATTCTCTTTTATAGTTGGTAAACGAAATTCATCACCAGGAGATTACTTTGCGTTCAATTATGCCATGACTTTGGCCAAAACTTTCCTTATTTAAGTTTTCAGATTAGAAACCTTCTTCGGCAGAAGTATTTGCACTCCAAAATGTTTAAACGGAGACAAAAGTGATTCTCTTTTATCGTTGGTAAACGAAATTCATCGCAAGAGCAATAATATGCATTCAATTATGCCACGATTCTGGACAAAACTTTCCTTATTTAAGTTTTCAGATTAAAAACCTTCATCGGCAGAAGTAATTGCACTCCAAAATGTTTAGACGGAGACAAAAGTGATTCTCTTTTATCGTTGGTAAACGAAATTCATCACCAGGAGAATACTTTGCGTTCAATTATGCCATGACTTTGGCCAAAACTTTCCTTATTTAAGTTTTCATATTAGAAACCTTCTTTGGCAGAATTATTTGCACTCCAAAATGTTTAAACGGAGACAAAAGTGATTCTCTTTTATCGTTGGAAAACGAAATTCATCACCAGGAGCATACTTTGCGTTCAATTTTGCCACAACTTGGGCCAAAACTTTCCTTATTTAAGTTTTCAGATTAAAAACCTTCATCGGCAGAAGTAATTGCACTCCAAAATGTTTAGACTGAGTCAAAAGTGATTTTTTTTTATCGTTGGTAAACGAAATTCATCACCAGGAGCATACTTTGCGTTCAATTTTGCCACGACTCCGGCCAAAACTTTCCTTATTTAAGTTTTCAGATTAAAAACCTTCATCGGCATAAGTAATTGCACTCCAAAATGTTAAGACGGAGACAAAAGTGATTCTCTTTTATTGTTGGTAAACGAAATTCATCACCAGGAGCATACTTTACGTTCAATTTTGCCACGACTTGGGGCAAAACTTTCCTTATTTAAGTTTTCAGATTAAAAACCTTCATCGGCAGAAGTGTTTGCACTCCAAAATGTTTAAACGGAGACAATAGTGATTCTCTTTAATAGTTGATAAACGAAATTCATCACCAGGAGAATACTTTGCGTTCAATTATGCCATGACTTTGGCCAAAACTTTCCTTATTTAAGTTTTCAGATTAGAAACCTTCTTCGGCAGAAGTATTTGCACTCCAAAATGTTTAAACGGAGACAAAAGTGATTCTCTTTTATCGTTGGTAAACGAAATTCATCGCAATAGCAATAATATGCTTTCAATTATGCCACGATTCTGGACAAAACTTTCCTTATTTAAGTTTTCAGATTAAAAACCTTCATCGGCAGAAGTAATTGCACTCCAAAATGTTTAGACGGAGACAAAAGTGATTCTCTGTTATCGTTGGTTAACGAAATTCATCACCAGGAGCATACTTTGCGTTCAATTATGCCATGACTTTGGCCAAAACTTTCCATATTTAAGTTTTCATATTAGAAACCTTCTTTGGCAGAAGTATTTGCACTCCAAAATGTTTAAACGGAGACAAAAGTGATTCTCTGTTATCGTTGGTAAACGAAATTCATCACCAGGAGTATACTTTGCGTTCAATTTTGCCACGTTTTGGGCCAAAACTTTCCTTATTTAAGTTTTCAGATTAAAAACCTTCATTGGCAGAAGTAATTGCACTCCAAAATGTTTAGACGGAGACAAAAGTGAAACTCTTTTATCGTTGGTAAACGAAATTCATCACCAGGAGCATACTTTGCGTTCAATTTTGCCACGACTTGGGCCAAAACTTTCCTTATTTAAGTTTTCAGATTAAAAACCTTCATCGGCAGAAGTAATTGCACTCCAAAATGTTTAGACTGAGTCAAAAGTGATTTTTTTTTATCGTTGGTAAACGAAATTCATCACCAGGAGCATACTTTGCGTTCAATTTTGCCACGACTCCGGCCAAAACTTTCCTTATTTAAGTTTTCAGATTAAAAACCTTCATCGGCATAAGTAATTGCACTCCAAAATGTTAAGACGGAGACAAAAGTGATTCTCTTTTATTGTTGGTAAACGAAATTCATCACCAGGAGCATACTTTACGTTCAATTTTGCCACGACTTGGGGCAAAACTTTCCTTATTTAAGTTTTCAGATTAAAAACCTTCATCGGCAGAAGTGTTTGCACTCCAAAATGTTTAAACGGAGACAAAAGTGATTCTCTTTAATAGTTGATAAACGAAATTCATCACCAGGAGAATACTTTGCGTTCAATTATGCCATGACTTTGGCCAAAACTTTCCTTATTTAAGTTTTCAGATTAGAAACCTTCTTCGGCAGAAGTATTTGCACTCCAAAATGTTTAAACGGAGACAAAAGTGATTCTCTTTTATCGTTGGTAAACGAAATTCATCGCAATAGCAATAATATGCTTTCAATTATGCCACGATTCTGGACAAAACTTTCCTTATTTAAGTTTTCAGATTAAAAACCTTCATCGGCAGAAGTAATTGCACTCCAAAATGTTTAGACGGAGACAAAAGTGATTCTCTGTTATCGTTGGTTAACGAAATTCATCACCAGGAGCATACTTTGCGTTCAATTATGCCATGACTTTGGCCAAAACTTTCCATATTTAAGTTTTCATATTAGAAACCTTCTTTGGCAGAAGTATTTGCACTCCAAAATGTTTAAACGGAGACAAAAGTGATTCTCTGTTATCGTTGGTAAACGAAATTCATCACCAGGAGTATACTTTGCGTTCAATTTTGCCACGTTTTGGGCCAAAACTTTCCTTATTTAAGTTTTCAGATTAGAAACCTTCATTGGCAGAAGTAATTGCACTCCAAAATGTTTAGACGGAGACAAAAGTGAAACTCTGTTATCGTTGGTAAACGAAATTCATCACCAGGAGCATACTTTGCGTTCAATTTTGCCACGACTTGGGCCAAAACTTTCCTTATTTAAGTTTTCAGATTAAAAAGCTTCATCGGCATAAGTATTTGCACTCCAAAATGTTTAAACGGAGACAAAAGTGATTCTCTTTTATCGTTGGTAAACGAAATTCATCGCAAGAGCAATAATATGCATTCAATTATGCCACGACTTGGGCCAAAACTTTCCTTATTTAAGTTTTCAGATTAGAAACCTTCTTCGGCATAAGTAATTGCACTCCAAAATGTTAAGACGGAGACAAAAGTGATTCTCTTTTATCGTTGGTAAACGAAATTCATCGCAAGAGCAATAATATGCTTTCAATTATGCCACGACTTGGGCCAAAACTTTCCTTATTTAAGTTTTCAGATTAGAAACCTTCTTCGGCATAAGTAATTGCACTCCAAAATGTTAAGACGGAGACAAAAGTGATTCTCTTTTATCGTTGGTAAACGAAATTCATCACCAGGAGAATACTTTGCGTTCAATTATGCCATGACTTTGGCCAAAACTTTCCTTATTAAAGTTTTCAGATTAGAAACCTTCTTCGGCAGAAGTATTTGCACTCCAAAATGTTTAAACGGAGACAAAAGTGATTCTCTTTTATCGTTGGTAAACGAAATTCATCGCAAGAGCAATAATATGCATTCAATTATGCCACGATTCTGGACAAAACTTTCCTTATTTAAGTTTTCAGATTAAAAACCTTCATCGGCAGAAGTAATTGCACTCCAAAATGTTTAGACGGAGACAAAAGTGATTCTCTTTTATCGTTGGTAAACGAAATTCATCACCAGGAGAATACTTTGCGTTCAATTATGCCATGACTTTGGCCAAAACTTTCCTTATTTAAGTTTTCATATTAGAAACCTTCTTTGGCAGAATTATTTGCACTCCAAAATGTTTAAACGGAGACAAAAGTGATTCTCTTTTATCGTTGGTAAACGAAATTCATCGCAAGAGCAATAATATGCATTCAATTATGCCACGATTCTGGACAAAACTTTCCTTATTTAAGTTTTCAGATTAAAAACCTTCATCGGCAGAAGTAATTGCACTCCAAAATGTTTAGACGGAGACAAAAGTGATTCTCTTTTATCGTTGGTAAACGAAATTCAACACCAGGAGAA
This sequence comes from Arctopsyche grandis, assembly GCF_051622035.1. Lineage (NCBI taxonomy): Eukaryota > Metazoa > Arthropoda > Insecta > Trichoptera > Hydropsychidae > Arctopsyche > Arctopsyche grandis. The sequence goes on from NC_135356.1 coordinate 37,762,269, forward strand.
TACTTTGCGTTCAATTATGCTATGACTTTGGCCAAAACTTTCCTTATTTAAGTTTTCATATTAGAAACCTTCTTTGGCAGAATTATTTGCACTCCAAAATGTTTAAACGGAGACAAAAGTGATTCTCTTTTATCGTTGGTAAACGAAATTCATCGCAAGAGCAATAATATGCATTCAATTATGCCACGATTCTGGACAAAACTTTCCTTATTTAAGTTTTCAGATTAAAAACCTTCATCGGCAGAAGTAATTGCACTCCAAAATGTTTAGACGGAGACAAAAGTGATTCTCTTTTATCGTTGGTAAACGAAATTCAACACCAGGAGAATACTTTGCGTTCAATTATGCCATGACTTTGGCCAAAACTTTCCTTATTTAAGTTTTCATATTAGAAACCTTCTTTGGCAGAATTATTTGCACTCCAAAATGTTTAAACGGAGACAAAAGTGATTCTCTGTTATCGTTGTTAAACGAAATTCATCACCAGGAGTATACTTTGCGTTCAATTTTGCCACGTTTTGGGCCAAAACTTTCCTTATTTAAGTTTTCAGATTAAAAACCTTCATTGGCAGAAGTAATTGCACTCCAAAATGTTTAGACGGAGACAAAAGTGAAACTCTGTTATCGTTGGTAAACGAAATTCATCACCAGGAGCATACTTTGCGTTCAATTTTGCCACGACTTGGGCCAAAACTTTCCTTATTTAAGTTTTCAGATTAAAAACCTTCATCGGCAGAAGTAATTGCACTCCAAAATGTTTAGACTGAGTCAAAAGTGATTTTTTTTTATCGTTGGTAAACGAAATTCATCACCAGGAGCATACTTTGCGTTCAATTTTGCCACGACTCCGGCCAAAACTTTCCTTATTTAAGTTTTCAGATTAAAAACCTTCATCGGCATAAGTAATTGCACTCCAAAATGTTAAGACGGAGACAAAAGTGATTCTCTTTTATTGTTGGTAAACGAAATTCATCACCAGGAGCATACTTTACGTTCAATTTTGCCACGACTTGGGGCAAAACTTTCCTTATTTAAGTTTTCAGATTAAAAACCTTCATCGGCAGAAGTGTTTGCACTCCAAAATGTTTAAACGGAGACAAAAGTGATTCTCTTTAATAGTTGATAAACGAAATTCATCACCAGGAGAATACTTTGCGTTCAATTATGCCATGACTTTGGCCAAAACTTTCCTTTTTTAAGTTTTCTTATTAGAAACCTTCTTCGGCAGAAGTATTTGCACTCCAAAATGTTTAAACGGAGACAAAAGTGATTCTCTTTTATCGTTGGTAAACGAAATTCATCGCAATAGCAATAATATGCTTTCAATTATGCCACGATTCTGGACAAAACTTTCCTTATTTAAGTTTTCAGATTAAAAACCTTCATCGGCAGAAGTAATTGCACTCCAAAATGTTTAGACGGAGACAAAAGTGATTCTCTGTTATCGTTGGTTAACGAAATTCATCACCAGGAGCATACTTTGCGTTCAATTATGCCATGACTTTGGCCAAAACTTTCCATATTTAAGTTTTCATATTAGAAACCTTCTTTGGCAGAAGTATTTGCACTCCAAAATGTTTAAACGGAGACAAAAGTGATTCTCTTTTATCGTTGGTAAACGAAATTCATCGCAAGAGCAATAATATGCATTCAATTATGCCACGATTCTGGACAAAACTTTCCTTATTTAAGTTTTCAGATTAAAAACCCTCATCGGCAGAAGTAATTGCACTCCAAAATGTTTAGACGGAGACAAAAGTGATTCTCTTTTATCGTTGGTAAACGAAATTCAACACCAGGAGAATACTTTGCGTTCAATTATGCTATGACTTTGGCCAAAACTTTCCTTATTTAAGTTTTCATATTAGAAACCTTCTTTGGCAGAATTATTTGCACTCCAAAATGTTTAAACGGAGACAAAAGTGATTCTCTTTTATCGTTGGTAAACGAAATTCATCGCAAGAGCAATAATATGCATTCAATTATGCCACGATTCTGGACAAAACTTTCCTTATTTAAGTTTTCAGATTAAAAACCTTCATCGGCAGAAGTAATTGCACTCCAAAATGTTTAGACGGAGACAAAAGTGATTCTCTTTTATCGTTGGTAAACGAAATTCAACACCAGGAGAATACTTTGCGTTCAATTATGCCATGACTTTGGCCAAAACTTTCCTTATTTAAGTTTTCATATTAGAAACCTTCTTTGGCAGAATTATTTGCACTCCAAAATGTTTAAACGGAGACAAAAGTGATTCTCTTTTATCGTTGGAAAACGAAATTCATCACCAGGAGCATACTTTGCGTTCAATTTTGCCACAACTTGGGCCAAAACTTTCCTTATTTAAGTTTTCAGATTAAAAACCTTCATCGGCAGAAGTAATTGCACTCCAAAATGTTTAGACTGAGTCAAAAGTGATTTTTTTTTATCGTTGGTAAACGAAATTCATCACCAGGAGCATACTTTGCGTTCAATTTTGCCACGACTCCGGCCAAAACTTTCCTTATTTAAGTTTTCAGATTAAAAACCTTCATCGGCATAAGTAATTGCACTCCAAAATGTTAAGACGGAGACAAAAGTGATTCTCTTTTATTGTTGGTAAACGAAATTCATCACCAGGAGCATACTTTACGTTCAATTTTGCCACGACTTGGGGCAAAACTTTCCTTATTTAAGTTTTCAGATTAAAAACCTTCATCGGCAGAAGTGTTTGCACTCCAAAATGTTTAAACGGAGACAAAAGTGATTCTCTTTAATAGTTGATAAACGAAATTCATCACCAGGAGAATACTTTGCGTTCAATTATGCCATGACTTTGGCCAAAACTTTCCTTTTTTAAGTTTTCAGATTAAAAACCTTCATCGGCAGAAGTAATTGCACTCCAAAATGTTTAGACGGAGACAAAAGTGATTCTCTGTTATCGTTGGTTAACGAAATTCATCACCAGGAGCATACTTTGCGTTCAATTATGCCATGACTTTGGCCAAAACTTTCCATATTTAAGTTTTCAGATTAAAAACCTTCATCGGCAGAAGTATTTGCACTCCAAAATGTTTAAACGGAGACAAAAGTGATTCTCTTTTATAGTTGGTAAACGAAATTCATCACCAGGAGATTACTTTGCGTTCAATTATGCCATGACTTTGGCCAAAACTTTCCTTATTTAAGTTTTCAGATTAGAAACCTTCTTCGGCAGAAGTATTTGCACTCCAAAATGTTTAAACGGAGACAAAAGTGATTCTCTTTTATCGTTGGTAAACGAAATTCATCGCAAGAGCAATAATATGCATTCAATTATGCCACGATTCTGGACAAAACTTTCCTTATTTAAGTTTTCAGATTAAAAACCTTCATCGGCAGAAGTAATTGCACTCCAAAATGTTTAGACGGAGACAAAAGTGATTCTCTTTTATCGTTGGTAAACGAAATTCATCACCAGGAGAATACTTTGCGTTCAATTATGCCATGACTTTGGCCAAAACTTTCCTTATTTAAGTTTTCATATTAGAAACCTTCTTTGGCAGAATTATTTGCACTCCAAAATGTTTAAACGGAGACAAAAGTGATTCTCTTTTATCGTTGGAAAACGAAATTCATCACCAGGAGCATACTTTGCGTTCAATTTTGCCACAACTTGGGCCAAAACTTTCCTTATTTAAGTTTTCAGATTAAAAACCTTCATCGGCAGAAGTAATTGCACTCCAAAATGTTTAGACTGAGTCAAAAGTGATTTTTTTTTATCGTTGGTAAACGAAATTCATCACCAGGAGCATACTTTGCGTTCAATTTTGCCACGACTCCGGCCAAAACTTTCCTTATTTAAGTTTTCAGATTAAAAACCTTCATCGGCATAAGTAATTGCACTCCAAAATGTTAAGACGGAGACAAAAGTGATTCTCTTTTATTGTTGGTAAACGAAATTCATCACCAGGAGCATACTTTACGTTCAATTTTGCCACGACTTGGGGCAAAACTTTCCTTATTTAAGTTTTCAGATTAAAAACCTTCATCGGCAGAAGTGTTTGCACTCCAAAATGTTTAAACGGAGACAAAAGTGATTCTCTTTAATAGTTGATAAACGAAATTCATCACCAGGAGAATACTTTGCGTTCAATTATGCCATGACTTTGGCCAAAACTTTCCTTATTTAAGTTTTCAGATTAGAAACCTTCTTCGGCAGAAGTATTTGCACTCCAAAATGTTTAAACGGAGACAAAAGTGATTCTCTTTTATCGTTGGTAAACGAAATTCATCGCAATAGCAATAATATGCTTTCAATTATGCCACGATTCTGGACAAAACTTTCCTTATTTAAGTTTTCAGATTAAAAACCTTCATCGGCAGAAGTAATTGCACTCCAAAATGTTTAGACGGAGACAAAAGTGATTCTCTGTTATCGTTGGTTAACGAAATTCATCACCAGGAGCATACTTTGCGTTCAATTATGCCATGACTTTGGCCAAAACTTTCCATATTTAAGTTTTCATATTAGAAACCTTCTTTGGCAGAAGTATTTGCACTCCAAAATGTTTAAACGGAGACAAAAGTGATTCTCTGTTATCGTTGGTAAACGAAATTCATCACCAGGAGTATACTTTGCGTTCAATTTTGCCACGTTTTGGGCCAAAACTTTCCTTATTTAAGTTTTCAGATTAAAAACCTTCATTGGCAGAAGTAATTGCACTCCAAAATGTTTAGACGGAGACAAAAGTGAAACTCTGTTATCGTTGGTAAACGAAATTCATCACCAGGAGCATACTTTGCGTTCAATTTTGCCACGACTTGGGCCAAAACTTTCCTTATTTAAGTTTTCAGATTAAAAACCTTCATCGGCAGAAGTAATTGCACTCCAAAATGTTTAGACTGAGTCAAAAGTGATTTTTTTTTATCGTTGGTAAACGAAATTCATCACCAGGAGCATACTTTGCGTTCAATTTTGCCACGACTCCGGCCAAAACTTTCCTTATTTAAGTTTTCAGATTAAAAACCTTCATCGGCATAAGTAATTGCACTCCAAAATGTTAAGACGGAGACAAAAGTGATTCTCTTTTATTGTTGGTAAACGAAATTCATCACCAGGAGCATACTTTACGTTCAATTTTGCCACGACTTGGGGCAAAACTTTCCTTATTTAAGTTTTCAGATTAAAAACCTTCATCGGCAGAAGTGTTTGCACTCCAAAATGTTTAAACGGAGACAAAAGTGATTCTCTTTAATAGTTGATAAACGAAATTCATCACCAGGAGAATACTTTGCGTTCAATTATGCCATGACTTTGGCCAAAACTTTCCTTATTTAAGTTTTCAGATTAGAAACCTTCTTCGGCAGAAGTATTTGCACTCCAAAATGTTTAAACGGAGACAAAAGTGATTCTCTTTTATCGTTGGTAAACGAAATTCATCGCAATAGCAATAATATGCTTTCAATTATGCCACGATTCTGGACAAAACTTTCCTTATTTAAGTTTTCAGATTAAAAACCTTCATCGGCAGAAGTAATTGCACTCCAAAATGTTTAGACGGAGACAAAAGTGATTCTCTGTTATCGTTGGTTAACGAAATTCATCACCAGGAGCATACTTTGCGTTCAATTATGCCATGACTTTGGCCAAAACTTTCCATATTTAAGTTTTCATATTAGAAACCTTCTTTGGCAGAAGTATTTGCACTCCAAAATGTTTAAACGGAGACAAAAGTGATTCTCTGTTATCGTTGGTAAACGAAATTCATCACCAGGAGTATACTTTGCGTTCAATTTTGCCACGTTTTGGGCCAAAACTTTCCTTATTTAAGTTTTCAGATTAGAAACCTTCATTGGCAGAAGTAATTGCACTCCAAAATGTTTAGACGGAGACAAAAGTGAAACTCTGTTATCGTTGGTAAACGAAATTCATCACCAGGAGCATACTTTGCGTTCAATTTTGCCACGACTTGGGCCAAAACTTTCCTTATTTAAGTTTTCAGATTAAAAAGCTTCATCGGCATAAGTATTTGCACTCCAAAATGTTTAAACGGAGACAAAAGTGATTCTCTTTTATCGTTGGTAAACGAAATTCATCGCAAGAGCAATAATATGCATTCAATTATGCCACGACTTGGGCCAAAACTTTCCTTATTTAAGTTTTCAGATTAGAAACCTTCTTCGGCATAAGTAATTGCACTCCAAAATGTTAAGACGGAGACAAAAGTGATTCTCTTTTATCGTTGGTAAACGAAATTCATCGCAAGAGCAATAATATGCTTTCAATTATGCCACGACTTGGGCCAAAACTTTCCTTATTTAAGTTTTCAGATTAGAAACCTTCTTCGGCATAAGTAATTGCACTCCAAAATGTTAAGACGGAGACAAAAGTGATTCTCTTTTATCGTTGGTAAACGAAATTCATCACCAGGAGAATACTTTGCGTTCAATTATGCCATGACTTTGGCCAAAACTTTCCTTATTAAAGTTTTCAGATTAGAAACCTTCTTCGGCAGAAGTATTTGCACTCCAAAATGTTTAAACGGAGACAAAAGTGATTCTCTTTTATCGTTGGTAAACGAAATTCATCGCAAGAGCAATAATATGCATTCAATTATGCCACGATTCTGGACAAAACTTTCCTTATTTAAGTTTTCAGATTAAAAACCTTCATCGGCAGAAGTAATTGCACTCCAAAATGTTTAGATGGAGACAAAAGTGATTCTCTTTTATCGTTGGTAAACGAAATTCATCACCAGGAGAATACTTTGCGTTCAATTATGCCATGACTTTGGCCAAAACTTTCCTTATTTAAGTTTTCATATTAGAAACCTTCTTTGGCAGAATTATTTGCACTCCAAAATGTTTAAACGGAGACAAAAGTGATTCTCTTTTATCGTTGGTAAACGAAATTCATCGCAAGAGCAATAATATGCATTCAATTATGCCACGATTCTGGACAAAACTTTCCTTATTTAAGTTTTCAGATTAAAAACCTTCATCGGCAGAAGTAATTGCACTCCAAAATGTTTAGACGGAGACAAAAGTGATTCTCTTTTATCGTTGGTAAACGAAATTCAACACCAGGAGAATACTTTGCGTTCAATTATGCCATGACTTTGGCCAAAACTTTCCTTATTTAAGTTTTCATATTAGAAACCTTCTTTGGCAGAATTATTTGCACTCCAAAATGTTTAAACGGAGACAAAAGTGATTCTCTTTTATCGTTGGTAAACGAAATTCATCGCAAGAGCAATAATATGCATTCAATTATGCCACGATTCTGGACAAAACTTTCCTTATTTAAGTTTTCAGATTAAAAACCTTCATCGGCAGAAGTAATTGCACTCCAAAATGTTTAGACGGAGACAAAAGTGATTCTCTTTTATCGTTGGTAAACGAAATTCATCACCAGGAGAATACTTTGCGTTCAATTATGCCATGACTTTGGCCAAAACTTTCCTTATTTAAGTTTTCATATTAGAAACCTTCTTTGGCAGAATTATTTGCACTCCAAAATGTTTAAACGGAGACAAAAGTGATTCTCTTTTATCGTTGGTAAACGAAATTCATCGCAAGAGCAATAATATGCATTCAATTATGCCACGATTCTGGACAAAACTTTCCTTATTTAAGTTTTCAGATTAAAAACCTTCATCGGCAGAAGTAATTGCACTCCAAAATGTTTAGACGGAGACAAAAGTGATTCTCTTTTATCGTTGGTAAACGAAATTCAACACCAGGAGAATACTTTGCGTTCAATTATGCCATGACTTTGGCCAAAACTTTCCTTATTTAAGTTTTCATATTAGAAACCTTCATCGGCAGAAGTATTTGCACTCCAAAATGTTTAAACGGAGACAAAAGTGATTCTCTTTTATAGTTGGTAAACGAAATTCATCGCAAGAGCAATAATATGCATTCAATTATGCCACGATTCTGGACAAAACTTTCCTTATTTAAGTTTTCAGATTAAAAACCTTCATCGGCAGAATTATTTGCACTCCAAAATGTTTAAACGGAGACAAAAGTGATTCTCTGTTATCGTTGGTAAACGAAATTCATCACCAGGAGTATACTTTGCGTTCAATTTTGCCACGTTTTGGGCCAAAACTTTCCTTATTTAAGTTTTCAGATTAAAAACCTTCATTGGCAGAAGTAATTGCACTCCAAAATGTTTAGACGGAGACAAAAGTGAAACTCTGTTATCGTTGGTAAACGAAATTCATCACCAGGAGCATACTTTGCGTTCAATTTTGCCACGACTTGGGCCAAAACTTTCCTTATTTAAGTTTTCAGATTAAAAACCTTCATCGGCAGAAGTAATTGCACTCCAAAATGTTTAGACTGAGTCAAAAGTGATTTTTTTTTATCGTTGGTAAACGAAATTCATCACCAGGAGCATACTTTGCGTTCAATTTTGCCACGACTCCGGCCAAAACTTTCCTTATTTAAGTTTTCAGATTAAAAACCTTCATCGGCATAAGTAATTGCACTCCAAAATGTTAAGACGGAGACAAAAGTGATTCTCTTTTATTGTTGGTAAACGAAATTTATCACCAGGAGCATACTTTACGTTCAATTTTGCCACGACTTGGGGCAAAACTTTCCTTATTTAAGTTTTCAGATTAAAAACCTTCATCGGCAGAAGTGTTTGCACTCCAAATTGTTTAAACGGAGACAAAAGTGATTCTCTTTAATAGTTGATAAACGAAATTCATCACCAGGAGAATACTTTGCGTTCAATTATGCCATGACTTTGGCCAAAACTTTCCTTATTTAAGTTTTCAGATTAGAAACCTTCTTCGGCAGAAGTATTTGCACTCCAAAATGTTTAAACGGAGACAAAAGTGATTCTCTTTTATCGTTGGTAAACGAAATTCATCGCAATAGCAATAATATGCTTTCAATTATGCCACGATTCTGGACAAAACTTTCCTTATTTAAGTTTTCAGATTAAAAACCTTCATCGGCAGAAGTAATTGCACTCCAAAATGTTTAGACGGAGACAAAAGTGATTCTCTGTTATCGTTGGTTAACGAAATTCATCACCAGGAGCATACTTTGCGTTCAATTATGCCATGACTTTGGCCAAAACTTTCCATATTTAAGTTTTCATATTAGAAACCTTCTTTGGCAGAAGTATTTGCACTCCAAAATGTTTAAACGGAGACAAAAGTGATTCTCTGTTATCGTTGGTAAACGAAATTCATCACCAGGAGTATACTTTGCGTTCAATTTTGCCACGTTTTGGGCCAAAACTTTCCTTATTTAAGTTTTCAGATTAGAAACCTTCATTGGCAGAAGTAATTGCACTCCAAAATGTTTAGACGGAGACAAAAGTGAAACTCTGTTATCGTTGGTAAACGAAATTCATCACCAGGAGCATACTTTGCGTTCAATTTTGCCACGACTTGGGCCAAAACTTTCCTTATTTAAGTTTTCAGATTAAAAAGCTTCATCGGCATAAGTATTTGCACTCCAAAATGTTTAAACGGAGACAAAAGTGATTCTCTTTTATCGTTGGTAAACGAAATTCATCGCAAGAGCAATAATATGCATTCAATTATGCCACGACTTGGGCCAAAACTTTCCTTATTTAAGTTTTCAGATTAGAAACCTTCTTCGGCATAAGTAATTGCACTCCAAAATGTTAAGACGGAGACAAAAGTGATTCTCTTTTATCGTTGGTAAACGAAATTCATCGCAAGAGCAATAATATGCTTTCAATTATGCCACGACTTGGGCCAAAACTTTCCTTATTTAAGTTTTCAGATTAGAAACCTTCTTCGGCATAAGTAATTGCACTCCAAAATGTTAAGACGGAGACAAAAGTGATTCTCTTTTATCGTTGGTAAACGAAATTCATCACCAGGAGAATACTTTGCGTTCAATTATGCCATGACTTTGGCCAAAACTTTCCTTATTAAAGTTTTCAGATTAGAAACCTTCTTCGGCAGAAGTATTTGCACTCCAAAATGTTTTAACGGAGACAAAAGTGATTCTCTTTTATCGTTGGTAAACGAAATTCATCGCAAGAGCAATAATATGCATTCAATTATGCCACGATTCTGGACAAAACTTTCCTTATTTAAGTTTTCAGATTAAAAACCTTCATCGGCAGAAGTAATTGCACTCCAAAATGTTTAGACGGAGACAAAAGTGATTCTCTTTTATCGTTGGTAAACGAAATTCATCACCAGGAGAATACTTTGCGTTCAATTATGCCATGACTTTGGCCAAAACTTTCCTTATTTAAGTTTTCATATTAGAAACCTTCTTTGGCAGAATTATTTGCACTCCAAAATGTTTAAACGGAGACAAAAGTGATTCTCTTTTATCGTTGGTAAACGAAATTCATCGCAAGAGCAATAATATGCATTCAATTATGCCACGATTCTGGACAAAACTTTCCTTATTTAAGTTTTCAGATTAAAAACCTTCATCGGCAGAAGTAATTGCACTCCAAAATGTTTAGACGGAGACAAAAGTGATTCTCTTTTATCGTTGGTAAACGAAATTCAACACCAGGAGAATACTTTGCGTTCAATTATGCCATGACTTTGGCCAAAACTTTCCTTATTTAAGTTTTCATATTAGAAACCTTCTTTGGCAGAATTATTTGCACTCCAAAATGTTTAAACGGAGACAAAAGTGATTCTCTTTTATCGTTGGTAAACGAAATTCATCGCAAGAGCAATAATATGCATTCAATTATGCCACGATTCTGGACAAAACTTTCCTTATTTAAGTTTTCAGATTAAAAACCTTCATCGGCAGAAGTAATTGCACTCCAAAATGTTTAGACGGAGACAAAAGTGAAGCTCTGTTATCGTTGGTAAACGAAATTCATCACCAGGAGCATACTTTGCGTTCAATTTTGCCACAACTTGGGCCAAAACTTTCCTTATTTAAGTTTTCAGATTAAAAACCTTCATCGGCAGAAGTAATTGCACTCCAAAATGTTTAGACGGAGTCAAAAGTGATTTTTTTTTATCGTTGGTAAACGAAATTCATCACCAGGAGCATACTTTGCGTTCAATTTTGCCACGACTCCGGCCAAAACTTTCCTTATTTAAGTTTTCAGATTAAAAACCTTCATCGGCATAAGTAATTGCACTCCAAAATGTTAAGACGGAGACAAAAGTGATTCTCTTTAATGTTGGTAAACGAAATTCATCACCAGGAGCATACTTTACGTTCAATTTTGCCACGACTTGGGGCAAAACTTTCCTTATTTAAGTTTTCAGATTAGAAACCTTCTTCGGCAGAAGTATTTGCACTCCAAAATGTTTAAACGGAGACAAAAGTGATTTTTTTTATCGTTGGTAAACGAAATTCATCGCAAGAGCAATAATATGCATTCAATTATGCCACGATTCTGGACAAAACTTTCCTTATTTAAGTTTTCAGATTAAAAACCTTCATCGGCAGAAGTAATTGCACTCCAAAATGTTTAGATGGAGACAAAAGTGATTCTCTGTTATCGTTGGTAAACGAAATTCATCACCAGGAGCATACTTTGCGTTCAATTTTGCCACGACTTGGGCCAAAACTTTCCTTATTTAAGTTTTCAGATTAAAAACCTTCATCGGCATAAGTATTTGCACTCCAAAATGTTTAAACGGAGACAAAAGTGATTCTCTTTTATCGTTGGTAAACGAAATTCATCGCAAGAGCAATAATATGCATTCAATTATGCCACGACTTGGGCCAAAACTTTCCTTATTTAAGTTTTCAGATTAGAAACCTTCTTCGGCATAAGTAATTGCACTCCAAAATGTTAAGACGGAGACAAAAGTGATTCTCTTTTATCGTTGGTATACGAAATTCATCACCAGGAGAATACTTTGCGTTCAATTATGCCATGACTTTGGCCAAAACTTTCCTTATTTAAGTTTTCAGATTAGAAACCTTCTTCGGCAGAAGTATTTGCACTCCAAAATGTTTAAACGGAGACAAAAGTGATTTTCTTTTATCGTTGGTAAACGAAATTCATCGCAAGAGCAATAATATGCATTCAATTATGCCACGACTTGGGCCAAAACTTTCCTTATTTAAGTTTTCAGATTAGAAACCTTCTTCGGCATAAGTAATTGCACTCCAAAATGTTAAGACGGAGACAAAAGTGATTCTCTTTTATCGTTGGTAAACGAAATTCATCACCAGGAGCATACTTTGCGTTCAATTTTGCCACGACTTGAGCCAAAACTTTCCTTATTTAAGTTTTCAGATTAAAAACCTTCATCGGCATAAGTATTTGCACTCCAAAATGTTTAAACGGAGACAAAAGTGATTATCTGTTATCGTTGGTAAACGAAATTCATCACCAGGAGCATACTTTGCGTTCAATTTTGCCACGACTTGGTCCAAAACTTTCCTTATTTAAGTTTTCAGCTTAAAAACCTTCATCGGCAGAAGTAATTGCACTCCAAAATGTTAAGATGGAGACAAAAGTGATTCTCTTTTATCGTTGTTAAACGAAATTCATCGCAAGAGCAGGAATATGCTGCTGACATTTGTATTTTTTTCCCACTGGCAATATTGGCATGTGACGTTTGTGACAGATGAGATTGTGTCAATCGAGTGCTTCTCATTGACCTTGCTTCGTTTCGTTTCGTTTCATTGAAAGATGGCTTTCAAAAGTTTTTTAGAAGTAAACGGAGTGCCGACTCACGTTGCTTGTTGGGGTCGTTGGGTAGAAGAAGAACAACCAGACGAGGTTATCATATGCATCACTGGAAATCCAGGAGTAGCAGGATACTACTACCCATACCTTGAAAAGATACATCATATCACAAACATTCCCACTTGGGTCATAGGTGACACAATCATTGAACACCTCTCAATTCCTATCTACATACATATAATATGTATTATTGTATACTAATGTTTTGTATGGCGCAATCGAATCATGTAGTACTTTTATTTGCAGCTTTGTGGTCCAACACCTCATATTTTATAGTTCATGTCGTTTATTTATTTATTTCTTGTTGTTATTGAATTTGTACTTGTTTGGTCTGATGTTGAGTATTTTCCCGCAAAAGAATTTGACCTCATGAATTGAGTTGTTCGTAATGCATATACGTTTGCGTATATGCATTACCCCGTTACATTCTCACAATTTGGATCGATCACAGCTGTTCACCGTGTGTATTTCATGCTAAAAACAATATTAAATTTTGCAGGGCACGGGGGGCACGAGGAGCCGGTCGCTTCGAACAATTCAACGTTCCTGAGAAAAGTCGGCACAATCAAGGGCCGGGAAGCAATCTTCAATTTGCAAGGACAATACAATCAAAAGGTGGAGTTTATACAAAAATATACAAAGGCGACGACAAAAATCCACCTGTTGGGTCACTCAGTTGGAGCGTGGATCACTTTGGAGATGTTCAAAGACGACAGGATCAAAGATAGGATAGCGTCGTCTCAATTATTGTTTCCGACAATCCAAAAGATCGCGAACACACCCAATGGCTTTTGGGTGAACAGCGTGTTGAGGCGAATCACACCATTGATCATGATGCTGCTATGGATCCTCAACAACGTTATTCCCACATTCATATTCAGCACTCTCGTCGGGTGGTACATGCACCTGAAAGGATATCCGGCTCAGTTTGCTGACCTTTCAGTCAAATACTTGTCGGGCTCAGTCATGAATAAAGTATTGTTTATGGCGTACGATGAAATGGATCGCATCAAGGAACTTGATGTGGTGACGCTGAATGGAAATAAGGATAAAATCAAGATTGTGTATAATAGAAAGGATGGCTGGGCGCCGGGACGCTTATTTCACGATTTCCCAACTTTAGTGCCCAACGTATTCATCAAGGAAGTACCTTATTGTCACGCATTCGTTTTGAAAGACTATGATAAAATGGCTACTTTAACTGCAGATCTCATCGCCAATTAATAAAAGTGCAATATTATCATTGCATAGTACTCATTATGTATCTATCGACATATGTATGTACATATTATGTCTGTATTACACATATTAAGAGTAAACCCAAGACTTCAGAAATGCTCTCTAATTCACGGAATTTTTATGACCAAACATAAATTTACTTTTATAATTGTACTATTTTGATATCATTCCACCTGTTTAATATTTGCTATGCGAATATGATTTTTGCATTTTTATCTATTATATGTACATATACATATATCTTTCCATTATAGTAAAACTATATTTTCATCGACATTGTTCTATTTTAGAATAGTGAACGGAACAAATCTTTTTATTATGTATTCATAGTTTATTTATCAATACGTACATACGTATGTACATATATTTACGTAAAAGAAATATTATATAATTGAACCTTCCCTTATAGTTATGTACACTTTTTCATTTATGATTCCAAGTATCTATAATTTTTTCCAACCATTATAAACAATGTTTTGAAACCGTCAGAAATGTTCAGTTGATGTTCTTGTGCTCGTTGAGGCTATGTTGAGGCCAGTTGTAGCTTTCTTACGGGATTTCGACTCTTTACTCTTGTTTAAGAAAGGCCGTCTGCAGGGTGGGTGGTTTTACACTCTTTCAAATCGGAGAAATTCAGGTTTATTCGAGTTGTACACTGATGGATGAGTACGTATTTGATTTGACTATAACTGTGGCTCACTGCAATTAAAATAGTATTTTTGGAGTCATTTTGAAAAAAAGTTAAACATGACAAATTTGTACACACTAATGTAGTTTACAACTTACATATGTATGCTTAAAAACTCCAATGGTCGGTACCATTATTTTTGTTAATTTGAGTTTAACCTTAATTTTGTTGCCGTTCCTTTCTTCGATATATACATATATATATATATATATATATATATATATATATATATATATATATATATATATATATATATATATATATATATATTGAGTGAATACGAATATATATATATATAAATCGAGGAGGTTTCGTATTCTCCATTTTTCTCCTCTGATCTCTAATCTCATCATCGGTATGAGAAAGATATTTTCTATGTTTGTGGGTGTAAAAAAGAGGCGATTTTATAGATGTTTGGCGGCTGGCTCCCTATAGATCTCGTATAAAAAATAAGAGCACAGATGCATGCCAAGCATTTAATAAAAAAAGAATTGAGGAAGGGAGAAGTGTACGATATACGTTTGTATGGACTTAACTCTGGCTTTAACTGGCATATATTTATTGAAGTGAATTGAAGCTGAATTTTCGTATACCCCGTACCTACGAAAGTTGCATAACCCCCATCATGTGACGAGTCACGAGTCACGAGTCACGACTAGCTTAGCTTAGCTTAAATTCAATGCTTATTAAACGTATGTATTTTATGTAAATCCATAAAACCATAACCTACAAATGGTTTCATATGGCATATTATTATACTTGGGGTTGAAAATTGGAGTTTTTGAAATGTCACATTCACAATGTCGATGCCACTCACTGCATTTCATATTAATAAATTTCGTATTAGTCCTCTTTTTATATTTATTTTTACTTTACACTTGGCAACCCTTATTTCATTTTTAAATTATGGTTTATTTTGCATTTGTTAAAGCTTTATGTGTATGTACATACATATATTTATAATTTAAAGCGATTTATAAAATTAGATGTTTTTTTATTCAACTACATATGTATGTATGTATATTTTGAGGGAAAGAATGAGATAAAAAATTGCTGAATTAAAATGTGATCCTGATCTTTTTGAATTTCTTATGTTGTTTGCAGCATTTGAAGCGAAGTTCTTGCATTCAAAATGATTTTGTATATTTTTTAAATGCTGGGTGTTAATGCGCATTTCATTGTTATTAGATTTTAATTTATTAGAGGTTTTTAAGGTCGCTGCCATAATGCACTGCAGCGGTCAAATATTTTGTTTTTGTTTGTGACAAATTGTTGGTTGGAGCCACTCATTGGTGTCATCCCAATGGAAACCCGTTATTTTATCCAAAAATTCATATAATTTTTGTCAAAAATAATACAAATCTTAAAAATTTAATTAACTTTTATGTAATATTGGCTTGAACGAAAAAAAATGCACGTACATATATACATACGTATATTTTCAAAATAAATATTTTGAAAAAGAAATTGGGAACCCTTTGTTCCAAAATTGGGGTGACACCTCTGGAGACACTGCGAATAAACATAACATAACACATATAGAAACATTTTAATACACGCTTATTATACATATAATGCATAATGCTTTTTTGTTTTGTACTACATATATGTATGTATGTATTTTTTAATTCACATAACTTTTATGAAATGCTTGCGCGCATTTAAATTGTCCTTTTATTTGTGTTTTTTGTGATCGGAAATGAAAAAGTACAACGCTTTATACATATGTATGTATGTATGTATGTATGTAGATAGTACTGAACCGCTTAAATATGGCTAATCTAATAGTAAACATTTTATTCAATTTATTTGTTTAGTTTTTTTTATTAAATATAACGTTCGGATCGGATTCTACCACCCAGACACCTTACATCGTACAAAGTTTCTTTCGAAATTATATATTAGATGTCTATTCAATATGAATTCACGTACATATACGTATGTATAATATGTATCATTATCAATGGAGAGAAGGAAAGGAAAAAATGTTTTATTGGAAAAATGGAAGTTTTGTCAAATGGTGAAACAAGCAACGTCGAAGCAACATTTGCTGAATGTTCATCGACAACCCTTTTTTGAATGATCTCAAAAAATCATGTCGGATTCAAGAAAAAAATTTAACCTGTTGGTATATTGTAGCCCTGGAAGTAGCAAAACAGATAAAAACCACATACAATTTGGGAAACATTGATTTTGCAAACCCTGTGCTCTCGGAATGGTGGAAATTTCCGGAAAATTAATGGAGGGGAATTAAATATATTCTGAACAATGATAAAAAGGGAAATTCACAACAAAAAAAATTGGGAACCCTTGTTTTAAATGGATGAAATATTGTATACCTTTATTTAACAGTTTTTATCGGTCTATTACATGTTTGGATTTGTTTTTACAAATATTAGTTTATATTAATAGGTTTTTTCAAAATTCGATTTTTCTATAAACCTTACATAAAATGTACATAGAAAAAGAAATAATTAGGTTTAGTACAAATGCAACAATTATCTTTTTTTTTCTATTTTGTATACATATGTATGTACATAAAATTTGAAATATTAAAATTATTTATAATTTACAATATAGTTTGTAAAATATTTATTAATTAAATTAAATATCAAATAAAATCACTAAATATATAAAATTGTGGATTTAAGAATATATGTTTGTATGTATGTATGTACATAAACCCAATTATGAAATAATACATTATATTATGTACATGTGTATATAATATGTAAAGTAAATGTTGAAAATATTGTAAATAAAAATGAAATTTGTCGGTTTCGTTTCTTAATTCAAAAGCTTAATTTACGATGGCTTAGGATTTGTCTATAATATATTGCATTAAGCTGAAAAAATGTATGCATGTATTTTAAGGACAGTGAAGCAATATTTTTAACTATGGTAATTGTTAAAACACATAAATTTAAGTTAATAATTTCTTTATAAATTTACTCATTACTGATTGCATAAAAAAAGTAATTATGGGAAAATTGTCATTGTTTTTTTCATGAAAAGTTTTAAACGATACGTGGTATTTAGAATACAGTCCATATCAGATACAGTTTTACATACCATGTACACACATACATACATACATACATATGTATACATTAATTATCAAAATTAAATCTTAGATAAAGCTTAAATGATATAATATAATACAAAAAAGCATGACAATAATCCTTAAGTGGTAGTTTTCTCGTAAACATTTTTTTTTTCTTTTTCCTATTTTACATTCATCATATATGTATGTATGTATTTCTTAATTGCAAAGTTTTATAAAAATAACAAAATCGAGCGATAGAAAGATAGTAATATATGTAAATATGTATTTATACATACACATACATATTTGCACTTACATATGTATTACATACATGCATATACATATATTTTATATTGTATATTTTGTTTCTTTGGTCTGTGGTTTTTTGGCTCGGGAAACGCCAGGAACATGACGGTGGGATTATATTGTAGAATGTAATATTATTGTACATATTACATACATACTATGTATAATATATGTAAGTACATATGAATGTACACAGTGATGTACTTGATGATGATAATTTTAGTTCGTAGAGCTGTTTCCTAAATTCTGGATCAATGTGTTTGTTTGTTTGTGACAATTATTTAAAAAGGCTACCTTTTTATTATTAGCTGATCATTAGTGAAAACGTATTCATAAAAAAAAATCACCTCAACAGTTCGTATGCAGGAACAGAGGGGCGGCGGACTTAAACGTAGACTTTCGTTAAATCATGGCTCAAACATACCATACCCTTCGAAACTATCAAATGAAAATCAAAATATGTACTATAATTGAATGAATACGCCGCAATGTAATGTAAATACATATACAATATTTGGGGTAAATTGAATTTTAGCAACATATCACTGATTATACATACGTACTTACATACATATGTATATTATTATGGTAACTATGGTATGTAGAGGTGAATTCTTTCATTTCTCATTTTATAGTTTCCTGTAAATGAAGTATAATATAATTTAATAAATCAATTAATACAATTTAGCATTTTAATAATATGTATACATATGCATGTACATATGTACCCATGTACATACATATTTATGTGGAATAAGGTTTCATATTTTATAATATCTATGTATGTATTTTAGAGATGCATAATGCATTTGAAGCCTTAATGAATAAGGTAAATGACCCACCGAAATACGATAATTTGGTCAAAGAAAAACCAAACAACTTTAAACTTAAATATTACAAATTATGTATGTTTTACACAAGTTTATTATTATTTTTATGGGTGAAAATCGTTTCGTGGGCGTGGGTGGGGTGGGTGGGCTCGGCTCTTTCAATGAAAACTTATTCTACATCCGTACATACATATGTACACTAACACTAGTATTATATAATAGATATTTACGTACATATGTATGAATACTATTACCACTTAATGAAGCACATAGTTAGAACGATGACGTAGACCACGAACATCAAAATAAAAATCCTGTTGACAAACCAATGTTTTATAAATATTTAGATACGTTTATTTGTATTGTATAAGTGGGTAAGTCGATAAGTTTTATTATTACCTGAGAGTCTTAATTGCATTGTCATTATTTTCATGTGTTACGGACGAATGTGTGTCACTATCGAGTGGCACATCTACAAACTCACTACAACATATGAAACGGACATTCAAATTATTTGCTGAAATATTTATTAAATTAAGTAGACATACATAAATGGGACATCAGTATTTTTTTTTTTTTAATACAATCTAAATAGAATGATTTAATGATATTTCTGATGAGGATTAAACATTTCAGTTCAATCTTTTGGTTGAATTGCTTTTGAGCTTTTTCTACATACAAGTACCTACATATAAACTGAAATTGACAAGAGTTTATATTAATGATTTAAATTCAATAATAATAATTCAATCACCTGTGTTGACATTCCATTTGTGGAGTTTCGCTATCTTGATATAACGAATTTGTACTTTCTAATTCGTCAGCCTCTGCTATGGTCTCGATCCACAAACGGTGGCGCCAATCTGTAATCATACATATGTATGGATGAACATTAAATCTTTTCACCATAGTATGTATGTATGTATGTATGTATGTACCTACATACGTACATATTTTATTTATTTATGTACACTTTCCACCAACTATCTACATATGTACATATGTAGACTTTTCGACTCCTTGGACACGATTTTGTATATATGTACATATGTATGTATGTAATTTCTTTAATATACGAGAGGGGCCCTTCAAGTATTACGTAAGCACTATAGGGGGGCGGGGGGGGGGTCTTTGCTTTGCTTATTTTTGATGACATGGGGGGTGGAGGTGTGGGGGTCGAGATGGTGATTACGTCAGCAGTAGTTATTTTTTTTACACATTGGCAACCCACACATTCTCTATGCTTGACAACCAAACACATATTCGGGGATTCCCACAAATAATGAATACGTTTAGGTACTCGCTTAGAAGCGAGTGGGGGGGGGCATTACCGCGCGCTACTCACGTCTTGTCAAAATTTCTTCCTTCAATCTATTGTTTCGTTTCGGTACGAAAAAAACAGAATACATTAAAACTGAAAAATGCATATACATATGTAGTTGTGTACCAATGTTTACGTAAGCATGGGAGGGGGTAAATAATTGTAATAAATCTGCTTACGTAATACTTGAACGGCCCCAGACGAGACATACATATTGTGATTTTAAACTATTAACACACACCTTGAAAATATTTAAAAAATAATTTTTTAATATATTACATGTACATAAAACAAATTTATGTAGAAACGCGAAAAAAGTCGATAAATTTCAAGTTGTTGAAACGAAGTAGACCACATATGTATGAAAGTATTTAAGTTAATTTGTGTGTGTGTGTGTGTGTGTATTGAAGTGCGTATGCACTTATATTTACAAATTTATATTAAAATTATGTTTATGCAATTTCATTGTGGTTTTGTTGATGATAAAAGTTGAAGATTTAATTCTTACCGGGCTCATTATTGGGTGACGGAGTCGGTTCCACGTAGTTGGCCATTTTTGCATAGGCTTCTTCGGCACTGGTGCTAGGGTTGACGTCTTTGGTGGCTGTATGCATTTTTTAAGTAAAGTTAAATACATATTTGTGTATTATTATTATTATGTACATATGTACAAATACACATTAGCTAATCAGTAGCGTGCCGAGAAAATCTCTCTCTGTTTTTATCGTAATGATTCAAGGGGACTTGTTATGAAGTCACCTAGTCCCATTGTATCCTGATTGCACACATGTACATATGTACATGACAAAAACAAGGAGATTTCCACGGCACTTTCTACAATGAAGTTTCAATACCGTCTGGTCAATACAATATGTACATTGAAGAATTATATGTTTATTCTATGAATTCTATCTTTCCTACTGATCAAATTTTTCCCAAATACAACTGGTAGTTCTGCATACACACATACATACAAGTGTACATATGTACTATAAACTGTGGAAAGGACAAACACATTTGGCTGGCGTATCTGTGTGGCATTCAAACCCTTCCATCTCTAGATGAGATAGACAAAGCGTGAACTATGATGGTGCATACATGGTCAATGTGTAAAGTGTCAAATCTTATCAGTTTGCCGTGTGCATGAAAGAGGATGTAGAAAATTACTACTTTGAAAGTACTTTTTTGTTTTCTTGTTACAAAATATGTAAAATCGGGTGGCAAATAAACAAGCGGTGCGGTATTCATAGCCATTTTTTTACTAATTTCTTCGGCATATTTGCAATACTTGCAATCTGCTAACTGCTCTAATATTGTATGTAATGTAGTTTGAACTTTTATTCTATTCTATTCTATTTTGTTTTTTTTATACATTCAGAGTATCCGTGATTGAAAATTGTCAGCACCGTAACCCCAGTTCCTGAATGGAACCACGAATACATACAAATGTACTCACTGCGATTAGTTCATTGCGATTAGTTTTCAACACGTTCGAATCTTCTAGCCGGTCGAACGAATAAACAATAAGGATAAGCGTTCTGTATTTATGAATACGCTACGACTGCACGCACTGTTAAATTGTTTCGCGATAATATTGTACGTACATACATACATACATACATATGTGCATATTATCGCAACAAATTATCACATGATTTCGCTTTAAAGCAACAAAAATAAATATGATCAGTGATCTTTCTGTTAACCTTGCAGTAGAAAGAAGAATGAGTTCATTTTATATTATAGAAAGAGAATATCTGCATTAAATAAAATAAAAAATACTTTAGTACATACAAAAAAAAAAAAAAAACCAAACATTTAAATGAGATATTTTAAATTGTACTTACTACTTCAAGATGTATTTGATGATGTAAATACAAAAGACTTTTTATAAAATTAAAAATTACATAAAACTATACACTTGATTGCACGTTCACAACATTTGTTGACCTCATCTCGTTTAAAAATTATTTGCGTACTTCTCATACATTGTATTTCAGGTAAGGTTTTAAACAACAAGAGGAAAGGGTTTGGCTATTCAGAGAGAGAAAGAGAGAAAAAATAAGAGTAGCATGAAAATACAAGTTTGGTCGCTCAGAAAGTAAAAAAAAATGCAAATGAACCCAGTGTACTGCAACTTTCTGTCTGTGAACTGAGAGAACTGTGAATTCGAAAGAAAATATAGTCTGCGAAATATTTGAAATTTAGTATATGTATGTACATACATAGGTATATTAATACATACATATGTACTTACTACGTACAATTACTGTAAAAATTGAATTCATTAATTTAAACGCGACTTCAATGCAAATATTTCAATATTGATTTGTCTCACATTGACATATTAACAGATTAGCAGCAATCGATTTTCCACAAACCACAAATGATTGTAAAAATCATATGTACATACATACATACATACATTAGTCACATTGAATATGTGACTAATCCCATTCCGTTATATCGAAATTAGTCAAAAGCTTTAAGTTTCAGCGCTCTATCGCATTTTTAATGCTTCGCCTC
The DNA here is from genome assembly GCF_051622035.1 of Arctopsyche grandis. Lineage (NCBI taxonomy): Eukaryota > Metazoa > Arthropoda > Insecta > Trichoptera > Hydropsychidae > Arctopsyche > Arctopsyche grandis. The sequence continues at coordinate 37,784,874 of NC_135356.1, forward strand.
TACATACATATGTATGTATGTAAATTTACCTACACTTTAGCCAGTTATTAAATCAATTAAATAGTGTACATTTTAACAACAAATTGCGCAAAGTTAAAAAAAGCTTATTCCTTGTATGCAAATAAAAAAATGGCATTTTTCGGATGAAAAATGATATATAGTTGTTGTATGTGTGTAAAAAAAAATTCATAACAATGAATTTGACTTGCATAGATTCGAACAATCTGCACCTCTCAATAGGTAAATTAAATTCACTTGGGAGGTGGGCAAAAATTCATTTTTTTTCAATGTATTATTTGATTATATAGCATAACAAACAAAAAAGAGGTTGTCCTGTCCAATACTTAATCTACATATGTATGTATGTATGTATGTACGTAGAAAAGATCGTAACAGAACGAAGGATTGAAAAGTTTTGCGCGGCAAATACGCATCGCATCGCAAAAATCAAAACGCATTTGCATACATATGTGTATGTGTATGTGTATGTACATAAGTATTTATGTATGTGCGCTTACCCAATGAGATGAATTGATCCACCACTTGATCGGAATAAGCCATAAGTATGTATGTTTGTAACGTATAAAAGAATAAAATCGCACACGTCTTTACACCAAAACACCCGGTGAGTGAATGAAGTGAATACACATCTGTGAATGCGTGAATGCATGAATGCAAGGCAACGCAACGCAACGCCACGCAACGCAATGCAACGGTTTTGCTGCTTTCCCATTTTTACTTTAACTTTAGTTACTAAAAGTTTAACTAACTTATAACTACATACATACGTATGTACGTCTACATATTCATTTTTCATTTCGGATATTTGTTTATTTGTTTAATTGACTTCTAATGAAAATGTTATAAACTTTTTAGCCGAATCGCATCTTCAGTTGATTTTTATTACATGTAACGTTAATTCGTTCGGAAATTTTCAGTGTAATTCGAGGAATTCTTGAATTCGATAGTACACTCTCGATTATCCGGGCCAATGCTGGGGAGGAAGGGCACGGATAATCCGAATCATCAAATTTTGACTTGGTTTCCAATATATGTAATATCATATTTACAACACAAATCTTTGATTCATAATTTTAATACTCATTATTTATTAAGAAAAACGCTCACAGTTAAGCAAGCAGATACATACGTGGCTGTTTGTAGTTAGTACTAGTGTTGTACTAACTACAGTGTCCTCTTGAGAAACAAAATAAACGATATCTGCATCATCCATGCGTTTAAAATCTGGATCAATTAAATCATGATTGAGCCACTGCTCGATATTTTCCTTATCTACGTTTTCAAAACATTTTAAATTTTCCAATAATCCATATATTTCAGATATATAATTTACTTCACATAATCCACTAAATTCATTCTCTTCAGAATCCACTAAATCTGTTTCCATAGCAGGAAGAATCTTTCTCCATGATCGTACGAATATTGAGTGTTATTGGATTTACTTTTGACCAAGATTGTGTTATTCCGTGTATCCAATATTCCAATATCGTCATTTTTTTCCAGAAAGTGATCAGGTTGTCATATTCCTCAACAAGAGTTATCATAAGAGTTTGACGATAAAGACGTTTCATTGATGATATAACACCTTGGTCCACGGGCTGAATCAAATATGTCACATTAGGGGGCATAAGTCCATTTAACCATACATAAGTCCATCATTTGTTTCCAATATGCTTTCGTTCGGATGAGAAGGTGCATTATTTAATAACAATACTGCTTTCTGTGGCAATCCCTTATTTTTTTAAAAATCTTGCACTTCTGGAACCCATTTATTTTTGAACCAATCTTCAAAAATTTTCCTGTCCCTTTCTGACTATAATAATCGATGGGAAAATTTTTCATTTCCGCTCCCTTAAAAGATCGAGGCTTTTTTGCTTTCCCAAGCATCAAAAGTTTAATTTCATGAGTTCTGATGCGTTTCCGCGACACGTGTTCGCGTGTTTACGGTGTGTCACATAATCATAAAAGAAAAATATTAAATAAATAATTATTATTAAATTCTTAAAAAAAATAATTATTATTTTTCAAGCACGGATAATCCGCAAACCGGATAATCCGCACCCGGATAATCGAGAGTATACTGTATTTGATGTATGAATTTTTGCATCAAGGGACAGTTGAGAAATATAAGAATAAGCGTATAAATCTTCATTACAGTAACATATGTACATATATTTATTTGGTAGGTTTGTATAGGTGCAGTACATACATACATATGTATATGAACCTTTTTAAAAATTAAAAAAAAGTAGTAAAACAATACATACGTACATTCACAAGTGTATAGATATGTATATGTACATATATGTAGGTATGATAGAATTATAATATCTTCAGACTCTGACCTCTTTCATTTAATTTATCTTTAAAGATAAGTACATACTTGTCCAGTGATGTTTGTACTGTAGCCCTTTTTTTCATAATGAATCAGTTTATAAGAAGCAAATAGCATCCTGCACTGCACTGCACTGCTTTATTCACATTCGTAAACCGATCAGTATTTGGATCTTGAGATTCCAAGCCAACCAGTCCTTTGTCAATCATTTGTAAGCATTCTTCCATTTGATTAGTTTTAAATTCTTTAACTACTTCAACTTCTTCCGAAACACTTTCCGATTTTTTCTCTGTTCTTCATACGTATTCCATTAAAGTTTCGTTTGTCATTTCCACTCGATGACTTTCCAATAATAGATGAAATCATTTTCGCTCACACTTAAATTTAATTGGTTGGTTGGTTATTTCGATTAGACGGAGCACCATTTTTTGACTCGCGTACCACGTGGTAGAACATTTCGCTAAATTGTACCAACATACATATGTATAAAGATTATTGTATTTCATGAAATTTGTTACCTACATATTTGCATGGTAAGGAATGTGAAGACAGAGTAGACGCAATGAATCTGTTTTGTGAAAAAAAGTTATTTGCGGAGTTGAAATTATAATATGCTCAAAGCTTAACATGTTTATATACATATAATACTATTTCGTAATAGTTCTATGACTGATAAATAGTTTTAATAAAAACACACATTTTCGAAATACAAATAATATGTACATACATATATTCTATATTCTTTTTGCTCATACCTTATATGCGATATGCGAAAATTGAATAATGGTTTATCTTCTAATGACTATATTTTGTTATAATTTATAAGCAATAAAACTATAAATTTTCCAAACAAAATAAATAAATATTTTCTTTTCTAAATTAAATATTCTAGCAAAATAAATTTAATGAGATTTAATGAATTCATCGATACGTCGAATATGATTAATTATGATAATGTTTATTAATTGTATACAAAATATATCTATTTATGATTGTAAATCATTCATTCCTGCAAGTCCGCCATTATTTATTTTTTTCGCGTACCACCAAGTGTTGCGCGTACCACAGCTTGGGAACCGCTGAATTACACCATCTTGTTCTTCTGGTTCTGAAACGTCATCAAAAAACTGAGAAGTGAGCTTCTTCCAGACGCCTTTCGTGGTAGATATTTAGAAACTTCATTTCAGGCAGCACCGATGTTTCTTTCCATTTCTTACATTAATTACTATGTAATTATCCTCTTCTTTTAGCAATGATCGTGCCTTACATCGAAGCATAATTTTTTACATGTTCCATAATTCTAACTTTATCTTTTACTTACATATACATACATATGTATGATAGTTCTGACAGTCGATTAATTTAATTTATAATAATGTGCTACATGCGTATGTCTATGGTCTTATTACATTTCCATGTCATTTAATAATTTCCACTTTGGTCTCCATAGATATATATGTACATGCTTCTTAATACATATATTTTTGAAAACATATTTAGTTTTATATACATAATAATCGGCTGGCTGACGTTGTTGAAATTTGACTGAGCATGGTGAACTTGAAGATCGAGTACATAAAAGTGGAAATACAATGCCAAATATATTTTCGTCCCTATACATACATACATATGTACATATCTCAACTGCACGTGTCAATAACGGCGGAAATCGGTGACACATCGTATTTGGTTTTTATTTTTTTTTTAATTCTCAACCACGTAAGTACGATTTCACGAAAGTCGAGGACTTACTGTACAATGTTTATTACATTGTACAGTACCCGACCCGAGCTAGTATATACTCGTACATACATATGTACATATGTATGGTATGACATAAATATTTGTATAAATGTGTATGTACATATTGTACAATCATTTCAGAGCATAAACCACAACGACATGTTTAATATAACCATAATCTATATATGGTCGAAGATGGTAAAAAATTTCGTAACTTTGATACTTTTTGTCTTTTGGGCCAAAAATATGAACTTTAGTTTTACTCCAAGTACAATACTTACTGTGGCGGATATTGGTTTTAATGACAAAAAAATTATTACAAAGATATACAGATACAGAACAAATTAAAAAATCTGTGAAAAAGGGGCGCCTCTTTGCGGGGTGTGCGAGCGCGGTAGCTATCCCACTGACGTGGGCGCATAAACGCCTCCATTGACTTAATTACATATCTTCTGCGATATTTTGCGAGTTAAAGATGAGGATGCTGAAATTCCTATAAATAAGATCTGGGCAATGAGTGTAAATATGGGTATGCAAATATGCTTTTTTTCTTTAGAAAAAAAAGATTCGCAAGGAAAAACTTTTAATATTCTCAATATACCTGGTTTCGTTTGTAATTTTATTATTTTTAAACTTTATTCTTAGAAGGGGTGCGTAGTTTGAACTTGACTGGCAAAGGAATCCATTGAACAAAAATTCACTCTATAGTGGGAACACTGAAATATATTGAAGGTTAAAAGTGCATACATTCATATGTATGCATATATTTACATACTACATACATATCAGTGGCGTACAGTGGAAATCACCATGTGTTTGTAGCACAGCCATACCAGCCATACGTGTGCGCGAGCAGGATGCAAGGGGACTAGGTATGACGTCACCGAGTCCTCTTGTATACAGCTCGCGCACACGTAAGTAAGGCTGTGCGACAAACACAGGGAGATTTTCAAGGTACGCCACTGCTACATGTGTACATACATACATATGTACGATTGCGTTGAAATGAAAACGTCACAAAAGGTGACGGCTTAAAACGAAACCAATGCACTTGCTCATTTAATTATTTTTATATTCTTGTAAAAGCTTATAAAGGTTTTTATTATTTTTACTTTGATTAAGGTAAAATATACATACATACATATGTATATGGCCATTAAAACATGTATACTTTTAGTTCCTGGCAAACTGTTTCTTTTCTCTCGAGACAATTATGGTACCCCTACCCAACTTTTTTCTTCCTTCACACACACACACACACACACATGTGCATCACTTAACTCGGTTTATTCAAAAATATCGAAATAAAATAAAACACTTCATTAAGATCAAGATATTCATTTATTCATAATCATAATTATACTATAAAATATGCTTTTAAATAATTTATGAGCTTTATTTTAGTATGTATTTATAAATATTGTGTGCTATTTAATGTTAATCGATAAATATAAATATGTACAGTGTAAATATCGTTAAAAATACATAAACATGTGTTGAAAATGGCAGCATAGATCGATACATACATATACATATATGTACATTTTTTAATGCATCAATCAACAAGTGTTTCTAATTCAATTCGTATATATACATATATACGTATATAAGCCAGTGTATTATGTAATATATATATATATATATATATATATATATATATATATATATATATATATATATATATATATATATATATATATATATATATAATGTATTATATATATATATGTACATATATATATACGTATATAAGCCAGCATTGTGGCGTAATTGTAGCGTGTGTATGTTAAGCACCAAGTGATCAGTGGGTTCAATCCGCTATACTGCTGGTTAGATTTGGGGGTATTTGTGACTCCAATTCGATCGCTCGTTTCTTATCAGAGTTTGTCAATTTTATCTGATCTCGTTGCTGAAACGGTTCCTCAAAATTGACAAAGAAATCATCCTACCTGTTTTCACAAATCTTTTGTATTCATTGTATGTACAATTTATAAAAATTATGTACAAATCTAAAATCCATAGATGTCTCAATGGATGAATTCTGTAATTAATTAATTAATTAATTAAATGTTATTTCGTGTTCTTCAGCTTCTGGAAATACAGTGATTTATGAAATAATAAAATGCTGCATTGTTTGTAATTAATTGTCCAGGAAGGCGCATTGGGGTCTTCCTGTCAAGCCTTCCTGGTATATATCTATGTAAAATAAAAATATTATATTAACCATTCGGAATGTTTATACATACATACATATGTAGTAAATTACATTTAGTAGGTAAATACTTACATGTACATATAAATACAAACGTATTATTTGAATGAAAGGAAAAATTTAAATCAATATATTTAAGTATTTATGAATGTATTAATAAAATAAACAAAGAACTTTAATGTCAAAGTCGTACCCGTAAGTAAGATGACTCGACTCGACTCGACAACTAAAGACTCGTTTGTTTATGTACATACATACATACATATATAGAGTTATTACCTCTTTGAGATAACGATATCATCAATTTCAACGGTCGGTTTTAAAGATATGTATGTATGTACATATGAACCTAGTGTTGTAAAATAATCTTTTGGTTTGAGAATATTCTCCAAACCAAGAATATTTTTAGAGCATCTGGAGGGCTTTTATACTATTCAGTTGCAATTTAAAAAAAGGATAATTCATGTGAACGGTAAGATGAGGGAAGACACGAATACAATTAATTAACTAATGCAAAACCCTTATTAATAATATTTTTTAACATTTTGCATTTGATATGTACAGAGAGAGAGAGAGAGAGAGATATGAAATAACAATTAAAATAAGAAACTGAAGGAGGAATGGAAAGAGGCACAGGGCCCTAGGATTCGAATAATAGTATTAATCAAGTTAAAAATATTGCCAAACTATTATTTTCCCCATAAATGCATTCCCATGAACGAGTGTGTGGTCTAAGCTTGGGAAATCTTTTTGTAGCAAATGCATATTTATTTAAGTTTAGTTATAAATATTTGAAGAAATGTACGTATGTAGGTTTTATTGGATCGTATGGCCAAGCACGCCGTGTCGTACTTATGAGTGTGTTTTTACCAGCGTAAAGGTCTATTCGTATTACCACAGCACGTTACCAGTACATTCTACATATGAATGTGCTTCCGCTAATGGAGCATATAAATGTGTCCATATATTATATATTATAAATAAATATATATAAATAGAACTAGTGGTTTTACCCGGCTTCGCTCGTTATTTCTAATATAAACCGCTTAAACATAGCTAATCTAGTAGTAAACATTTTATTAAGCAGCATAGCTCGCTCGTTAAGATTCTGCTTAGCGTCGAGAGGTTGGGCTGAGCTCGATTGAAAAGAATTTTTCTGAGTATATCTGTAGTGCTGCTGGTTATTTGTGACTCCAGGTCGATTGTTTCCTATCAGAGTTTGCCAATTTTCTCTGATTTCATTGTTGAAACGGTTCCCGGTAAAATTGGCTAAATATCCTTCCTACCTACTATGTCACCACTATTTGAGATTGATTTATGTACAATTCATAGATGTCTCGTTAATTTCCGAGTTTTTCAGTGTCTCGTAATTTAGCGACTTGTATAATTAAAAAAAAATGATGCAATTTTTGTAATTGGCCAGAAAGGCGCATTGGGGTTACCTGTAAGGCCTTCCTGGTATATATGTATGTATGTATGTATGTAAAAAAATATAAATAAATAAATTAAATTTGTTTTTTTAACCCAAACTTTTCATAAATACATTAAACCTTACATATCTACATACATACAAAGTCTCTTTCGAAATTATATATTAGACTAGTGATAGACCCGATGAAAATTTCATCGGATGTATTGTAGGTAAAAACTACCTACCTACATAAAAACAATATAAAACAGTAATAGTTGGTGGTTAGGTGCAGTTGCCGGTACATGTTGTGCTAATATGAATATACCTTTATGTCTAGCGATAAAGTCATAAATAGAAGTAGGACCGGAAGCGCGCTGTCTATTGTTCCATTATTGTAAATGCTTTGTAAAAAAGGTTCGGAAAACCTTTAACAATGCATTTACAACATGTGAACAAAGAACAGCGCGCTCTGGGTCCGCTCTTTAGTCATAAAGACACAGTCCCAGAAAGCCAAGTGGTCAGCCTGCCCGACAAAACTCTCTCGAATAAACGTCCCCTGATGACGTTTTAAAAAATACAATAATAGTTTGTGGGGGGGGGGGGGGTGGAAAGTAGGATTAAAAACTAACGTAGATAAGACCGAACTACATATGTATGTAATGTTCAATAGTTATTGCATGCCTGATAGCATGTCATTAGGTGATTAACCAGTAGAAGTAGTAAATAATTATTTATATTTAGGTCAAATAATTGACATGTCCGGTAGTAAAGATGAAGAGATAAAGAGACGTGTGAAATTAGGATGGAGTGCATTTGGACGAATGAATGCTGTTTTTAAATGAAAAATGCCACTCTGGCTAAAGAAAAAGATCTTCGATCAATGCGTTTTGCCAGTGATGACGCATGGATGTGAAACTTGGACACTGAACGCCAAGATGCTGCACAAAGTTCAATGCACACAAATAAGTATGGAACGCTGTATGCTTGGCATAACGAGAAAAGACAGGAAGCGGAACACGTGGGTCAGAAGTATGACAAGAGTAGTGGATAGAGTAAAGAGATTGAAATGGCAATGGGTGGGGCACGTGGCTAGAAGAATGGACGAAAGGTGGACAAAAAAAGTGCTTGAATGGTACCCGAAAGAATGCAAAAGAGTAAAAAGAAGAAAGCAGGGAAGATGGGTGGACTAAATTAGGAAAATGTGTGTGTGGTAAGATGGATGAGAGTTGCGCAAAACAGAGACGAGTGGAAGTGTGTTGGAGAGGCCTTCATCCAGCAGTGGACGGCGATTGGCTGTAGATGATGATGATGTGAAATAGTCCGTTTACCATGCATACATATGAAGAACGTACATACGTATGTACATATGCTAATTTCGAGTACATCCAAGTATTATAAGGTATGTATTTGCTTGATCACAAGTCTTTCGTTATTGCTAAATATGAAATGCGTACTGTATAAACGGAAGTGAGGTGATCATTGGTGAGTCATTGGTGCTTATCGATAGGTATGTTGACACTGCGAGAACTCTCTACGCTAGACTGTCTTTTGAGCACCTTGTCGTTGTTCGAGGACTTGCCTTTCTCTTCGAGAGCCTCCTTTTCCTTATCCAGGATGTTCTCGTCACTTTCCGTCTTGCTTATCGTAATCACAGGTATTATGGAAGTCACGGAGTCCTCTCGCTTCTCCATGGATACGGGACGGGATCGTTTGTTTGATTTCTGATCATTCCTATTAGGGTCACAGGTCACGCTTGGCGGTCCTTTCGCTTTGGCGGTCACTCGATTCGTCTTATTGTCTCCCGAACACGTTGGCTCATCCTCGGAAATGGCTCGTTTCTCATCTGCTTTCTTTTTCCTTGACTTGTGTACAGTTTCGTTCTCTAGCACCAAGTTTGCTGGACGCGTCGCCACCTCTGGTTCAGCTTCTCCAGCTCTTCGGTGCAATTTGGCCTTCGCCTCGGGTTTGATGCTGTTTCCGTTGGTCGTTTTGTGGTTGCTTTTCGACTTGGGGGTGAATTTTATGTCTTTGCCAGTCAAAACGTCTTCTGGTAAAGATTCGTGGAATTCGGTATCGGTCTCGTCGTCTACCACCGGAGCCGCAAGTCCGCTCTCCTCTCCAGAAGTTCCAGAAGATTTGCGCAAAGCCAATTTGACAATTCGCGCCAGCATATCTAAAACAAATATAAAGCACGTAACAACAGAGCGTTCCAGTAAAAAATCGCAAAATAAATATTCAAACTCGTCATATTTCCACCATGTCAAATATTTTTGTATCTATGTACATACATGCATATGTATGTATTATATTTGCTGTGTAGTGATTTAGTCGAAATTGCATTGGAAAAGGTTTTATCTTCGGTGGGAAAGAATGGAGAGTTGGAATGTCGTTATTATTTCACGGAACTGTCTCGATAATAATTAATGTTAAAAACCAGGAAACTCTAACAAGAAATGGAGAATTGAAATTTAAAAATCTTAAAAGACATACAATAAATAATCAATTTTTTTGATTTTATCGACTCAACTGGCGAGCAATAGTTTAACCCGCTAACTTATTATTATTAAAATTGATGGTTTAATTTGAAAGAAGGTAACTCACCACTCGATTGCCTCTAGATTATAAACTGAAAAAAATGATTCAAATTTTCGTCCGCTTCTTCGCCATATTCCTTATTTTCAATATACATACATATGTGTAATTGATTGGTTTACGAATAAAGATTTAAGAATAAAGCTCTCACAATAAACACTACATATGTATGTTTGTATAGGTACGCAGCATAATTAATAATCTGTTATTGGTATGAATAAAAAATTTCGCAATGGCAAAAATCGCATCAAATCCTTGACGAGGAGGAGGAACAGGAATCGCACAGCATTCGCCAACATCGATAGTAAACAATGCGTTATAAAAACATTAACCTTTCTTTTCATTGTCGTTAGTCGGAGGTGCGTCGATAGTTTTGTCTTGAGTTTTGGCAACGGGTAGTATTGGCATTATTTTTTTCCATTTCGAAAATGGGGTCGTTTCCGAATCGTGAGAAGAACCTCCCCTTCTTCTTCTGTCAGCCAATTGGAACATCTTTCTACGCTCTTCAGTTCGCTCTCGGCGCAATTGAATCTATAATAATATATGTACAACGAACATGATAAAGTTAAAGTTATAGTAATAAAAATAATACATATTCTATTCAATCTTCATTCCTAATAACTTGGTAGTAGAAAAATACACCGATGTGTCAAAGATTCAAGCGTTAGTGAATCACATACACATTTCGCCTTTTGCCCAGTTATACAGAATGAATTGTGGATATTAGATTAGAAATGTAGATCATACGTATGTATGTACATACATACCTACTAGAAGAATGTTTTTATACCTTCAAGTCGTTGTTGGCTTCTCGCAAAGCTCCCGTCAAAGACAGCAAGTAGTATATGATCAGAATCAAGAGAACCAAAAGTGGTATGACGATGCCCGGTGAAGCTATGTAGTCGAGAGCTCGATGACAAGAATTGGGCAGGATTTTGAGAAGGGTGTGTGTGAAGAGATGGTATATCCTGGTGCAGTTGGAGAAAGGACCGCAGTGTTTGGAGGGCGTTAGCCAAACGATGGCATAGCCGACGGGGAGGACGCACAGAAATAGCATGGTGAGCAGCAGAGCCAGATAGAAATTGTTGCTCCTGGAAGCCCGGAAGACGACCTCGTGAGGAACGTTGCAGGTCATGACGGCCCAAGACCTCAGATACACGAGGATCACCAGCTTTATGAGGTTCAGTGCCACGAGTCCCGGCGAGAAGAACATCCCCATCCACACCATGCCTTGGTTGTTCACCAGGTGAAGTATGTTCTCGGCGATTTTGAAGTCGCCGTACTGCGGGAATTTCTTCTCGAGGTCCCAACACCAGCACGAGTTCATGTGACGGATGAACACGGCGCGGATAAAGTCCATGAACAGTGTCGCCAGCATTGTCAGAAGCTGAAACACCACACAATTATTCTCTTAATACTTAAACAATCAATAAACTCGACTTTTACCACTTGAAATACTCTAGCAGGAACCCGCACCGGAACCGATATTTTCTTACGGTTCGCTAAAATATATATATATATATATATATATACTTTGGGAATGGTAGAATAAATGGAAAAAACATACTGGAATGTACATATAGTAAAACATTTCGATATCAAACAAATCTACTCTGTTATAACAGATAATGGAGATGATTCATTCTTGAATTGAAAACTGTTCTTTCCCTCAACTCATCGGAATAAAATGTGTGGCACATATTTAACAATTACACTGAGCAACAACAAAAAAATACCAGAGCGGAAACTAACCAATCTTTACTAAGTTTGACCCACTGAATTCGAATATGATAATGATTTTTGTTGGTTTGCTCTCATTTACGAGATATGAGCGTTTAAAGAAATACGCAAGCTCTACAGTTTTTTGGCTTTTGCGGTCTTTAACTCAAAATCTAGTATTTCTGTGCTCAACGTGAGTATCGGATTCAATAGTCAGATATTTTTTCTTCTGATTGTCAAAAACGTATACTTTTTTACGGATTTTTTCTCCGTGCTATTTTGCATTAATTTGGCCACTTTTTTATTTTACCACGTTTATAAGGATTGGTTTTCTATCTCAATATTTTTTTATTTATTTAAACGCACTAACTCGAGCGGTAAATGATTTACATGACTACGTAATGAGATGATCTCGCGGGGCGCGTATCGGTCATATGTAATTATTTAGTGTGCGACTCACAAGGTTCGCCGGCCGAACGATGACTCATATTACACAGTAGGTACAGTATGGGCTAGAGCTAATCTCCTTTTGCTTGTGAGTAGAAGTAATATTTGATTTCGAATATTTATGTTTACGTTTCCAGGCCGCACTAAATAGAGTTTTATAGCCTCGTGCACTATTGCATTTCTTAACAGTCAAGGGTCAACAACCTTTTTATGTTAAAAGGGTCTACGACCGGAACATTTTATAGGTTTTGGTGATGCTGTGAAATTTCAGTCTTTTGATTTAGTCCTCGTCGTGATATATCCTCCGGTCGACGCGTATTTGTACTTACGTTAAGTACTTAGTTATATTTATATTACGTGTTGTGTTTGTTCTATTTTTTTGTAAACTATTGAATACCGACTTTTACGATAAAAATTGTGTAACTTGGTGATTAAAAATAATATTTTGGTCGTGAATATAAAAAAAAACAATGTCTCGTCCCTGCACGTCCCTAAATAGCACAAATTCCTTTTGTTATATTTGTGGGAGAGTAACTTGTGAGTCGCAGAGGCGTAATATTTCAGCTATGACTTCGAAAGCCTACAATCTTTATTTTGGTTGTTCTATTGGAGATCAGGACAAAAGTTGGGCTCCACACGTATGCTGCCATTCTTGTTCATCGCGTCTTTCCCAATGGTTCACCTGCAAGATATAACATCAATGCCGTTTGCTGTACCCATGGTGTGGAGAGAACCAACAAATCATACAACTGATTGCTATTTTTGCATGGTGTCTCCAAAAGTAGCAGGTGCTACTCGAAAGCAAAAAAGTGATTTTACTTATCCGAATATACCATCTGCTATTCGTCCAGTACCTCACGGCGAAGAACTACCGATTCCAAAACCACCAATTACGTCACCGCCTCCGGAATTTGAAAATCAACGATTGTTCGAGCCTTCAACGTCTAATGATATTGATTTCAGAGCAGACATACTGAACACGAAGGAAGTCAAAGTAAAATCAACCAAAACCAATTGAACGATTTAGTAAGGGACTATCTAAATATAAGGCTGAGCTGTTGGCATCGAGATTGAAAGAGTTCAATGTGCTGTGCGCCAGCGTTAAAGTGACAATCTATCGTACTCGCCATGAAAACTATTCCAAATTTTATGAGATGCATGGCAGTCTTGTCATCTGCAAAAATGCGAACGAGCTGATGGCAGCCCTTAATATTACACACAATCCAGCGGAATGGAGATTGTTTATAGATGCGTCAAAACTGAGTATAAAAGTGGTCCTTCTACACAATACCAACGTACTGCCATCAATTCCAATTGCTCATGGTTTTAATGTGAAGGAAACGTATGAAAAAATGGAGAATCTGTTACAACAAATAAACTATAAAAAATATCAGTGGCAGATTTGTGGAGATTTAAAAATTGTTGGTGTGTTGCTCGGGTTACAGCAAGGCTACACAAAATATTGTTGTTTTTTGTGTGAGTGGGATAGCCGGGCTAGAAATTTGCACTACAACACAAAATATTGGCCAATCCGCAAATCACTAGAACCGGGAACTAAAAACGTAAAAAATTTACCGTTGGTCAAATCCAGTGATATTCTAATGCCACCCCTTCACATTAAGCTCGGAATAGTCAAAAATTTCGTAAAGGCAATGGACAAAAATGAACCAACATTCAAGTACATTGGAGAAAAATTCCCAAAAATAAGTGAAGCCAAAATTAAGGAAGGTATTTTCGTTGGTCCACAAATTCGCCAACTCCTCAAAGATGAGCAGTTCGACCGCATACTGAGTGGCAATGAAAAAACAGCATGGGACGCATTACGACTGGTCGTAACAAATTTTCTGGGGAATAAAAAAGCAGATAATTTCAAAGAACTTGTGGAAAATATGTTATCTTCTTTTCAAAAACTGGGCTGCAATATGTCACTAAATATTCATTTTTTACATAGTCATCTAGATTTTTTTCCAAATAATTGTGGTGCAGTGAGTGATGAACATGGTGAGCGTTTCCATCAAAGTATGGAAAGAGATGGAAAAACGTTATCAAGGGAAATGGAGTCCAGTAATGTTGGCTGACTACTGTTGGACGTTAGCAAGAGACTATCCAAACTGTATTTACAAGCGACAGATGAAGAGTCGTCCTGTAATCCCGTAGTCGTCCCGTAGTAAAAGAAAGGTAAGCCGTAAATCGGTCACCATATTTTAATTCACTAAGTGTTTAAAAATGGAAAGACAACTTTCCTGTATGTGTATTTTCGGTCTCCCTCACGGGACCGAAAGTGAAACGCCCGAAAACGCAAATATCTGAAGGCAAAGATCAAAAATCGAAAAATCTTAAGTCGAAAGATCAAAAAAAATATTGAGATAGAATATCAATCCTTATAAACGTGGTGAAATAAAAAAGTGGCCAAATAAATGCAAAATAGCACGGAAAAAAATCAGTAAAAAAATATACATTTTTGACTTTTAAAATTCGTTAGAGAATTAACTATAAGTATTTTAAAATAATAAAAAACACAATCAGAAGAAAAAACATCTGACTATTGAATCCAATACTCACTTTGAGCACAACAATACTAAATTTTGAGTTAAAGACCGCAAAAGCCAAAAAACTGTAAAAATCGCGCATTTTTTTAAACGCTCATATCTCGTAAACGATCGCCAAGGAACAAAAATAATTATCATATTCGAATTCAGTGTGTCTATGTTAGTAAATATTGGCTAGTCTCCGCTCTGGTAACTCAAAAACGTGATTTTTTGTTGCTCAGTGTTACCAATCAAAGATTCTATTAACCATTCCCATTTAATTACAATTATATGTGAAGCTCGCGAGTTGGTTAAAGAGTTAAGAATCCTTTGTCTTATAATGAAATTTAACGAAAATGATACCAAAATACCTGTAATAGACTGTATTACTATATAGATGGAATAGTACATTCAATATGTTAAACTCTTTATTGTTATGTAAAGAATTTTGTTAAAAAATGATGACTTATTTTTACGGGATTTGGATTCAATCAAAATTGAAACTATAAAACTTAAATAGATACAAAAATTAAACAAGTTCGGGTCCCTGCTTATATGTATGTACATATGTACGTTATAACCAAAAAATGGTAAAGTGAGCAATGAGATTTCAGAATCAGTAAAAAAAAATTCGCCACAGTTTATGTGTGAATTCGAATATTTGACACCTGTTCAACTGTAAAGCGTGCTTTGATGATTTTAATTTTTCGTGCTAAATTCTAATAGAAAAAAATTACCAAATCCATTACTGTCAACTTGACAAGCTCCTGTCCGAACATTGTCTCCCAGCACAACTTCTTACTGTGATGATCATCTCTGTGGATACGACCAGAAGAAGGAATGCTATCCAATTTTTCTGGTATTGTAACCAAAGTGTTTACACTAGAATTGCACACAGTCTTATAGCAAGCCCCAGCTCGTTCAACTCTAGGACGTTGAGAGATTGAAACTGAGTGAAAGCTTGAATCATAGTAATCTTCAGTGGTGACATTAGCATTAGCAATCGCCGAGTCTGGATATACAATACTCAAACTGCTGTCCAAGTTATCTTCATTAATTGGTTCGTATTCGTACTCTCCATCGTCGTCGTCATCTTCGTCTGTGTCGTACGTCGTGGACACGAAGGGACCGGGGGACGTGAAGTTGTCAAATGTCGGTTCCGTCGTGTAGTTCTGGCTCAATGTCGATGTGCTTTCATTGTAGTCTGGATAGTCTTCATAGGTGGGGTAGGTAGTCGAGGTGGGGTAGTGGGGTAGGGAGAGGACGAGGGGAGTACTCCCAGTGCTGGATAAGGCAGGATAAGGCACTTGTGTGGAGGTGGTTGGGTTGTAAGGCACTTGTGTGGAGGTGGTGGTTGGGTTGTAAGGCACTTGTGTGCTTGCGTTCACCATCATGATCGTCATCAGAGCCACGGTTATGTTTTTTGCCGTCTCGTTCTCAGCCGGATCACAGCTGACTTGTATTTCGAAGCAGCGCTGTGTGCTGGTTTCGATCTGATGACTCAGAGTCATACCCAAGCGGGTGCTCAAAGTCGTCGGTGCAGAACTAAAAGATAAGCTTTCGTTTTCCGTTTGACTTTCGTTCGTCATCGTGTTGATCTTTCCAAACAACGCTATTATCAACGAATACAAGTTCAACAGGTTCAGTACCATTATTCTGTAAAATAAATGATCAGTCATACATAATGAAGACAATAATGAAAGAATTGTGTTGAATTTGATCGGTGGGTGACCTGGCCAGCTGGATTCTGAGCTGTCTTCTCGGGTGGTAGTTTTCAAATAAACCGAGCAGTTCAAAAAAGTTGGGAAATATGTAGGAAATCAACGACATGACAATGGTGATTTCGTTTTGGCGCCACCAATTATTTTTGGCTTCAGGTTCGTTCGATCTACTGACAACCATAATGACGCCATACGCCGAAATGCCCAACAGCAAAATAACGCATATGTTGACGGCTATTCTCTGAAATATTATTTTCCAGCTGAAAGTTGACGAAACACATCGTTAAATGCCATTGTGACGTTAAATGCATATGCACATACATACATATGTACATATATTCGCATAACGAATCCATCCTACTTTCTCAAATCCTTTTTCTTCTCCGCTTCTTCTAGCAGTGCCTCTTTAAAGCCCAATATAATGGAAGCGGTTCTGTTGTGAGCAGTTTCCGTGTTTCCTATCATGTAATCCCAACCAGTGAATATTTTCCAAGAAAACACACACTCGTCTTCTTTTTCTGATAATTTTGACATTCTCGAGTTTTCAGCCATTCTGAAAAAATACATTTATACATATAGTATGTAAATTCATACATATGAAGCCAGAAAAAAATATTATGATTAGAAGATTAGGGATCACAAATATAAAAACAAAAAAAACAGTAACAGAAAATATGCTGTCGAATGGCGTAGGTAAGTATACAAAGAAATAAAAATAAATAAAAAGCCCCCCGAATACGATTTTGCATTGAAATCGCATTTATGTATTTGTTAACACAATTCATACCAGCAGCGTGGACTGGTGGTTAGCATATTATGCTTTCGAGAAGAGTGGTCACGGCATCTCCTTTCCTATATCTCTTGCAAATCTCAAGTTATTCAGCGTCTTGAGGTTTGCCGATTTGTATAATAAAAATTTCTCCATAGATGTCACTGTGGATGATGTTTGTATAAATTCGCATTGCTTAAGTGCTTGTTTGTATTGATTGTATTGTGTCGATATTATGTAGTACACTCGTCGCTTCGGAGCGATCTGTAAAGGCGATTGAGTGTACACATTCGAATTGAATTAAAATAAAATAGTTGTAATCTTTTTCTCATCATTGACTGCTATAGTTTAAAATGGCGGTTATTTGCGTATTAAACAATTCAACTTTTAATAAACATGAAAGAAAAAAAAACACCTAACAAAAGTGAAAGTTAATGATTTACATATGTATGTATGTATGTACATTATTTCTTAATTACATATCTTATCATTGTGATTCGGGCTAGTACAGGACGTGACCCATGATAAGAATATTCAGTTTGTAAAAATCCATTTTTTTTTGCTAAGGACGCAATATTATTATTAATATGTATGTATGTATGTACGATGTTATCACTATACATATGTACGTATGTATGTATGTACATACATACAATACATAAGGAATACTATTATTTTTGAAGCACGTCATGCGATCACTATGACCGACCGACCGACCGGCTTTAATTCAAACGACTTCCCATTTAAATTATCAACATTGCATTACATATGATTCATATTATGAATCATCGTTGTTGATCAAACAAAAATAATTAATGTGCATGTATGAACATTGAATCCGGTATAAGCGCCATAAGAGTATAAGCGCCGCGCCATTGGTACCTCATTTGGGCATTTTGCCATTTTGAATAGATGCTAATAGATGCTAAATTCGTAAAATATGCGAATAGATGCTAAAATAACAAACAAAAGTGAAATTTGCATAAAATTTATAAAATTAATAGACAATTTAGAAGGGTCTTCCTTCCTTCGCTTTGCCCATTTATTATGTGAAGAAATTGAGGGGATAAAACAGAGCTTGCAGTTTAGATAGATAGACATAGAGTGTTTTTCCTGTCGAAATCAAGCAACTGCTTTTGTCTACTACTGAACTGAACAAAAGAAGACAGTTGGAGCTGTGTATCCAAAAGGCCGCTCAAAAAAGCGTCTTAAAACTAGAATCGCATTCAAGACTAAAAATGAGACAAATCTATTCAATCTATCTGTGGCAGGTACAAAATCTAATATTAATGTTAAAGAAACAGTTTTGTTTTTTAGAAACCTGCCATTGTTTAATGTATTAACAGAGGCTCAATGTTTGGAAGGTAATACAGCTAGTAAATTACAAAATTAAAAGAATTTTTTTATTATTATATATATAAAATTGAACATTTTTAATGCCCTAAAACGCTAAAATGCAAAATGCTAAAATAGACAAAAATAGATGCCCAAAATACGTGTCTCTACTCATTGGTATTACCGTCTCATGAGTTCCTTCAAAAATTATATCCTAAATATATTCATACATACGTACATACATACATACACATGTACATATGTATGTATGTATGCACATTACACATACTTTCTTAAAGTGGCAACGAAGCTGTATATGTAGACGGCGAGTCCCGTCATAAAATACGCCAACGGCAATCTGTATCCTCCCTTTTCTTCAGAATCTCTATTCGTATAATATCCGTAGAACATGGGAGAATATTTGAGAACCCCTTCGAACTCCCAAAGTGTGAGAAAATCCGTGGATGTATTCCTTTCTTCCGGTAACATCTTCTTTCTTTCCGTGTTGTAATCTGCCGTCAGCATCTATTAAATTAGCAATTACAAACCTTACAGATCAGTCACATACATACATACATACATTATACATTTAATAGCAATAGTGAATAATATAGTGAATCTGTATGTGCCGATGGAAATATATTTTCACTAATAAAGGTACATATGTACATATATATATATATATATTACATATTTTCGCTTCGCTATCATCCGTTTGTGAATTTGTGTTCACAAACGGATGATCTACATAAAATATGTATAACATATGTATGTACATACATACGTATATTTTGTATGTACATATGTAGCTTCCACTATTTGCTTTTGTACGCACTTTCGATTCTGGCGACTAAGATTTAATTGAATATACCGGTGACATATGACATACATATATGTATTTCATTTCATATCAGAAAAGCTCACCAAGCAGTTTTATTTGGCCAACCGGTTCGCACAAAAATTATTTTGTTCTATTAAATTATATATACCTACATACATACATACATATAATATATTTATTATTATAAATTATAACAAAAGTAATGCACATCCTAAGAAATTCCAATAATTGTTAATTCCGGGCGCTCCCATATATTTATATTATTTTCTAACAACAAAATAACTTTCCGAAAAATCTTTTTTTCTGGACTTGGCATTGGCAAACACTTTTTAACAAAATACATACATATGTTCTCTCATGTTCAATACTTATCGGCGCTTATTTTTCTAATCAATGTTGTGACATAGTTGACGTAATTTGACGTAATTAGTTTCAATTTCAAACGAAATAATTTTCAATAAGTTTCCACTTCGAGAACGAGCAGAGTCCACAGTAGCTACAGTTACCGGAAGCGTGAGGAACAACATAATTGAAATGACGAATTTATAGTACCTACATATAATAAGAGCCTTGTAAAAATTACAAATGAAACACTGCCGATCTTCTTTATTTTTATTTTCTTTTAACCACGAACGGAAATCAAGCATCTGATTAGTGATTAGACAATGATTTGTCAAAATCGTTATCCGATAATTCACCGACATTTTTGCTTTGCAGGAAAGCTAACTTTGAAGCAATGTCATTAAATGACGTGAAACGAACCTTCAATTGCACTAAGGTTACTTCTAGTGCCACATTAAAAATTGCTTAAAAATTATTTTAATGGGTCCTGAAATCGTGTATCATGACTAAGTTCATCAAAGTGCTTTTAAATAAGAAATTGATGATTCTATGCCATTCTGGCTTCAACCCTCATTTATGTATGTACATATTTCTAATCATAGACTGAGCACTGATAACATCGGCGCTTTTTGATTGAAGGAGCTTTAGAAGTAGGAGAATAAATTCGAAACTTGGCTTCTGATTGTTCAAACTTTCTTTTACTTTTTAAAATTATTTCTGTAAGACACGTTTAAACATCTGTACATATGTATGTATGTATGTATGAAGATGGAATCTAATCTGGACGACCAATAAGTCGGGCACAATCTCTTTAAAGTAACTAATGGTGAATTTTACTTAAACACTTCCTTCCCACCTGTTAATACTGACAGCGAAAATTTTATAAATTTGTAAGTTTTATTGGTTTTCACGCCTCTTGTTATTTTGTTCTAACACCGAAAAACTATATATACAAGAATAAGAGAATTCTTAGCTTTATGTACATAAAATAAACGAGATGCAAATAGGGTTGAAAAATAAGAGAGGTTTTTAAATAATTAGTCACAAAGAAATTTACAAATCATAAATTGTTGTAAATTCATGTTTGTACGGTTTTTATCACAAATTAATCATAATCGGTCACTGATCACGTTTTCATGGTTTTAATAAAATATGGCATAACTCGAACACTATTATAGTGACGTAAATCACACCGTAAAGCATTGGAACGCAAGCAAAAAGCAACGAAAAGTGAGATTCTGATTCTAATTATTGCATACAAATGGTCAAGTTTTAGTTCATTAATTTATGAAAGTTCTCTATTTCTAGTTGTCGTCGTCATCAATGACCCCTGATTTTGAATTTGTGACGTCAAATTACCTTAAGCCGATTTTCGATAGTCACTTAAAATAAATATTTTATATTGTAGGTACATATAATATGTACATATGTACATATGTATATGAAAATATTACGTATATATGTATATGAAATAAAAGCCTATTTTTTTTCAAAGATGAAACTTTGCAAGAAGTGATGCTCAACACTTAGATATGGGAAGATGATTGTATTCTAAATGTGTTGCTGTAAAAGCAAGCCTCCATATTTACATAGATCAAATTTTTTACATAGATAAATCAAATAAAATTTCGTGTCACGAGGAACTTCGTCAAATTTCGTGAGAGGAACGCGGCACGTGTTTTGTTGTTACATATGTAGATATGTAGTTTAACATTAACCATGCATAGGTTTGTCAGTGATTCTCATATTATATTTGAACAAATATTGGAGAAGTTGTCTTGTCGACAAAAAATCCCCTGCGGTGTGGACGTGCTATTCCACCACAGGAGGTTCGATAACCTAATAACCTTTTTCGTTATATCCTCACTAGAGTATTGTATGTATGTATGTATGTACATATGTATATATTTTTACAGCAGTAAGATGTACATATGTAGATGTGTGTATCCTTGAAACGTACCTCGGGCACCACAACGAAGACGATCAATACGATCGATATGACCAAATTAACCCAGAACAACCACCTCAGAAATGTAAAATAGGAAGCGACTACGGAGCCAAAATGCGATTCGATCTCTTTGATTCTCAACTCCCATGGAATGAGCCAGTTCGACCAGTTGGCAGCTTCTCGTCTCAAATGTTGTAGTTTCTAAAAAATACAATATACATATGTACATATTTTACATACAAATGTACATATATGTAATATTACATACATATATAATGTTTGGTTACTTACGGTCGCCAGCAATATGTGGAATCTAGCGAAGATGTCGCGGCTACATTTAGATTTTGCCAATCTCTCTTGTAGGGCGCCTTCGTGCTTTTTAATATAAGATTTAGCCTGAAAAGGGTTAACAGTGCAGGTACAATTGTATATATGTATGTACATATGTAAATGTGAAAAATTTTCACAGAAAAATACCAACTCGTTAATCATAAATCATTTACCTCAAAACGTATTTACATGCTACATTGATGTGTTTATATGTATGTATATACATACATATAGTGACCATATTTCTTTGGAGAAAATTAAGAAAATTGTCATGTGAAAATTGAAAATTGGCGCGGTGTTGTCGTTCGCGGCATTGTCGCGCGCGACTTACGCGGTCGAGATGCCTTAAAAAACACATATGGAAGGTTTTTAACGATTATTCTCGATGAAATGTAATGGAATCGATTTAGTATAAAAAAATCGATAGTGATACATATATGTATGTTGCAAACGGTTCGGTGATTATTCCGCAAACTTCACTAAAATCCCGATCACGGAACATTTGGCACCTGAAAATTTTCATCCCATACGAACTATCATATTAACGAGAACTCGAGTGCCAGATATTCCATATTCCTGATAACGAGTCGTTTGCGCGATACAATGTGCGAAATAATCCGTTTACCGTTGGGAAGATTTTAAAAGGTATTTTCCCGAATCTAATGACTTCTAATGATGAATTCTTACTTCAACAGTGCTCAAATATTGAAAAATAGTTTCTAAAATTCAATTACTAAATACATATCTACATATATGTACATACATATGTACATATATACGCTGATTTTTCGAAGTTTGTTCCAATAGAGTAATAAAAAATCATATTGCGGCGTTTGAAGCGTTAGCCAACATTTAAACAAATTCGGCCCTGAATCATCCAAATAAGAAGTAAAAGTTTGCGTTATCTGCATAAATCACACGACGGTTACACTTCAAATACGATTAATAATTGATACATTTCGAGTTAGTCATCCAATATTGTATTTATGTAAACACGTGAACCGTGTGAAATGTTAATCAATGGTAAGCAGTGTTTGAGCTCAATTAAGTTCTTTAGATGTCATACGTATTTCATATTTCATTGAGTCTTAAGCAGTAGTTAGCCGTTCTTGTATGTATGTACATGCATATGTATATTGACAGGGCCACTCTAGGGGGTGATTTGAGGGTGCAGAAGAGCCGGGCGCTAAACCCCAAAAGGCGCCAAGCTCCACGACATAAATTTTATATATCTTGATATCATATAGTGTAGACTATGTCTGTAAAGTATGTAGAATTAATGTAGTAAGTCATATGATGCAAAAATCTGATGTAGTGCTGCCTACAATATTAAAAATGCTGGAAAACGTCAATGATTATCCGTGTTGGATGAAACTGCAATAATAGATTGTGACACCATATTTCCAGATGTTGGTATAGTTACATATGTACATGTACCATGTAAGAGAAAAGCCATGTTTATATTAAATGTGGATGAGAATATACACATACGCATGTATTTCTAGAGATTTGTCCGAATGCATCTTAAAGTAAAAGCTTACGTACATATGTACATACATATGTATGTATGTAGGTAAGATAAGATAATGTTTACTCACTTGCGTGACGAGTCTCAGTTTGCGCTTCATTTCCAAGGGTTGTTGTTTCACTGACTTGAGAACTTCTTTGTGCAAACGAATATTTTCGAAGATCTGCTCTTGAATCACACCCTGTGCGCTCTCTTCTATTGAAATGGTGGTCCTTTGTACATAAATACATACACATACATGATAAGGTCACTTTCAAATTTCACAACAAGACAACAAGCAAAACAAGAGACAGGGCAACAAGATAACTAAAATAAAGGAAGAAAGAAGAAGAAGAGCCGTAGCAATGTTCACGCGAACGAAAGAAAATCAATCTGTCATTTTCCTCGATTGTAGCTGTTCTTTATTTATTTTTTTACTCGTTACATATTTCGATTCGAAACCTACCAAAATTAAAAAGAATGGGAAGTGTGTAAATGTACATACATATGTGTGTATGTCATTTTTGTGCAAATCAAGTCGATATGTAATTTGTCACATATGTAATCAGAAAAGAAAACGTAAATAAATCTATTAATATTACACAAGGTTTTTTCTTATTTTTCAAGTGGCGTGTTAACCCTATGAAAATTGTCGAGTATGACATTTCAAAGATTTAAAAATACATATGTACAATAAACTTAAATTTACTTATGGTACATATGTATGTACATCTGAAAATACATAAAAAAAAGAAAATTTGTGGCTTCAATGTCTACGGACGCGACATGAACTCCTACGAGATTTAAGCTAACTATATGTACATGTACATATGTACATATGTATGTATCTAGCGAGAGGATTTTCATAATTAATTGATTATTACTTACATACTAGTATGACATATGTATGTACATACATATGTACGTACATATTTATCCCATTATCTTAACCTTGAGCACGAATTTTTTCGTGAGAGACATTTACCATCTACTATGTATCACATTCTACATATGTACATTCTAATAAGTAAAACTTCATAAACTGTATCGCGTTTATATTTTTTAGAGTTTGTTTATTTGTAGGCGAAATTATTCTCGGAACTCATAAGTCATATGTATATGTACGTATGTAATCAATTTGTATGTGACGATTTCTCTGTTCCAAATATGACGTAATTGAAACATGTATGTATATACATATGAGCCGTTTAAAAGCTTCGGAAGTCCAATTTTCAATTCCAAAAACACTATTTCTGTTTGACTCAATTTCAGGGTTATGATACAACTTCATCGATCCAACTCGAATGGAGTCGGATTTTAGTAAGATCGATTTTTGCTTGCCAACGTATAAAATTCAAAATTATAAAATACATATAAAGGGTTAAAAATAATCACTATAAATTGACATGTTTCCCAATTTATTGAATTATTGGTAATGAAGTATGTAGGTATAAATAAAAGTACATTCATAGTGTTTGTGTATGAATTTCATTCACAAACAAATAATTGAGTAAAAATATCAATCAGTTTCGGCCACAAAACATCAAAATACGTGCAATTCAACGATTTAATTTAAAATCATGAATTTCAAAAAATATATACATACGTACAATGTTTACATATATACATATGTATGTATATTTTACACTATTCGCGCCTAAAGAAAGTTATACTTAAATTGGGATTTGGTCCGTTCGTGCTACGTCTAGGTTCACGTGATAAAATGAAATAGTTACATATGTACATACATACATACATATACATATGTATATTATTATCTGTAGGTATGTATTATATGCATATATATGACACAAACATACATACATAGATAGGTGCGAATAATATAGAATCAGGTCATTGTGAATGGGTATAGATTAGTCGATTAGATTTCATTAGCGTAATGGTTTTCATATAAATATGGAAGGTGGAAAATGGTCGAAAAATTCTTTGTTATGCTCTAACACTACACATAATATGTATTCATTAATAAATTGACTTTCCGTGAGATAAAGGGCGCAATAAACCTGATTAAAAACAAAAATAACGCAAGCGACATCGTCAAGGATTTACACACACACTTTAATGAAAATCTAAAACATGAACCTACTAATAACTACATACATACATATTGTAAATATTATTGTAGCTTTCTGTGAGTTGCATACGAATGCTCGTAATCAAAGTCTGGTCTACATTTACGTATGTAGGTACATATATTATTAATGTAATTAAATTTGATATCCGATGTGTGTGTCTTAAATAGTTTTCGAAGAATCGAAAGAAAAACGAAAGAATACAATGTAGACATACTCTGCAGAGCTGGTGGTGAAAGCTGAGGATCTCCTTCTCGCTTCCATGTTGAGTGGGTCGAGACTGAAGGGCGACGATGGTCTTCGAACCCTGGAGCCTCGACGATTCATCTTGGTGCTGGCCCTCCTCATCATGATGGCCGAAATGCTCGCCGAGTAGTCTTCATCGTCGGATCCTTCGCCGCATTCCTCTGAAAGAATACATATGTATATATACATTATGTAACGTATACTAAACAGAGCCGCCGAGTAACTGCGATCGGTTTAAGACGGGTAGACGTCCTGACAGACCGTGAGACCAGTGTAAGTGGTTTTAGGGATTAGCGAAAAGCTAAGTGCATGAAAGCTAAACAATGAGTGCACTTCTCATACCGTGGGAATACATATCCGAATACGTGACTATACTGTAGGTAAACAGATTAGACGTCCTGAGAGATCTACCCCTTATAAGGCGGTACGTAGGCGAGATCAAGTCATTCTGGATTTAACACTGACAATACGTGAACCTCCTTAATCATCAATAAATGCTGTGAAACGACTGTTGGCTTTTGACTTGGATCCTCCACCCACCCCTACGCAACACTGGTCGTCAGAAGTGGGATCCAAGATGAGCAGAGCAACAAGAGCAACAAGAAGACAGAAGTCGCCAGCAATCGAAGAGTTTTCACAACGGAGTCAAGCCAAGGAGTTGGAGGAGAGACTTCGGGCCATGGAGGAGAAAATGGCAGCGCTTCCGAGTTCGCAAGATCCAAAAATACAGTTTTCACTGCAACGTGACTCAATTTTGGTTAATGAGTCGAATTCATCACCACGACCGGTAGCAGTCGAAGACAGACGATATCCAGGAGCGTTACCAGAGTTCCCGACATTTGATGGAACTGGGTCATGGGAAGAGTTCCTGGCGCGCTTTCGATTCACGGCACGACTACATGGCGCGACGGACCTGTCAATGAGGCTGTGTGCGGCGATGCGTGGCGCGGCCATGAATTACGTTTGCCGCCTTCCAGAAAGAATCCAGTTGGAATCTGAGCAATTGGTGTCGAGACTCGCGGTGCGATATGGAAGCAAAACATCGGTATACCAGCACTTCGAAAAGGCCAGCACGAGAAAGTGGCGTCCCGAAACAGGAGAGTCACTAACAGCCCACATGGATGCCATTACAGAACACGTGGAGCTAAGCTTCGCAGGGGTTGCCGCACCAGAAGCTCTTGAGCGAGTAATAACCTGCATGTTTGTAAACAGCATCATGCAAGCTGACGTGAAGGCAGCCGTAGCCAGGCTATGCCCCACTACGAGCCTTCCTGAAGTTGTGAAGGTGGCAGAGGCAGTGTACGAAGCCACGAAGTTCTCGTGTGAAAACGGGAAGACACTTGCGTGCGATGAAAGTAAAAAGCAGCGGCCGCACAGACTGGAAACATCAGAAGATGCAATACCCAAAAGGCAGTACGAGAACAGATATAAACAGCGACCGGAGGTGAGGTGTTTTAAGTGCAATAAAGCGGGGCATATCAGCCGTTTCTGCCGAAAAAATTCCTCAGTTCGGATCTTAGACGACGCCAGCAGCACGTCATCGGGAAACGAGAACGGGTCGCCAGACCGCGGGTCCTGTCGATCACAAACAAAAAAGAGCTCGCATTAAAATCCGTCCGTACATTTGATATCGGACGATCCCTGGAAGTCGACGGAAAAATCGGGGGAGTTTCGTGTCGAATGGTTATCGACAGTGGAGCACAGGTCACAGTAATTAGGAGGGACATTTTTGCCCGAATTCCCCGTTCTCGATATGAGAAAAGGATCGGCCGACAGTCCTTGCGGATGGCATCGAAGGCGCGTCTTCCGACTACAGAGTGGGTGAACCTCGATATAGAATTCGAGGGGAAGACCGTCAAGTGGACGGTAGCGGTCGCAGATATAGAAGATGAAGTCCTACTGAGTTTGGGATTCTTGTCCCATGTAGGGGTAGTTTTGTCGTTGTCCCCGAAAAAGGCCACGATATCTGTGAGAAGAGCCACCACCGAGAACAGGTCACATCCCAAGGTGACCACGAAAAGGGGAGACACAGACATCAGTCTAAACACAGCTCATCCAAAAATCGCAGTACTGATGCAGACTCCAACAAAAGAACTTTCGGAAGAATCTTTAGAGAAGGTGGAAAGAATGCTACGCAAGAATGCAACGGCATTCGCCCGAAACAAGGACGACCACGGCCGTACTACGAGAGCCGTGCACTCTATTAACGTGGGAGACGCAAAACCAATTAAACAGGCACCGAGAAGAACACCGCTAGCCAAGAAACGAGAGGTCAGACAGTTGATTGACGATCTGCTTCAGCGAGGCGTCATCGAACCGGCTTCCAGCCCATGGGCATCCCCAATTGTGTTAGTGGGGAAGAAAGATGGATCTTCACGCCTCTGCATCGACTATCGACGTTTGAACGCGGTCACCAAATTGGATTCCCATCCCATTCCTCGGATAGACGACACGTTAGATCGACTGGCTGGAGCACAATATTTCAGTACGCTGGACTTACAGAGCGGTTATTGGCAGGTACCCGTAGCCACGAAGGATCGGGAAAAGACAGCATTCGCCACGGAATTTGGGTTGTTCCAGTTTAAAGTGATGCCATTTGGGCTATGTAATGCACCGGCAACATTTGTGCGACTGATGGAACAAGTCGTTGGGGACATGCAAGACCATGTATTGGTGTATTTAGACGATATCATCATACATAGCCGAACGTTCGAAGAACACATGGAACAGTTGGAACAAGTCTTGCAGCGAATGCGAGCAGCTGGCCTAAAACTAAACGCTGACAAGTGCCAACTATTGAATCGAGAAGTTGACTTCTTGGGGCACCGAGTATCAGCCGATGGAATCACAACCAATCCAAAGAAAATACAGGATGTAAAGGATTGGGAAGTCCCACGTACGAAGAAACAAGTGCGGAGCTTTGTAGGACTCTGTACATATTACCGACGTTTCGTACAAAACTTCGCGAAGATTGCCAAACCACTACATAGATTGACAGAGAAGGAGCGTAAGTTCGAGTGGACGCCAGAATGTCAAAAAGCGTTCGAGCAGTTAAAAGAGGCGCTGATTACAGCTCCGGTAATGACACATCCACGGCCCAACGATCATTTCATCCTCGACACAGATGCGAGTCAACACAGCATTGGAGCGGTGTTGTCCCAACGGCAAGACGGAGAGGAACGAGTGATTGCATACTTCAGCAGAACCATGAACAAAGCAGAACGGAACTATTGCGTAACCCGAAAGGAATTACTAGCTATTGTAAAAGCTGTACAGCAGTTCCATCATTACTTGGCGGGTACGAAATTCACACTGAGGACCGACCATTCTGCGTTAACGTGGCTGAAAGAATTCAAACACCCTGAAGGTCAACTCGCTAGGTGGCTGGAGATACTGGGCCAATATAACCCAGATATAATTCATCGGCCCGGAAGGA
Organism: Arctopsyche grandis; assembly: GCF_051622035.1. Classification (NCBI taxonomy): domain Eukaryota; kingdom Metazoa; phylum Arthropoda; class Insecta; order Trichoptera; family Hydropsychidae; genus Arctopsyche; species Arctopsyche grandis. The sequence continues at coordinate 37,814,450 of NC_135356.1, forward strand.
AGCACGGAAATGCGGACGCGTTGTCACGAAGACCGTGTCAGACGGATTGCCCAAAATGCTCGCGACTGGAGGAGCTGGATAAAGAAGCGGAAATAATAGACTCAGATACCTGTGTAGCTCTAGTGGGAATTCAGCCAGAAGTTATGAACGACGCCACCATTCAGAAAATTATTGATTGGAAACGAACTGAACAGCGACCAGCGTGGGAAGCAGTATCCTTAGACGAGCCGGAAGTGAAAGTTCTCTGGGCCCAGTGGGACTCTTTAACGGTAGAAGAAAACAAATTGTACCGCAAGTGGGAGAGTACAACTGGAAGTAGACAGGTACGACAACAGGTTGTACCAAAAGAGTGCGTGACGGACATCTTAAAAGAATTCCATAGCTCACCAACGGGGGGACATTTTGGAATGAACAAAACTCTTAAAAACATACGTCAACGGTATTATTGGCCGACGTGTCGCATCGACGTAATTCGCTGGTGTGAAAATTGTGCAGTGTGTGCAGCCCACAACGGTCCACAGCGGAAAAACAGAGGAGCGCTACGACAGTACATTTCCGGGGCACCATTAGAAAGAATGGCGGTTGACATCCTTGGGCCACTGCCAAAAACGGAAAGTGGAAACCGCTATATCCTCGTCGCTATGGACTATTTCACAAAATGGCCAGAGGCGATTCCTATTCCCAACCAAGAAGCGGAGACGGTGGCCGAGGTGCTGGTCCACCAAGTGTTTACAAGACTAGGAGTGCCAAATGAACTACACTCAGACCAGGGTCGAAATTTTGAGTCCAAATTATTCCGACAGGCACTAGAAATCATGGGGATCCGAAAAACAAGAACCACTCCATATAGACCACAGTCCGATGGCATGGTGGAACGATTAAATCGGACACTACTGGCCCACCTGACGAAATTCGTGGCAGACCGACAAAAAGACTGGGACAAGTTCGTTCCGCACTTCCTGATGGCGTATCGAGCTGCGCAACATGATGCCACTGGAACATCCCCAGCGGCACTATTATACGGCCGAGAATTGAGAATGCCCGCAGAACTACTATATGGAGGGCCCCCTCCCGACCATGGACCACGGGACCCACACCAGTACACCACACAACTGGTGGAACGAATGGCTGAGAGCCACCGTTTCGCTCGCGCCCATCTTCGAATACAACACGACCGAATGAAGGCGCGCTACGACATCCGCGCAACAGAGTCCCGATACGAAGAAGAAGAGCGAGTGTGGTTATACAACCCTGCTAAGCACGTGGGCCTATCACCAAAGCTTCAGTCGTTCTGGGAGGGACCGTACCGGATTGTGAAACGGATCAGCGATGTCGTTTATCGCATCAAGAGGGAATTTGGAAACGCAACACGCTGCATGGTAGTGCATCTGGACCGTTTAGCGCGTTATCGAGTCACCCCCTCGGAAGAAGACTGATGGAAACGGGGGAATTAATTTTCAATCTCTTTTGTGTACTTATAATTTAAATTTATGTAATTGTTTCCAATGTAAAGGTGACGTAATTGAAGTGTAACGAAAGTTTAATGTAATTGTCTCCATTGTAACGACGCGCTAATGTATTCACTGTAAAAATAACGGCTGTAATTTTAAATATAACTGTGACTGATATCAGATATAAATGTAACTACTACGGTAGATCTATCAATTAGGATTTGTTGGTCAATCGGGACGATTTGACCTAAGTGGGGGGCAATGTAACGTATACTAAACAGAGCCGCCGAGTAACTGCGATCGGTTTAAGACGGGTAGACGTCCTGACAGACCGTGAGACCAGTGTAAGTGGTTTTAGGGATTAGCGAAAAGCTAAGTGCATGAAAGCTAAACAATGAGTGCACTTCTCATACCGTGGGAATACATATCCGAATACGTGACTATACTGTAGGTAAACAGATTAGACGTCCTGAGAGATCTACCCCTTATAAGGCGGTACGTAGGCGAGATCAAGTCATTCTGGATTTAACACTGACAATACGTGAACCTCCTTAATCATCAATAAATGCTGTGAAACGACTGTTGGCTTTTGACTTGGATCCTCCACCCACCCCTACGCAACAATTATATGTATCCCCATCAAAAAGAGACACGGGCGCGTGTGTGTGTGTGTGTGTTCGGGCGAAAAACACTTTTTCCTATTGAAAAAGTTTATCAAAATTAAACTTGTTGATAAATTAGTTTTCGTGAGAAGCCGCACCTTTGGGCATACCTAATGGCTTCTACACGCCTCTCACCTTATTTGCAATCACACGAAACGAAACGAAACGAAACGAATAACCGTTACACGGAAACCGTCTCCCGGGAAAAGTCACGCCAAATAAACCTACCTATGTATGTACATACATACATATACACCTTCCCAATATAAACAATAAATCGATTCCCGATTTGTGGCACTTTTTTGTGCGACAAATCGGAACATTTTTATGCAAATTTGGCGAAAAATAACTTTACATGACAATAGTGAATCATTTTTTTTGCATAAAAGCATCCTCTCTGCCGCCGATCTCTGGTAATAATAGCGATTTTCAAAAAAAAATTTGATATTTAAATACAAATAAAAAGTAATTTGGTATGTACATATGTATGTATTATATATTCATATACGTATGTACATATACATATGTAAATACATACGTATGTTTGTGCATACACAAACAAATTAATTTAATGAGAATTAAAAGAAAACCGTATGAGCTCCTCTCATTTAACACTATAATTATGTAATTTAAATTAATGATTTTTATATGTGTACATACATATGTATGTATATAGTAGCTGAACCCGGCATGCGTTTCAATGCCACTATGTATAACGCATGAAATTCCAGTTCCCGTTCCCATTTGGAAAAACGCAGGCAGCGAACACATTTGAAATTATTCAATTATTTGTTTATTTTATCCTGACAACGCATGTCGCGGCGCGAAAACATTTGAAATCATTGCGTTGAAATCAATGCCACTCATTCCCGTTTCCGTTCCTGTTTTTGGCCGATTTTTTTTCACAGTAAGCTTCCCGGACATGCATACAATAAATCCTGAAAGTTTCATCGTACAATAACGCATGCGATTCCCGTTCCCGTTTCTCGATGCGTTTCGATAAGTGAATGTTTCGGTTTCAAATTAATAATTAATAATCAAATTAAGTATAGGAACGCATACGTGACAGACAGACAAACATTTATTTTTACATAAAAATAAATGTTTGTCTGTCCTACATGTCCTTAACTACACACTGTCGCTTCATACTTTCGTGTCGGTAAAATCTTAATTACAAATATTATTATTAACAGGTTTTTCCCGTTTTTTTTCCACAGTAATCTTCTCGGATATGCATACAACAAATCCTGAAAGTTCCATAGTAATCAGTTCAGTGGTTTAGGAGCCTATTCGAGACAGACAGACAGAAACACATTGATTTTTATATTTACATATATATGAGGTCAGTCCATAAGTTCGGCGAATCTGCCAGATATGCAGCGATAACAATTAATAGTGATGGCACTGTCAGTGTAAGGACTGCCCAGAAATGGTTTAAAAATTTTTAAGTCGGAAAGGACGTCGTGTTAATTTTGATAACGATTTCTAAAAAATCTTGTCAAGTCAGAGCCACAATTAACAGTGGATCAGATCGGAGAAAGGATGGATTCATCTCATGGAATAGTCTTTCGTCATTTTTCATTTAAAAATTTCGTGAAAATGCGCAGGAACTTATGGACTGACCTCATATACATATATGTAGATTATTAAATTTCAATTGATTCATGGATTTACTGATTAATGGAAATCAATAAATTTGACAAATACCGCGTAATATATTAATAAATAATAAAAGGAGGGAGTCGGAGACGGTTTCCAGCCCTGATGAAATGGCACGTACATATGTAAATACACACACAAATGTGCACGTAAATTGAATTGATCATACGAGTCAATAGAATCGTTACGATAATTTACTCTAAAACAATCGTATTTGAAGGTTAATGGAAAGGAAAGTTAAAAGGTAAAGGTAAGTAAGCGAAATATGCATTTGCATACGTATGTAGATAGGTACATACGTATGATAGTACCGGTGTTATCGTAATGGGAAACTGAATAATTGGAGTGATAAGGCAAGGCAAGGCAAGGCAAGGCAAGGCAAGGCAGGCAGGCGGTGACTGGAACTGCCATAAAGCACGATGTACACGAGATAAGGTCATAATGTATGGGGGGTGATTTTTAATAAGGTAGGTGTGGCACGTGGCACCATCCTTTGACCACCACCACCACCACCACAGACCCACTAAACCAACAATAACAACAACAACAACAACAACAACAACAACACAACAAACTGTAAAACGATTGCATCCGTTTCCAATCAAAAATCAATAAAAACGCGAAAAAAAATCAGTACCAGTTTTATACCAGGAAGGCCTTACAGGTAAACCCAATGCGACATTCGTCAAGTAATAAGAGATTAGTGAATTGAATTGAATTGAATTGAATGAAGTTCGTTACCAGGCGGGAATCTGACTTCCATTTTGACTAGAGGTGGTGTTCCTGGTGTGAAGTTGGTAATTTTGTTGGTCGTTGGTGGTTGGTCTTCGGTGTCGGCCCAAGTTACGGACAACCTGTCGACAGACGGTGCGGGAGAAGCAGGGCTGACGCCTTCATTGAGATCCTTTTCACATGAAACAAATACACACATATGTACATACATACTTATTATTCATGTTACAGACATATCATACACTATTATGCTATACCGGTGACCGTCACCGCATCGAAAGGTCGAAAAATCGAAAATTAGTTCGTTCGTTTACCATGAATACATATGAAAAGCGGCTAGTATATACTTACATACATACATACATATGTATATATCAGTGGCCTATTCCAAATTATTATTACGTTTATTCAGGTGGGCTCACAATTTGCGCAAGCAGGATACAAGAGGATTTTCCTTCCGTATCCTGCTCGCGCACATTAAGCAAGGCTGTACGACAAAAAGACAGATAATTTCACCGCATGCCACTGATATACATATGTACATATAAACATAATACCGTCTACCATGCATACATTATTTTTGATCTTTCAACTTAAGATCTTTTGATTTTCGATCTTTTGATGCCGTGATGTAGACCAATTGAGAACATACATATGTAAATATCATACATACATACGTAGATGAATCTAAGCTACTAATGCACGCACGGGTTTTGAACAAACGGAGTGTCATTATATGTATCTATGTATGTACATATGTACCTACACAACGCACATATATGTAATAACTAACTAACTAACTAATTGCACAACCTAATATGTACCTACACAACGCACTACCATACCATACCACACGGCTGCAACCAGTCGTGGGAAATTAGGGAAATATTAGAATATCAAGTTGAATAAAATAATCTATCTTTCTTATTTTTAATTTTATTATTTCTTCGAAAAGAATCACAAGTCTGCGGTGCTTTACGGTACCTACGGTTTGCTTTTACGGTATTGGTACGGTATTTTTTTTACACAATATATTATTTACCGAAATTTCCACGATAAAGCGAGGTTGTAAGCAATGAAAACATTAAAATTGACACGTATGTACATACATACATTTTAATTGGAAAAGTGACAGAGCAATATTCTAGACAAGAGATAGTCGTCGGGGCCCGATGCAAATAACAATAGACCATCGCCAATAGCAAATAACACCAGTGAAAATATTTGTGAAAAACATTAAGTTTTTCGCAACTTCAGTCAGAAACCGCGCGATAGTGAAGTGAAAAGTCCTGAAATCAAGTCTCTTGTCAAGATTACTCCATGTATGTATGTATATATCGAGTATTCGACACTCGTGTATTTTTATTCGTCCATTTTTTAAGCTCTGGATAATCGAGTATTTTGAAAATTTCTCGATAAATATGTATCAAACACAAATCAAACAGTTATTAACATCTTGCTTTCGACGTTTATGTCTGAGATAGAACTTAGAGCGGTACTATTATTTATTTAATAATAAATATTTATTAAATTTCATTTATTTAATAATTCTATATATTTTTTTGCATACCGAAACGGTCGTAGGCAACAAACAATATAAAATATCAAAATATGTACATTGTAGATCTATTTTGGATTTGCGGACTAACGCATGCAGTTGTACATTGTATGTACATACAAATGTAGAACTAAGAAGTTGTTTGTACAACAAATCCGTCAGCGGAAATTATAAACTAAACATCTGCATATTTGGAAAACCATTAAAATATAATACATATACATATGCATTCAGAGTTAAATCTAAGGAGATGGCCTCGACTTGATAATTAATACTAGGCGAGACAATTAAAAACTAATTTGAAATGATTTACTTAATGATAACTGACGTACATATTATGTATATTTTAGTTATTACGAGAAGAATTTCTAAAAATCTAAACGACTGCTAAAGCTTTAATTTTTAATTCCCCCTGTGCAAGCAATAGCCGATAATTATTAATACCTAACATATTTAATTACATAAAAATAATAGAAAATTAATGAATGTATAATATTTTAGTCATTTAGTCAAGTTTGAGCTTATTTTTAAGAAAGGAGCACAATTCACCCTCGCCGTATAAATCGGGCTGATTAATCATTTGAAATGTCATGATTTATGTAATACATACAAGCTATACTGTTTAATTTCGTAAATTCTCGAGTAGCTTATCCTAGGGCCAGGATGATAAGTATGATGTATTTCATGATGTATTTCCAGGATGATGTATTTCATGCAAGGAAAATTATCATCTCGCCATTATGCTTTCGGCAGCCGTAGAAATTACATGGTTAAAAAAACTTAAATCAGCGATCGCGTGAAAGGGCTTTTTACGATGATTAGGGCTTAAAGAGGGCCAGAACTAACATTTAACACAATTATCTACATACAGATGTATCTACATATGTATGTATGTATGTTCATGCTAATATTTATAACTAACATTGTGTTTTTCTCATAAAAATATTTACAAAATAACAGCAACAACAATCAGAAAAATATAAATATCTTTTCAAATCACGAAGAATAGATGAAACTCAAAATTACGAAACATTTTTGTCTTTCTAAGAGCAATAAATTCCACTGTTGGTTTATAATTTTTTTTTTGTATTATTTACATTGAACATTGATACGAAAAGCACACAAACATATGTGTATGTACAATGTATTAAAAGGGACAAAAAAGTATTTTGTTAAATATGTATGTAAGTACATATGTATGTATATTAGATATTATTATTTGCATGACCAAACATAAATCGGGATTTATTTCAGCGGAGTAAGGTATTAATAATTATATATGTATGTACATACATATGTAATCATAGCTCTTAAGTTTAAAAATTTGACATGATTTTATTTATTAAGTCATTTTTCGTTTAAAATATAAGATGTGAATTAAAACAAAGAATTGGTAATCCAATCCTAATGAAAAAAAAAACACTAAAATGAGAGTTTTGCAAAATGTAAATCAACAAGCGGCCTTTTCACTATCATTTTTTTTTACAGATTGAAAAATGAAAATGTGTGTTTGAACTGTTACTTCCTATTTTGTATTACAATATAATACCAACATTTATAGTATATCGTAATCATTAATCATAATAATCGTATATATTGTTATACTACGTATATATGTATGTACTATGTAGGTACATACATTTTTTTAATAAAAGCTTTAAAAATATTTTGCTTACTACTTATGTAGATTGTTATGTACAATTAGATTTGGTTAAACTAATTGTTATGCACGTGGTGTTTTGAAAAAATAAATAAGAAATATAACCACAGATTCCACTAATTTGCAATATCTCAAGACTTGTTTTCCCAACTTTCCCCACTCTCGGCAATGCTTGGGACTTCACCCCCTGGGTTTTCGAATCGAAAAAAAATTGAATCGGCGCCTATGAATCGAAAAAATAAATCGAATGTGCTGTTTACGAAATTACCAACCAAGGTTACATATATACAAAGTCTTTTTCGAAATTATATATTATATGTACATGTATAAAAAAAAAATATTTTTGTATACAATATACATACATATGTATGTTCATACAAACTCCTGTTAAAACAAACGAGTCTCGAGATATTGCAAGTTGATAGAACGTAGCGCACTGTATTACATTACATATACACTAGTGGTTTTACCCGGCTTCGCTCTGTATTTGTAATATAAACCGCTTAAACATCGCTAATCTAATAGTAAACATTTTATTAAGTTTATTTGAATGCATTCATTTGTTAAATTTTTTATTAAATTTAACATCACTGATTCTACCACCCAAACCTACTATTTTGTTTATTGTACATATGTACATATGTATGTAAATAAGTTTAAATGTGATGATAAATGAGAGAAAGAAGAAAAATGTTTTGTATTGAAAAAAATTGAAAATTACATTATCATATATGTATGTAGAATTCGTAATTTGTATGGAGAAATAAATATAATACGTCCGTGAAAAAATCTGAATTAAATTTTGAATTCGGTAATATCGGTATGTATGCATATTTAGTAGGTACGTATGTATTTTGCAATTAGTGACGTATGTAAAACAAGATATGATCAGTTGTGTATAGATTTTTAGCTTATTTGTTTAGTACATGTACATATGTGTATGTAAATGTGATTCATTAAATGTAATGTTGTACACACATAATGATATGAAATGATCGTCTGACCTGATTTGTAGGTGCACATACAGAGTACAGGTAGGGTAAGGTAGGGTAGGAGAGTAGAGTAGAGTAGAGTAGAGTAGAGTAGAGTGGGGAGTGAAGCTGCGTGGTAGTGGTGGTGGTGTTTTCCGGTCAACGAGGAAAGTCCGGTCGCCGGTTTTGGGGGTGCGGAGTCGGAGTGTTGATAGCCACCACGTCCATCGCCACCTGTAGATATCAAGACACTACTCTACTAGTAGAACTCTACTCTACTCTACTCCTAGACAACACCCCGATGGCCGCCATTTCACCTGCAACCACTTTACCACCACCAACCCAACTCAACTCAACTGACCACCAACAACCAATACTTTTGACCAACGCAACGCAACGCAACGCAACGCAACGACTTCCTCTTCTCGCGAACCTCTACTTGCGCACCATGAAAATCGCACCATGCGCTTTTTGCTTTTCGCACATTTACTACCCTTCTATTTCTTACCCTTTTTAGCTCGCCAATGTGAATGGCTACGTCCACACCCGATATTTTCGAATTTTCCATATCCAGTTCCCTCCCATAATGCAACCTGTGGTTGCTATTTAGGATCTGGTTATAGAAAAATTCGTAAATATCGGGTGGAGATATCGGTAGTGTGGACGTAGCCAATGTGAAAAATAACTTCACAGGGCTACCTTATACATATATATGTTTGTCTATGTTAAATGTTATATTATTCATATCTAATATATATATATATATATATATATATATATATATATATATATATATATATATATATATATATATATATATATATATATATATTTCTACAACAAGATGTAGAAATGCATAAAACTAAAGAGTAAATATATAATATATGGGTCTACCTCACGGCACTGAAAGTGAAAAGGTCGAAAAAGCAAATATCGGATGGCAAAAATCGAAAGTCGAAAGATCAAAAAAAAGGGTCCATGGTAAACGGTACTATGTATATATAATATATATATATATATATATATATATATATATATATATATATATATATATATATATATATATATATATATATATATATATATATATATATGTATATTAGTGGTATGCAGTGAAATTATCTCTCTTTTTGTCATACAGCCTTGTTTAATGTGCGCGCGCAGGAAACGGGAGGAAAAGCCTGTTCCTGTTGTATCCTGCTCGCGCAAATTAAGTGAGAATGTATGACTGGGAGAAAAAGAGTTTTACCGCACGCCACTGTATATATATATATATATATATATATATATATATATATATATATATATATATATACTAATCGTTTTACATATGTATGCATGGTAAACGAACATTTTCGATTTTTTAACTGTCGGTCCGGTGACGGTCACCCATAGAATATGTACATATGTATATAACAGCTGAGTCCAATTACAGATTTTTACGAAGATAAACAAATGAAAAAAATAAATACAAGATTAAAAAATGAAAAGGAAAATAATAAAAGCTATAACATGACTAAAAATAGCACATTGCATAACTAACCTAAAGTGTTAAAATATTGGAAAAAGGTTTTAAAATATGTAGAATAGAAGAAGAAGAAGAAATGGATCAATCGGTCAAGATTCTCTTGATGTTAGTTCTGAATTGATGTAGGGAAATACCGAACAGATCAACCTCATTCAGCTCCCCGTTAAACATACGATAAACACGCTGCAGGATTAAAGGATTAGGTAAGTGAAGAGAGTGCAACGTGGCTAGAATACCTAACTGGGATCCCGAAATCAACCTTACTCATATATGTATGTAACCTTCGTTCATTGGTTCGTAGACGACACATTCGATTTTTTTTTTTCGATTCATAACCGCCGATTCGATTTTTTTCGATTCAAAGGATTCGAAGTCCTCGGGGGCGAAGGCGCCAAGGGCGCAGGCACCGCTGGGGGCACAGGCGCCGGATTCTGGTATACATATAATTTCGAAATAGACTTAGTATATATGTTTGTTTGTTCGTAACAGTCAATTTATTAAAAAAAAACAAATGAGTATTCAAATAAATTTAATAAAATGTTTACTATTAGATTAGTCATGTTTAAGTGGTTTACAAATACCGAGCGAAGCCGGGTAAAACCACTAGTATTTGATAACTTCGCCGTTTTCGATGTGTACCTTAATGTTTTAGTGTACATACAATCAAACATGTATCCGGGTAAATGCCTTTACAGATCACTCCAAAGCGACGAGTGTACAATACAGATACAATACAATAATACAATTAATACATGAATTTTATACAAAATGCGAACACATACAAACATAATTTTACGGCATTTTATTATAGAAATTGGAGAACCTCAAGACGCAGAATAACTTGAGATTTGAAAGATAGATTGGAAAGGAAACGGTTCCGATTTACAGGAACTGTTACAATGAAAAGAAACAATCGAGCTCGAGTCACAAACCAAGGTCTGGTCAACAGCTACTAGTGGGAATCGAACCGTGACCACTCCACTCGAAAGCATGATATGCTAGCCACTAGTCCACACTGCTGGTTTGTATAATATTTAATGCATAGTCCATATGTATGTATGTATGTATGTACATATGTATATGCACTAAATCTTGTACTAATCAACGATAAACATTGCACTCCCAATCATCGATTCTTTGGTTTACATTGTATGTATGTATGTACATAGGTCGGATTTCAACTCGACTGGTAATCAATTTTTAACTAGTGACAAATTTATCAATCGATTTCATTATTTACATATGTCTCAACTTTGAGAGACTAAAATATTATACATATGTAAAGGTGGCTATTCACATACAGATTCGTTTCCATCCGAGTCTCTAAAATATCTACTTCGTTTATCTTAAATAAGTACTTTCGTTTATACCAGAGCTTTTCAACCGAGACAGAAAATTTCGAGAATTCTTATCTCAAATCCTGGGAAAAATATTTCAATCGAAACTTTCTTTAAATGTTAATGTACATATAAAGGCGAATGTATGTATAATATACATATGTACATATAACCTACGATGAAATTATTATGAAGCGAATGTATCCTTCTTGTATTCACTACGGATCTAGATCGTCTTATATCTCATTTAGTAAAGATAAGATAATTATTATATTAGTTCCAAATCCAGAAATAGGCAGGAAATAGAAATTTGTATTTTCATTGAAATATTTTAGTATTCGTAAGAAGCTTCTATTTCAAATAAATTTACTTTTATAATTTCCCCCAATTCATATGTATGTATTTATATATTGTTTCCTTTCTTTTAATATTTTGTAAATAAATAAATAAATTTTATATTAATAAATAATAAATTTAATTGAAAAGTTTTACATCATCATTAGAAACACGTATTATCAGCATCTATTTTTGTCAATTTTAGCACTTTTCTTAGGCTTTAATTTGAAAAAATAAACAATGTCGATGAATTTTAACAAAATGTATATATCAATATATGTATGTACATACAATAGATAACGGAACAATTAAACATAATAGAAAATTACAAAAATGTTTTGTATTTAAAATATAAGATGAAAAATAAACACGAAGATACAAAAAAAAAATATGAATGTAAACAGACAATATTAAATTAAAATTTATATCAAGTAGGTTTTTGAGCTATTTTTCCTATTATGCTGTAAATTAACATTAGAATAAAATTTATATCAAGTAGGTTTTTGAGCTCTTTTTCCTATTATGCTGTAAATTAACATTAGAATAAAATTTATATCAAGTAGGTTTTTGAGCTCTTTTTCCTATTATGCTGTAAATTAACATTAGAATAATATATGTAATACCATGATTGCTAACAAAATTAAATTAAAATTGAAAAATAGAAAAAGTCCAGTAGAACAGTAGCTATAAAATGTATTGTGAATATAATTTCGTAATAAAAAAAAGTATTTAAAAATTAATAGGACAACACATTGATCAGCACAAACAAACTCTTCGTATTGAATTTTCGTTGTCACCAATAATAATTGTACATAGTATACCCACATTGTGTCTGGGGTGGATGCACTTTTTACTATACTTAATAGTTGTTTGAAATAAAATGCCCAAATCCTTCCAAGCATTCGTTTAATTCTGTTAATGCGTTAACATCGGGACATTTTTAAAAAAGTAACCGTGGATTTTGAACCTGCCCCTAGATTTGAACGGGACTATCCATTTTGTTTTATGTATCATTATGAATTTTAATTAAAATAATAAACTAACGAAAATAGAATATTTAACAGTCAGGTATAAACACGTTATATAAAAAAATAAATATATTTTCTTTTGTTGTTTTGTTTATCTTGATTTGAAAGATATTTGTAACACTCGTTTATACTCCGAAGCACATTGTTGAATAGGATTGTCTTTATATTACTGAAAAAATGATTAAAAGAAACAATTTTAAATATTATATAATACACCCCCGCTCTAGAAAATTCACCCCCCTCTGGGAAAAGCTGACATGACTCCCCTGCCTAGACGGATTGAATAGTTCACCCAATGTGTGGACGTATAAATTTTGTGATTTTAAAACTTATATACATATGTATTCGCATGTTTTACGAATTTCGCATTTAACGCACAATGCTAATAATACGTATGTATGTACATATATATATACGATAACGGTAACGGGGTGAGATCCCGGGAAATCAGAAGCCGTATTACATGCATTAGAAAATAAGTATTGTACCTACATACAAACATATTTATGTACATACTCGTAGTATCAAAAACATGGCTCGCATAGTGATACAAACTTGCGCACATACGCACGCATGTATGTAAGTTCCCTATTTACATACATATGTATGTACGTAGAGACGCTCAAAATTTACGTCAAAAATATTTTTATACCGTTTGTTTTCTGAATTTCTTAGTTTTATTTCTCTTTCATTTATTTTTGATTACGTCCTAAATTATTATTTATTATGGCCATAAATATAAATAGCCAAAGTAACAATAACGTATGTACATATGTACATAAATATGTATGTATGTATCCAGTATGATCAAGTTGTTGTTGTTTTTTTTTTGGAGCAAATGTCACTGTGGCAAAATGATACAAACAAACATAAATGATACAAATACATACATATGTACATGCATACATATGTAGATACGTACGATGGATGAATATAAAAATAAATATGATGTGAAAATGAGTAAGATATGGGGATAGTGTTGGAAGAATAGGCGAGGCAATAATAAGGGTTCTTTATTGGAGTTGAGACTGAGGCGTGGTGTGACAGTGGAGGAACATAATGGAGAAAAATGTGGGCGAGGTGGTTAGGAATGTGTGTGTGTGTGAATGATGAAATTATCTGATACTCTTGGTGTGTTACACGGAAACCTTCCGACATTAGTGACAGGAAACGATGGTCACCCCACGCAAAGGCTTCTATGTATATTGTACATACGTATACATATCGACATATCGACATTGATAAAATGAACGGTTCCAATGCAAACGGTGACAGCAAAAGTCTCATAAAAATCATATAATAAATATATGTTCTACATAAACGTGTACATATGTATGTATGTACATTTATAAAAATGTGTGTGTGTGTGTTTGTTTATAAAGGCGAGGCGAGATTTTAAGCACAACACTGGTCGAGGGAAATTTGCATTGCATCTGTGCATTGCACCCGATTCTTGACATATGTATGTATGTACATCAGTGGCGGACGGTGGGTGTTAATACCGGGTGTGCTGTGTATGCCGTAGGGCATAGGGTATAAAATTAGCAATTAAAAAAAAATACTCGTTTTGCATTACAAAAATGTTTAATTTATTAGTTATTTATACATAAGTTCAATGCGACGTTTCTGAGACATAAACTTTTCAATCACGTCTGCATAGAATGTGTCTTTCTGTTTTAATTCCACCAATAACTTTTTTACTATTGAAATTAAGCTAAGGCCACATAATCTATCTTGACCTTGCGTACCTCTATAGCAAGTTTTTATTCTTTTCAGCGCCGAAAAAGAACGTTCTGCTGAAGCTGTACTGCTTGGTATCGTTAATATTAATTCTCCCAGCTTAAACACCTCTTTAAAACCAGATTCGAGGTTATTTTTTGTCATGAATTGTATTAATTCATGAACAGGTTTCTCTGAAAATTCAGAGCTGGAATATAGCACAATGAGTTCGTTTTTCAATCGAATATAATCAAACAGTGATCCATAAAAATCTTTTAATTTATTAATTAAAACATTTGGAAAATTTTCTTTATATTCGTCATATTTATCATTACAAAGAAGGTGAAAATATTCTAATTTGGAAAGTGAAGAATATCTACATTCGACTTGTGCGATTATGCTATCAACTATTTTGAAATATAATTGACGAAATGAAGTTTTATCTTCTACTTCTGAATAATTTTTTAATCTTTGTGGCCTACGATCATGATCATCATTTTTTTCATTTAAATAATTATTCCATAACATTTCAAAATTATTATCCCTTTCGTATTTCAGTTGCTGCAAAACATCATTAATTTTTTTACAACAATATAAAACGTCCGAAGATTTAGATTGAAGAATGTTATACAAAACATCAGTTATTCCAAACAGTTTTGAAAAAAATTGAAGAAGTTTAATTGTTTGAAAATCCTCTAAAAAGCCTAAAAACCCTCGTGCTTTTATAACAGTATCTGTGTCCCATAATTCACAATTTTCTATAACATGTCGAAAAAAATCTGTAAATTGACTTCTGTATTGTTGTACTGTGCTACTTAAACGAGATGTAAAATTCCACCTTGTGGGTGCTACAGAGGGAAGTCTTTTTGTCACAAATTCCTGTAAAGCGAATACTCTTTTGGAAGATTTTGAAAAGTATGTAGACAATCCATTTAAAGTTTGAAAAAATGATTTACTTTCTTTAATATCAGAAAGACCTTGCTGCAATGCTAAATTCAATACATGAGCATAACAGTGTGTAAAAAGAGCAAAAGGATAAGCATTGAGGACTTTGGATTGCAAACCATTTACGTGTCCACTCATTAAACTTGCTCCATCATAAGTCTGTCCAACCGATTTGACTTGAATTTTAAATTCTTCAACTATGTTCACCACGTGACGGAATAGACCATTAGATGTTTTATCAGCACTAACGTCTGTAAAACTAATAAACCGTTCATGTACATTGCCTTTACATACAAAACGTAAAACTGTTGAGAGCTGTGATTTTGTCATTATATCTGAAGTTTCATCGAGAATAATAGCAACAAAACTTGCTGACTCTACTTCATTTTTTATATGAACTTTAATAACATGAGCGATTGCTTCGATTATGTCATTTTGTATACTTGGAGAAGTACCACGAAAGGTAGTAGCAGTATTTAAATGAGTATCTAAAACAGAATCATATTCTCGAAGAGCATTTAGATATTCAATGTAATTGCCTTTGTTTACGGAATTACATGACTCGTCGTGACCTCGCAGGGACAGTTCTTGTTTTCCTAGATAGATTATTGCGTTAATAATTCGTTTTAAAACATCTCTATTTTTATTTACTTGTTCATTATGTCGACTTATTTCGGCTTTACGTTGACTGTCAATTAATACGTCGATTCGTTGTTTGCCAAACATTTGTATGGAAAGAAATGATTGAACGTGTGCCTGCGATCCTTCGTGTTTCTTCAGTGCTGCTGTCAAATGGTTGAGATCAGCAAATCCTTCTTTGTTCCACACATTAATATCTTTGGAGAACAATAAACATGGCCAGCAGAAAAGTTTGGATCGGATTTCACAGCCTGTAATCCATTCGAATTTTTTATAATTTGAAACGCAAAAATGTCTAGTGTAAACTTTTGTTTTTTCTTTATGCAAACTGGATAAATTTGGAAGAGACGGACACGGTTTCCCATCTTTAATT
This sequence comes from Arctopsyche grandis, assembly GCF_051622035.1. Lineage (NCBI taxonomy): Eukaryota > Metazoa > Arthropoda > Insecta > Trichoptera > Hydropsychidae > Arctopsyche > Arctopsyche grandis. The sequence continues at coordinate 37,831,048 of NC_135356.1, forward strand.
ATTTTTAATTTTATCTCAAAACTTCTATTTGAAAACGGAATAGTTAAAATGTCTTGAACACTGTTAGCCATTATTAGTTATTAGAGGTATGACTGAGATACGAATGACCATAAAAATACGAATGTGCGAAAAAGTACGAGAGCACGTGTCGCATCGCATTCGGTCAATTGCCGAGTGGTGCGGTGCGGTGCGGTGCGGTGCGCGGTGCTCTGAAGTCGTAGCACACCGTACGTCTTAATATCGTCGCCGCACACCTAGCACACACCCAATATACGCCACTGATGTACATATATACATACGTAGCTCACAACACAATCGGGTAATAGTGTACATATGTATATATGTATGTATGTATGGATACAAGAACATTGCTACCAAAGAACAAAAGAGGTCAAGATAAGGCCGTCTGAAACAAATTGTGAAGCAATCTGTAACACGTCCTAATTTGAACTCGGAGCCTTGTCAGATGTTGTCAAAAAAGCGTTAAATCATATGAAAGTTTTCAGTGAGAGTGAGGGTGTGTAGCTGGTGAAATTTGGCACAACTCAATCACTAAAATAAAAACAACAACTGTCAACTGTCATGTATGCAATAATTTGGGCGATAAATCTCGCACAATGAACACTTAATATGAGTCATCGTCATTTAATTAAGTGTGCGTGTCGCAAACGCTTTTTACTCGAAACGGTAACTAAACACGGCCGGGACCCAACTACTTTTTGTGCCCAATTTACATTTACATTTCACTCATTGAAAAATAGAAAAAGAGCAAAGTAAAAATTAGAGTGCTCCAGTGGTGGTTGAAATTGATGATGACTTTTTTGTGGCGACAGTCGAGGGGGAGTCAATGTTGGTTTTGAAAGGGTGAAATCGAATTGTGAACTTGTAGTGACTGAGTGTAAATAACGTGAAACCGATACTGACCCAAATGATCCGGACCCAAATCTAGGTCACAAGCCTAAAAACGTCTCTCACATCAAAATATCGAGACGAGATGTACATACATATGTATATGCATTGCTTCATTTATTCATCATGCAGATGTGTTGCCAATTATCAGAATTAAGGTGTAAAACCTAAATGGAGGAAGCGCGGAAGACTTAAATGTTTTCGTCTAATATCAAATAAAACAAAAATTTTGATAAAATTATTTATTGTTTACGTTCAAATGCCGATTTCAAATGCAAACATTTGAATAGAGATAAATTAGAAGTTATCTAGCCACACTTACATACATACATATGTACCTTGGTTCAAAGTCTTACGGTTTTCAAGATAATCCGAGTTTCTGACCCTTTTTAAAAATCCTGGAATCTCGTAATAATACGCTGGTGATACAATAATTAACGGCCCTATCTTTATTTTTTGTTGTTGTTGTTTTCTGTTACACTAGTGTGTATATGTACATACATATGTATAAAGGAATGATTTTTAAACGAGCCGTATGTGTGGTAAAAAATGCAAATGTTGTCAATTTCAAGTTTCGTGGTAGTGCAATGCTGAAAATGTAAAAAGTTAAATGTGAAACTTCTTTATATGTAGATTTGCATATTGTGTGGGTGAAAATAAAATTCAATGCTGCATAAAAAAAATTCAATGATATTTTTTATTAAAGATCATAGAAGCAGTACATACATATGTATGTAGTATGTACATATGTACATAGGGGGGTGCATGCATACATTGTTTAAAAAAGAGAAAGTGCAAAAAATGTGGTAAACGATTGATATCATGATCAGTCGCTGCCCCTATCAAGCTCGAGCTTATCGTAAACAGCCCATCCGTATATTTTCAATTTTTCGGAGATTCGCATTTTTGTGGCCCACGGCGCTTTCCATATATTAGAATTTCCTTGGATTTTTTCGATGACCGCCGCAAGAATAGGGGCGAGATTACTAAGATGATTCTTGCATTGATAGCCCATGAGATAGCTTTGGCTTATCATCCTAGCCCAAGGATAAGCCAGCTGCGAACTCGCGAACTCGTTCTCTTGATAGTCGGCCATGTATTTGGCTACGGCATCCCAGGACTCAGCCATGTTGTGCTGCTGGTTCAACTTTCTCACCTCCCTCCAAGTGATCCCGAAATGATCGGTGATTGTGCGAAGCAGCGAGATGATCCCCATCCCCTTGAAAGCGATCTCGTCCAGGAACGTCTTCAGTAGAATCCTTCTAGTTTTGTCATCTCGTGTTGAACAGTAATGGTTGACAAGCTTGCGCAACATTTCGGTGTATTGCGATTGAAAAAAGCGCTTGTTGACAGACTCCAAACTTTCAGAGCAGGGAGCCACATAAAAGGACTCTACCCAGGAGCATTCTATCAAATCTCGCGTCATGGTTTTATAAGCGCGACTTTGAAAGATTCGTGCCAATTGCTGTGTGTTCACACCGAAAAACCTGAGCAGCGTGAGAGCCAGGAATCCGCACAGCTTGCGAATCTTCCATTCGTCGCGTGTTTGAGCTTCACAAACGGGAGTCTTCAGGATAGAAGCCACAAAGTATCTGAGAGGTTTCATGGCAGCGTTTACATTGACGACGAGTCCGGTGTGGTCCACTGATCCTTCCTTCGGATGGTCGTCCTGCAATTTCACACCAAAGAAGGAACCTTCATTATAAAAATCCGCAGGCCAAAAAGTTTTGTCGGTGGCGTCGTCTTGGAGATGTGGGAAGGTGGCGATGGCGCCGAACACCACATCTGGGGAACCGTTACATCCAGAGATGATCCCTTTCATCCAGAGATTTAAAAATGGGTGAGACATTCGAGTGGAAAATACACATCGGCGCAAGATTCTTTTAAAACTGTATCGGACCACAATTGGGGTGAAATTATTTCAAGGCTAGCGCGGCAGTTCATCCTACTAGATAGTTGGATTCTATCCAATTGATTCTTCATTTCAGCGATCCTTTCATCCATCGTAGTTGTTTTGTGTTGAGATGTGGTCGTTGTGGGCACACTACACCTGCACTGGCTCTCGTCTAGTCTCGTCGATGACTGTCACAACTGTGTGCTGATAAGTGTGCCCGCACATTGTCGCCGTATGCACTGCAACTGCATCGCATTGCAACACTCCACAATGCGAAATCGCCACTATACCCCGCCGATACCGATACCGATGGCGATACAAATTAATCATCCATATGCACATACCTACATACATCTACCTTACGTATACATATGTATGTACGTCGTACTTGAATCGAAACACGGCAATACCGAAATAGTGTGATTGTAACACTTTACTTACGTAAATATAAAATTTACATATCTATGGAATTTTCACTAACGCCGAAAAATCTACCTCCGGTTTGTAATCATTAAACGTGAAGAAGAGAAAAAGCCTTGCGAAGCAACCACAAATGTACTATGCACTATGTGCATACATATCTATAATATATCACATAATTCGAAATTATACGAAATACTATGAACATACATACATATGTATGTATGTACATCACATAATTTCAAAACTTTGAGCTACATATGGTATGTATACTATGTACATATGTATCTGAAGGGGCCAAATATTATTTAATTCAATTCATATTTAAATTATATAATTTATTTCATATAAAAGCATTTATTTAAAAACTCCATGTTCGATATAGCGTACCTAAACGCTTCATTTAATTTAATATTATGCACATGGATATTTGTTTAAAAAGTAAATCTAGTTTTTTTCGAATTATATAACATATAATATCAGTGGCGGACTGGGACTGAAATCAGTGCATGCCAGGAGTCAAAGGGGGGGCCCACCCAGGGTTAAAAAATTTGTTCCCCCCCCCATATATAAAAATGGTCAAATTGAAGTCTTTTTTATATCGGAATAAAAATGGAAAATATTCTTTGCATGCACCTTATTGAGTTAAAAAATATGAAAAAAATAAGCTTATTTTTGAAAAAATAATTATAAAAAAAAGTTTTGTGATCATGCGAAAATTCGAACTCAGAATCGATCACTGATCACGTTTACATAATATAGAAAAATGTGTGTGGCTCTGTGTGTCTGAGTGTGTGTAAAATTTCGTGAACACCCGTGAACCGAAAGTGACAGTTTACTCCTGTTGGCAGTTGAAGTGATGAAAATATAATAAAAAAAATCATTAACTTTAATTAACCAGAAGTGGGATTTTTTTCCTCTTTTTTTAAGAGGAAAAAATCCCACAAAACTTTTATAAGTCAAAAAAAATTTTTACCACACCCCTGAACGTATCAAGCTGAACATTTATATTTGTATTCTTTATGTACTAAATTTGATAAGGTTTTGGTCAGAAAGCAATTTTATTAAATAACTAAAACTTTTTTTGGACCGAATTCGTTACACATGAAATTTAAATCCATCTCATTCTTTGTTTTGTGAGAGAATGGACGTCTGCAAATAAAATAAAAATACGAGAAATAAAACCATTTGTGATTGAATCGATTAATGTTACTCGAAAATCGGGATTTTGGGGAGGGGGCCCCTATCCTATATTTCTATTTACATGGATGTGTCTAGATTAGGAATAGATTTTATATTCGTAAACTGTTTAAAATTGTTTATTTAAATCTTACTATATCGTCGACGTATAATCAAATGTTATTTTGAAAGTATGAAGTAAATTTAAATAGTAATAATTAATGACAATCGGAACTAAAACAAAATCGGGAATCGGAACTGAAACAGGGATCGGTATCCGTGACTGAAAATGGATTCCGTATCCGAAACAAAAACTTCCTTCCCGAAACAAAAAAAATCCTTCACCCTCGGCGCCCCCTGCCGCCCCTAGACGGCGTGGCCAGGAAATCGAAACGGGTTGTAGTTCCGAAACGGCTGATTTCGGAAAGAAATTGATACACAAATTAAAAATTACGAATTACGAAGTGATACGTCATTGCATCGCCCCCGGCGCCCCCCGCCCCCCTGAAACGTATCTTAGCAATATTGAATATTTTATAATATACGTACGAGTACATATTTATTTATCTTTATTACATTTTATACCATTAAGGCCTTACAGATAAACTCCAATGCGCCTTCCTGGCCAATTATAAACAATACAGCATTTTTATTATACAAGTCGCTGAATTACTAGACATCTATGAATTGTACATCAATTTTATAGTACACTAGCTTTATTACCCGGCTTTGCCCGGGATGTATAAAAAAAATGTTAAAAAAGCAATCAGAATTTTTTTTTTAAATAAAATCAAAAAAAATAAAAAATAAATAAAAATTGATAAAATGCCCTCCTGAACCTTTGCCGTCTAGGGCTATGCCACCTGCACCCCCCTGAAATTTTCCGTCTAGGGCTACGCCACCTGCGCCCCCCTGAGCATTTGCCATCTAGGGCTCCGCCCCCTAAACCTTTGCCGTCTAGGGCTACGCCACCCGCGCCCCCCTGAACTAAGGCGAATCAACGCCTAATCGAATCAGCGCCAAAATCGAATCGGCGCCTATGAATCGAATCATTTGTTGCGCCCCCGACAGAGGCTCTATGAAACTGCGCCCCTTGCGATGCCCTCGACAGGGGACCCCTCTGGCGGGGCCCCATGGAGCTGCGCCCCTTGCGGCGCCCCCAGCAGGGGCCCCATGTGGGCTGCGCCCCCTTCGGCGGGGCCCCATGGGTGCTGCGCCACCTTTGACGCCTTCGGGAACAATCGGGAACCGTTTCAACAATGAAATCAGAGAAAATCGGTAAACTCTGATAGGAAACGATCAATGTGCGAATTACATTCTTCGTATATTGTGCATACGTATGTAAACAATCTTGCAATATATGTATGTATGTATGTATGTATAATACAATATACTTCGATATATGTATGTATGTATATGTTCGATTGTTGGACACGGTACGGTGCATTCATAAGGTATATGGTACGCGGAAAACGGAGACCTTTTATTAACGAGTATTTATTATACACGTATGTACATATTACATATGTATATACATACCTATACATATGTACTTGTATATTCGAGTTGAGAAGTCCTCTAATCTAATGATTATTTTGAATCGTTGCGTTTGGCTACAGATATTTTCATAACGGTTAAATGGAGCAAAGCTGTTTTAAGACCCCTCAATAACAATTACTCAGAATTTACACAAGTAATATATGTACATATGTACATGCATATGCAAACAGTGTGCTGGAGCCAATTCGATGCGCACACTTTTTTCAATTTCAATTTTCGAATGGACATATGTACATATAACATTAGGATTTCTGATTTCACGGAACACGGTACGCAGTTTGAAATCGTTTTAAAAAAATATGAGGTTATAAAAATTATTATTTGTATCATATTTAAAAAAAATTCAGTCCGATTCAGTTAGTGGTTTGGGAGATAATTGAATTCAAAAACTTAAAAAAAGAGGACACCTATCAGGCGAGGTACCATTTCTGGTCAACTTAAAAATTTGAAAAAAATTTACGTCGTGTCGATAAGAATTTCAGTAACCGATACTAAGTTTCAGTTCGATAGGACTAACGGTGTTAAAAATATCCCCAAAATACACACCCACACAGACACACACACACACACACACACACACACATTTTTTTCTAGATCATGAAAACGTGATCAGTGATCGATTCTGAGTTCGAATCAGTCAAAATCTCGAGTTCGAATTTTCGCATGATCACAAAACTTCATCTATTGTTACTACGTACATAGATAAAGTAAAAATATAATACTATCATTAAATTACACTGTTCGACACAAAAAAAACCCTGGTAAAAAAAACTTTTTTAAATACTAACCTCCTTTTAGTTTTGTATATAATATTAAGATATATAAAATTACAAAATAAAAAAAAACTCAAGTAAAAAAAAACTGTAGTAAAAAAATAAATGTATTTAATAAAACTGTAGTAATAAAATAATGTACTAAAATATAAATAAAATAAAAAGGCAATTTAAACAATATTTCAACAACAAATGTACAAATATGTGGGATTTCAATCAAAGAGTTTTCAATGATTGGGGTTTCAATCAAAATTATGATCCCGGCTTAAACTAATGTAATTAAATATATTACTAAGAGGTATGGGCCGATTTAAAATCATCACATACATATGTACATATATATTGCTGTCGGTTCCCTCATCACTGAGGATCGTGACTATGATGTGCGGTCAACCAGCTGCCTCCATTCAGTTCTAAATTCGGCCAGGCGAAGACTTGCTACCGTGGAAGCGCCCGTCGCTGCAGATACTTGGTCAGTCCAGCGTGCGGGGGATCTGCCTCTGGCTCTTCTGCCTTCGACGCTACCAACCACAACCAACCGCTCCAGGCTCTCCTCACCTCTTCGTGCAATGTGGCCGAAGAACTGCAATATACGTTTCAGGCATATTGTTGACAATCTATCCTTGATTTTCAATTCTTCAAGAATAGACACATTCGTGCGTTTGTCGGTCCAAGGCACGCGCAGTAGCCGTCTCCAGGACCACATCTCGAAGGCATCGATTCTCCGTCTATCCGCCGCCTTCATGGTCCACGTCTCGACACCATAAAGGCAGACAGAAAAAACGAGACTCTTCACGAGACGGATTTTGACAGCAGTTGTAATGGCTCTATTCTTCCAAATCTTCGTTAGTTGTGACATTGCCGATTTTGCTAATGTAATCCGGCGCCGTATTTCCAATTCGCTGCCGCCGTTGTTAGATATGAGTGACCCCAGATAGACAAAATTATCAACCACATCTATACCGTTTAAAGCTGAGTTGTTGTTTTGCAGCTGTTGGTGACGGTCAATTATCATAATTTTTGTTTTGGGGCGGTTTATCTGGAGGCCAAGCACATTACTCTCTGTCTCAACACGACGGATCAGTTCGGCCATTTCTTCATGATTATTAGCTATGAGCGTTGTGTCATCCGCATACCGAAGATTGGATAGTTTTTTTCCACCAATGGACACTCCACCCTTCCAACCATCCAGTGCTCTACGCATTATATACTCTCCATATATATTAAATAGGTCTGGAGATAATATACACCCTTGCCTTACTCCACGTTGTACTCGAAAATTTGTCGAGTTTAGCGAATTGATTCGAACTACTGCATTGTTATCATTATACAAGTTATGTATTATCTTTACAAGATGCATGGGGACTCCCATGTCCAGTAGAACTTTCCACAGATAGTCCCAGTTCACAAAGTCAAAAGCTTTTTTATAGTCTATAAAACAAAGAACGGCTGGAGTTTGAAACTCCCGACATTTTTCAATGAGTTGACGTATATTCAGTATTTGTTCCCTCGTCCCTTTGCCTTTTACAAACCCTGCTTGTTCGTTCGGTATTTGCCATCCAAGGTAACTGCTCAAACGATCTTTAATTATATACAGCAATACTTTACTAGAGTGCGATATTAAGGCTAAGGTCCTGTAATTCTCGCATTTTTTTGTAGATCCTTTCTTGTGTAAGGGAATGAATATTGAATTGACCCAATCTTTCGGCCATACTCCGTTTACCCAGATCTTGTTGCACATATTACATAGCGCCTTTATCGCAGTTTCACCAAGCTCTTTCAGAAGTTCAGCTTGTATACCATCGCTGCCAGGAGACTTTTTACATTTCAGTTTCTTTATGGCATTTACAACTTCAGATGTCAAGATGTCAGGCTCCCTGACATCATCAATTAGGGAAACAATTGAGGTCGACGAACTACCACTGTACAATTCCGAACAGTATTCTTTCCATCGGTTGAGTATCACATCAATATCTGTAAGCGTGTTTCCAAATTGATCATCTATTGTCCAAGTTTTGGGTGAAAATTTTTGAGTGACGATTTTTACTTTGTGAAAAATATCCCTTGCCTGATTCTTTAATGCGTGTTTTTCTATCTCCTCACATATGTCATTTATATATTTAGCTTTATCCCGCCTACAACTCCTTTGAATATCTTTATGTAATATTGCATACCTTTCAAGATATTCTGTCGATGTTATGCCAGTTTGTTTAAGTCTTTTACGTTCTTTTATCTTAACCCAAGTTGAATCAGAGATAAAAGACTTACGATGTTCATTTTGCGGTGTTTGATGTTTTCTGGCATACCGAATTATGAGATCTTTAAAAATTTTCCAAGACTCTTCTACATCTACATTAGGATTTATTTGGAATTCTGCATCTTTTTCTCTGATTACATTGCCAAAATTAATTACATCATCATTGGTGAGTTTAATTGCTTTATTTTGATGTCTTTTAATCATTTTCAATTTCAGTCGAAATTTAGCAACAAGTAAGTTATGGTCCGATCCGCAATCTGCACCTGGATATGTTTTGACGTTATGTATCGATGATTTCCATCTAGAATTTATTAATACATAATCGATTTGGTTGCGGTGACGATCCCCAGGAGATATCCAAGTGTACAATCGCCTAGGATGATGTTGAAACCAAGTATTCATAATGGACATTTTATTTTCAATGCAGAAACTTATAAGTTTCTCTCCTCTCTCATTTTGAATACCCAATCCATATTTACCTACTATGTTATCAATGTTGCTATTATTACCGACTTTGGCATTAAAATCACCAAGAATGATGGTCATTTCTTTGTTTGAGATATTTGACAATGTATCGAGTAGTGAAGCATAGAACGCATTTATTTTAATATCTTCAAATAAACGATATATGTACATATATCATCACGTTAATCATATTATAGCTTTCATTCTTTTCCTTTTCATTTGTTTATTTTGTATTTACCTTTTTCATTTTTTTTTATAATTTTTGTAAAAATCTGTTATTGGACTCGGATGTTACATATATTATATATTTACTATTTGTTTTTTTATACATATCTATGTACATCCTGTTGTCTGTTGATTTTTCAATAAATAAAATAAAATATATTACTAAGGATAATACCTTAACTTATATTGATGACCAAAATGAGCAATATGGCAAAGTATGAAAACGATCGGATAAGAGATAAGGGATATAAAAATGACCGCTTACACGAAAACCATGTGAAACGTATAAGAGGTTAGTAAAAATGGTTCAGAGATGAGATATGATTTTTCTTATTGATCAATGCCCAGTGAACACGAATCTGGTAATAAAAAATGTTGATTGGCTCGAGATTCGAAGATATGTGTGTTTTTTAAATTGCACGATTTTTCTATATCTTGGTGTTGTTCGGTTGATGTCTCAAAATTTGTCCATTTTCTGTTCAAAATGAATATTGGAATCGATAGTTGGGTATTTCATCTTTCGTTTGTAGTACTTTTTAGCTTTCAATTCTCTTGGGTTTTTGTCGCACGGTTAATACTATTTTATATTTAGTATTTTCTATTGAAAGATATTTATTGGGATAGTGTTCTGGCCACACTATTTTTTGTTTTCGTTTAAAAGGATTAATTTGGAAGTGTGCTGAATTTTAAATCGGTAAAATTTCGAGCTAAAAAATCGTATTAGTTGAGCACAGCTTTGCTTTGTGTACACTGTACGCTCGTCATTTGTCGAACAGTGTAATTAGAAAAGTCGCCATTTGTCGAAAAGTGTAATTAGGAAGACACAATACTCTCATAATTTCATGTCACAAATCGCTAATGATTATTAAAAAAAAAAAACATAAAATTTTCAAGCTTTCAAGCTTTGCACAGTTGATGATAAGCCACTGAGTACATTTAATGTAAATACGATTGAAGTTTTCTGACTTAAAATTGTAAATGACCGCTGTTCCACGTGACCTTGTGCTAAATTTTGAATTACATACATACGTATGTATATAGTGAGGGGCCTCCAAATCATTCTGAGAAAAATTGTAATTTAGAAATTCCTATGCATTTTTCCATAAAATATTAGAGTTTACGACCACTTTTTTATGTAAAGTACAAAGCTTTGCGATAATTGCTCTCGCCGTCGTCGATTGTTTGGCCTTTCTAGATAAATTTCACTGCTACATTAAAAATGGCAGAATATTGGAACAACTTGAAGAACAGTCTTCTGAAAGAACTGAAGAGTAGGTCCCTGAAAGGAACGAAGACGAACCTCTTGATAGGACCGAAAAGCAGCCCTGTAGAAGAACTGAAGAGCAGCTCCCTGAAAGGAATGAGTATCGACCTCTTGAAAGGGCCGAAAAACAGCCCTGTAGAAGAACTGATGACCGGAAAGCTCTCTGAAAGAAACGAAGACTGGAAATATTGGAAAGTATCGAAAAGCAGTTGCAACTGGAATATACTGGAAAGGATTGAAAAGGAGCCCTGTAGAATAGGCCTGGGCAAGCTTTCTTACTGAAGGGCCAAATTCGATATTTTACATGAGTCGGCGGGCCGCATTTATATATATATATATATATATATATATACATATATATATATATATATATATATATATATATATATATATATATATATATATATATATATATATATTTATACATAAATAAATAAAACAAATTTATAAGGTTAAAATATTAATGACAATGATTAAGTTGTTTAATTTCTTTCGACATTTTCTGTATATCAGGTTTAAATTTGGAAGTAGAAATTTTTAAAACTGCCTGTAAGTGTTGATCTGTAATGCTTGATCTTAAGGAGCTTTTATTTAAATTAATTACGGAAAATGTCTGCTCACACATATATATATATATATATATATATATATATATATATATATATATATATATATATATATATATATGTATGTATATGTCGATCCGAAAATGAACAACATTTTTCTCACAGTCTTTAATTTTTCCAAATTCAGGGAATTATAAAATTTGCAGATTCCTTCACGGCGGTATAAATCTTTCAGATCTGTATCGCACTGTAAATCTAAAATTTCCAGTTGTAGTTCACTCGGAATGTTGTCAACATTTGCTAAAAACGGATCACGGGTTATTGCTAGGCTGTTTTCAATTACTCGGAAGTCACTTTGATAGTGTCTCCGTATTTTTTAATCTTACTTTCATCAATATTTCATGATTTCAGTGTTGGAAAGTGATCCAGTTTCTTAATTAATATTTGACGTTGAAACAGTTGGAGTTTTAAATTAAATGCATTCAAGCTTTTTATCGAATCGTGAGCATATACATTTTTACCCTGTAAAATGCAGTTGAAAGTGTTCAGGTGTGTTATGATGTCCAAAGTAAAAGCAAAATCACAAAGCCAGACATTGTCAGTGAATTCAGGAAAATCAGTTATATGTTTCATTTCTAAAAATAAAATGATATCATCCTTTAATTTCCACACTCTTTGAAGGGTACTTTCCCTAAACGTAACCATCGAATATGGCTGTGAAAAGGAATATGGCTGTGTACTCTGCATCAAGATCTTCAAGAAAGCTGATATATTGTCTGTTTCACTACCCGTGTTGGCCAGTCGAAAGATGGCAGACTCACAAAATGGTCAAAAAAGGCTTAGGGATTATTTTTATGATTTAATACCTGACGAATGGATGGTTCACAATGGAATTATCATGAATTTAGGTAAAAAAAAAGCCCACTTCGTAGGACTTCCCGCGCTAATTCGAATCGCACGAATTGCAGATAAGACTATCCGCACACAGCCCAACCCCGTGACAAGTCACAAGTCGATAAATGTGATTGCATTATAATAAATTATACTCACGGATACATGTGATATCCATGGGATTATTATGTATTAATCACTTGACGGATATATTAAAAAAAATGAATAAACACTATTTAAAAAAAATTGAAGGAAAATAAGTTATTTGGAAATAATCACGCGGGCCGCATGGAATTGCGTGGCGGGCCGCAGTTTGCCCAGGCCTGCTGTAGAAGAACTGATGAAGACCCCTTTAGAAAAATTAATGAGCAGCATCCTACAACGTCTGAAGAACAGACTCCTGTTCAACATATTATAGAAATATCTATGAATAAAATTTTAATTGTGTAAAAGCAAATGGTAATAAAGAATTCTGCGCGCGCGCACATTAATGCGGGAGGAAAAGCCTGTTCCTCTTGTTCCTGTTGTATCCTGCTCGCGCAAATTAAGTGAGTATGTACCGTTTACCATGCACCCTTTTTTTTGATCTTTCGACTTAAGATCTTTCGATTTTCATTTCACATTCCGGCCCGTGAGGTAGACCCGTGCCAGTCATACTTAAAATTTAATTGGGAACAATGCTGCGGAATTCTGTTCAGGTGCGTTATATTATTTTGATTAGGTTCCAAATTTTTATATATTTTTTTCATCATCGACTTGACGATGGAATATTTTTTTAAGTAATATTTTGATTAAGCAAAATTTTAAAAAGAATAAATAGTACACGATGGGCGTCAAGAGCAGAGGCTTTTTTTTTTAATCAAAATATTAAAGAAGCTCTTATTAAAATCAGTACGTCCGTATTTGAAAAACCTATGGGAAAACTGGAGGCAAAAAAATTTGCAGTTTATTTCGATTAATATGAGACTGCTACTTTGTGGGATTAATTGTTACAGCGCATCAATGTTACAAATAAATCATTAAAAAATATGCAGCACAATTTATTGTTAGGAACAAGATTGATAAAATCCATTTCAGAATTTATTCAAAATACGAGAAATTAATTGAGTGAAATTGAAAAAGATGCTAACATTCTAACTGAAAATCATAAATACAAAGACACTAGACGTATAAAATGAAAATTGCAATTCGGAGAGATATGCGATCAAGTTAATTTTAGTCAAAAAGAAAACTTTATAATAAATATTCATAACATTATCTTCGATGCATTCATTTCAATTTATGATTTATTATACTTAAAGATTTTCAATTATTTTTTTTAATTTTGAATAATTTAAGAATAACAACGAATGTATTGAAAGAATAATTTCAAAACATAACAATGACATTATTAAAAGCGAAAATATTACGAATCCTGTCGATAATTATAAATTATTAATTGAAGGTTTAAAAACAAATTATTAATTGATTCAACGTTTCCAAATGTTGAAAAATTTTTAAGTATATTTCTAACGCTTCCTATACATACATATGTAGTACATATAAGCAATGCAAGTGGCGAACGTTCGTTTTCAGTTTTAAAACGAGATAAAAATAGTTTAAGGAATTCGTTAAATCAAAACAATTTAAATAATTTATCGATGATGTTTATTGAAAGTGATGTGGTGCATTTATTAGATTGTGATAACATAATAGATAAATTTGCGGCATCAAAAGCTCGAAAAGTACCAATTTAAAAAGTTTTCTTTTTTTTTTTGATTGTTTTTTGTTTGTATAAGTTTGTAAATAGATTTATGTTATATTTAATAAACAATTGTATGTAAATACAAAATAACACACGTTTTTTTTATAATGTACATACCTGCAATTCACAATTGAAACAAAAAGTCACTTTATGATTAGTGGACTCTAAATTACGTTGCGCCTGTGGCCTCCGAAACGCTTCATCCGCCACTGTCACTATGTACATATGTATGTATGTATGTAAAAGTAAGTAAATACATACATATGTACATATATACGTTAACATGTATTTAGAAATATCGGAAACTTTAAGTCACGTTAAATTGACCAGGTGTTTTTAAAAACTTCTCAGGTTCGAATGATATATGTATGTACATATACATGTATCACTTATCTAGGAAAAACGCTAATTTTTAGAACAAAGATTTAAAACGCAGAACAAATCCATTAGAAGTAAAATTTTAAAAGTACTTGAACATCTTGGGGTGCTGTATTTTTTTCTTGTAAAATTCCTTGTGGCTTCTACATACATACGTATGTATGTACGTAAGTGAACTCTTCCAATACTTCCTAAAATATTTGCATCGATCTGAAATGCACCCCGTTTAATAATCATAATAAATTTGTGATTGTGATAAATAATATACTTATGTGCATATGTAATAATATTTGATCGTTGCACACTCAGTCTAGGTGTCATATTTACATATGTATGTACTTATGTGAATTGTAAATGTGTGTAAAAAATGCAACTATTGATAATGTCATGTTTCGTGGGAGCGTATTCGAGATGTTCAATGGGTTCAACTGATTATGTAAAAAAATAAATATGAGACTTCTTTATGCAAAAGTTTAACATGAATAAATAATATACTTATGCATGTATGTACATGTAATATAATACTATGTAGCTTATCGTTGCACACTCATTTGTGAGTAAAAAACTTTTTTAACAGTTGTCAGTTAAAAATATTTTTTTTTATTCAAACTTGGTTTTTGTTAATCAAATCCCAAATATATTATATATTCCTAGAAGAGCTTACGTTGAACCAAATCAGTTAATTAATACGATATATTTGTGAAAATAAATCGAGTAAATATACCTTTCCCGACAATAACCATCAGACCTGGCAAAAGGTAAATAAAGTAATTAGGGCGATTAACGTCAAATAGAATGTCGATATATTTGCACCATCGTAATGGCAGAGGCTCCATTTACTTATATTGATGACCAAAATGACCAATATGGCAAAGTATGAAAACGATCGGATAAGAGGCGAACTTTTTCCTGACTTGTAATCGTAAGTGAAACGTAAAAGAGGTTAGTAAAAAAATACCCTTCCCGCAAACAACCATCCCGGACTTTCCAAGCATGTGCTAGCTGCAGCTATCGTTGCAGCTTATGTTCTCTATTTATGTACATACATATGTATGTACATATGTGTTATATATTGTAAATGTAATCCTTGTGTGTGTGTGTGTGTGTGTAAAAAATGCAACTGTGTCAATTTCACGGTAGTGCAATGCTGAAAATGTAAAAAATTAAATATGAAACTTCTTTATAAAAAAGTTTTAAATGCACATAGTATGTACATACCTATGTTACATATGTAGACTTATTGTATGGGTGAAAATCGGGAAATGTAACGGGAGAAATAAAATTCAATGCTACATCGAAAATTCAATGCTACTTTTTATTAAAGGCCATAGAAGCAGTACAAAGGTGGGTGCATACAGATTATACATACATTGTATAAAAAAGAGAAGGTGCAAAAAATGTGGTAAATTAATATAAACGATTGATATCATGATCAGTCACTGTCCCTACCAAGATTGAGCTCATCCCACACAACCCATCCTTTAGTTTTCATGCCTTCGGAGATATAAAGTTTTTTGACCCATGGCGCTTTCCATATATTAGAATTTCCTTGGATTTTTTCGACGACCGCCGCAAGGATAGGTGCGAGATAATGATGATTCTGGCATTGAAAGCCAACGAAATAGCTGTAGCTTATCACCTTAGCCCAAGGATAAGCCAGCTCTGCGTTTTTGTTCTCTTCATAGGTGGCCATGTATTTGGCCACGGCATTCCAGGAATGGGTCGCCATGTGGAACTGGGTCAACTTTCTCACCACCCTCCAACTGATCCCGAAATGATCGGTGATTGTGCGGAGCAGCGAGATGATCCCCATCCCCTTGAAAGCGAGATCGTCCATGAACGTGTTCTGTAGAATTATTCTCGTTTTGTAATCTCGTTTTGTCAGAGAACAGTAATGGTTGACAAGCTTGCGCAACATTTCGGTGTTTTGCGATTGAAAAAAGCGCTTGTTGACAGACTCCAAGCTTTCAGAGCAGGGAGCCACATAAAAGGACTCTATCCAGGAGCATTCTATCAAATCTCGCATCGTGATTTTATAAGCGCGACATTGAAAGATTCGTGCCAATTGCTGTGTGTTGACACCGAAAGACCTGAGCAGAGTGAGAGCCAGGAATCCGCACAGCTTGCGAATCTTCCATTCGTCGCGTGTTTGAGTTTCACAAACGGGAGTCTTCAGGATAGAAGCCGCAAAGTCTCTGAGACGTCTCATGGCAGCGTTTACATTGACGGCGAGTCCGGTGTGGTCCACTGATCCTTCCTCCGGATGGATTGGTTCATCCTCCGAATCCTCACCAAAGAAGGCACCTTCATTATAAAAATCCGCAGGCCAAAAAGTTTTGTCGGTGGCGTCGTCTTGGAGATGTGGGAAGGTGGCGATGGCGGCGAACACCACATTTGGGGAACCGTTACATCCAGAGAGGATACCTTTCATCCAGAGATTTAAAAAGTCTAGCCAAGCCTTCCGCTGCATCGGCCGGGTGAGACATTTGAGTGGAAAATATAAATCGGCGCATGATTCTTTTAAAACTTTATCGGACCACAGTTGGGGTGAGTATTTTTTTCGGTCAGAAACCTTCGCAATAGCAGAAGCAGCAGTATAAGCAGAGGTTAGTGTTTCACCGATCCCAGTAGCAGCAGCATTATCAACAGAGGTTAGTGTTTCACCGATTGCAGTAGCAGCAGCATTATCAGCAGAGGTTGCTGTTTCACCCATCGCAATAGCAGCAGCAGCAGTATAAGTAGAGGTTGCTGTTTCACCCTTCGCAATAGCAGCAGCAGCAGCAGTATAAGCAGAGGTTAGTGTTTCACCGATCGCAGTAGCAGCAGCAGTATAAGCAGAGGTTAGTGTTTCACCGATCGCAGTAGCAGCAGCATTATCAGCAGAGGTTGCTGTTTCACCCATCGCAATAGCAGCAGCAGCAGTATAAGCAGAGGTTGCTGTTTCACCCTTCGCAATAGCAGCAGCAGTAGTATAAGCAGAGGTTAGTATTTCACCCATTGCAGTAGCAGCAGCAGTATAAGCAGAGGTTAGTGTTTCACTGATCGCAGTAGCAGCAGCAGTATAAGCAGAGGTTAGTGTTTCACCGATCGCAGTAGCAGCAGCAGTATAAGCAAAGTTTAGTGTTTCACCGATCGCAGTAGCAGCAGCAGTATAAGCAGAGGTTGCTATTTCACCGATCGCAGTAGCAGCAGCAGTATAAGCAGAGGTTGCTATTTCACCGATCGCAGTAGCAGCAGCAGTATCAGCAGGGGTTGCTGTTTCACCCATCGCAGTAGCAGTAGCAGCAGCAGTATAAGCAGAGGTTGCTGTTTCACCGATCGCAGTAGCAGCAGCAGTATCAGCAGGGGTTGCTGTTTCACACATGGCAGTAGCAGTAGCAGCAGCAGTATACGCAGAGGTTAGTGTTTCACCCTTCGCAATAGCAGCAGCAGCAGCAGTATAAGCAGAGGTTGCTGTTTCTCCCCTTGCAGTAGCAGTAGCAGCAGCAGTAAAAGCAGAGGTTGCTGTTTCACCATTCGCAATAGCATTAGCAGCAGAGGTTAGTGTTTCACCCATCGCAATAGCAGCATCAGTATCAGCAGAGGTTGCTGTTCCACCCATCGCAGTTGATTTGATTGAAGAGTTCGAAGTGGTCGTTGTGGCACTATGGCACACACCTGTGGCACATCTTCAGCTACAGCTATGACTACTTGCCGACGACTGACCGACTGGCCAAGTGTGCACGCGCATTTGCATGTAAATAATATTCTAATGTGCATATAATACTAGCTTATCGTTGCACACTCACTTTAGGTGTCATATTTAAGTTTTTGTATTCTAAATGTGTGTAAAAAATGCAACAGTTGACCATTATATGTTTCGTGGGATATATTCGTATTCGATATGTTCAATGCTGATTAGATACAAAAGTTTTACATTAATAAATAATATACTTATATAAGTGTAATACAGCCTATTGTTGCACACTCACCAGGTGTCATATTTATATAAGTGTATTCATTCGTTTTTTTTTTTTTTATAAATATAACTACGATCATTCTTCGACTTTTATTAGTTTGTTTGATTGATAGTTGCTTCATTTTGTGGACGATATCTCCCAATGGAGATATCGTCCTTTATAAGGAATTAATTAGTGAGTAAAAATCTTTTTTTACAGTTTTCAATTAAAAAAATTTTTGTCAGTCAAATTCCAAACATATACATATATTCCATGAAGAGCTTACGTCGAACTACATGAGTTAATTAATACGACATATTTGTGAAAATAAATCGAGTAAATATACCTTTTCCGACAATAACCATCAGACCTGGCAAAAGTACCATAAAGTACAAAATACCCTTCCCGAAAACATGTGCTAGCTGCAGCTATCGTTGCAGCTTATGTTCTGTATTTATGTATAATATGTGTTTTACATATGTATGTGTATTGTAAATGTAATCCTTTGTGTGAGTGTGTAAAAAATACAACTGTTGTCAATTTCATGGTAGTGCATGGTAATGCTGAAAATGTAAAAAATTAAATATGAAACTTATTTTTAAAAAAGCATGCATAACATGCACATGGTATGTACATATGTATGCAGATTTATTTTATGGGTGAAAATCGGGAAATATAACGGGATAAATAAAATTCAATGCTACATCGAAAATTCAATGCTACTTTTTATTAAAGATCATAGAAGCATTACAAAGGAGGGTGCACACAGATTATACATTGTGTATGTATAAATTAATATCATGATCAGTTGCTTCCCCTATCAAGCTCGATCTTATAGTAAACAGCCGATCCGAATATTTTCAAATTTTCATCGCTTTCCATATATCAGAATTTCCTCGGATTTTTTCGACGACCGCCGCAAGGATAATGGCGAGGTAACGATCATGCATGCATTTTAAGTCCACCTCTGCGTCCTTGTTCTCTTGATATTTGGCCATGAATTTGGTACGGCATCCCAGGACCCAACCGTGTGGTGCTGCTGTTCAACTTTGTCATTTCCCTCCGAGTGATCCCGAAATGATCGGTGATTCTGCGAAGCAGCGAGATGATCCCCATTCCCTTGAAAGCGATCTCGTCCATGAACGTTCTCATTAGAATTATTCTCGTTTCGTCATTTCGCGTTGTCAGAGACAGAGACAGCAATGGTCGACCAGCTTGCGCAACATTTTGGTGTCGTGCGATTGAAAAAAGCACGTTTTGACAGACTCCAAACTTTCTGAGCACACATGAGCCACATAAAAGGACTGGGCAATCCAGGGGCATTCTATCGAATCCCGCATCGAATCGCTTCATAAGCGCGACTTTGAAAGCTTCGTGCCAATTGCTGTGTGTTCACATCGAATAACCTGAGCAACGTGAGAGCCAGGAATCTTAAGCTCACAGCTTTAGCACAATCATCCATTCGTAAACGGAAGTCTTCAGGCTATCCTGAAAGCCGCAAAGTCTCTGAGACGTGTCATGGCAGCGTTTACATTGACGACGAGTCCGATGTGGTCCACTGATCCTTTCTGAATCATTTTGATGGATTGATCCATCCTGCAATTTCCCACAAAAGAAGGCACCTTTAGTGTAAAAATCTGCAGGCCAAAAAGTTTTGCGGGTGGGAAGGTAGCGATGGCGGCGAAGACGACATTTGAGGAACTTTTACATATGATTTTTACCCTTTCATCCAGAGATTTAAATGGTCCACCCAAGCGTTCCGTTGTACCGGCCGGGTGAGACATTCGGGTGGAAAATAGACATCGGCGCAAGATTCTTTTAAAACTTTATCGGACCATACTTGGGGTGAAAATCTTTCGTTCACTTAGCGAAAACTGTATTTCCGCTGTAACAGAACATTTAACTCAATTGAAAGAAAATATTGTATGTATGTATGTATGTACTTAAATATAGAAAATTATGATTGGATATGAAATCCATTTGCTTCAACTGATTCATATCAGTTGAGTTGTGGATTTTCGTACCCAAAAGAAGAAGAATTTGTCTCTTGTGGACTCTAAAATTCAAAATTTACGAAATGACTGTAGGAATTCTGGATTTCTGTCCCAGAGAAATGTCCAGTTCTCTACACGAGGGCACTGAAAATTTTGTTGTAGTTTTCAACATCATATTAGTTTACATCAAATAAATTCAATTTTGTTAAGGGTAATTTTAATTTTTCCGTATATGTATATATCTTTTCTTTAACTGTTATGTAATTTGTAATAAAAATTATGTTCGCATATTTTTTTGACCGTTTAATTCTGGTGATCCGTCATTTTTGTAATGATCAAAAGTGCACCGTGACTTCGAAAAGGTTAAGAATCACTACTAGAGAGTCCAATTTATCGTAATTTCCGTTTACCGGTAATTTGAAAAATTTTTAGCAATTGCCGGTTTATCGGAAAACTACCGTTTTTTGTACTAAATATACACTCTTTTGTACTAAATATATCTAACCAAACGCTAATAAACATTATTTATTATGTGTATATTGTCAATAAAAAATATTAGTGATAATAAATTCCTTATAAATTAATATTTTATGAAATAATAAAAAAAAATTTTTTACTCGTCGTTTAAGAAAAGAAATCCAATATCATTTCTTTTCTCACAATTTTTTATATATTTTTTCTGTGTAGGTACTTCTCCTAAATTGACTTTTACTGATAACACACATTTAGTCGTAGATGGAACTACTGCAATATCATAATCGGAATTCGAAACTGATAGATTTACTATATCTTCCTTGTAAATTCGTATTATGATTTCTATTATTATTTTACATTTCTTTCTCCTGAATGAGCACTTAGTCTAGGGTTGCCATAATTGTCGGACCATAGACGGGGAGACCCCTCCCCCCAAAAATAATTTATTATATTTTTTGATAGTTTAATTATAAGAAATTGAATCATGTTTAATTATAAAATTAACAGATTGTAATTGAATCATGTTTAATTTAATTTAATTTTAGTCTTTCTCTCTTGTCTTCACTTTTGCCCAACTTCTGGAACTTGATCTTCATTGCTGTTCGTTGCCCAATCATACATTTCTGACATTTTTGCTTTTTGAAGGAGTTCCTTTTTCCCTTTTACATAATTATAAAATTCGATGCATGACATTGTATAATATTGAAAACGCACTGAAAACGTACTATGCTTTCTACTGTGTCAATTGAAAGCTTATATCGTTCCTCTGTCCACTGAGTATTAAATAATGAAAATACACGCTCAAAGTGTGCATTATGTGCTGGGATAGCGTACAGGTATTGGCACAATTTCAGTTGGTTAGTTTTTCTTTCTATTAGTATTTTTAAAAAAGCATAACCATTTATCATGTACATCTTTGGTATCCAATTCTTCACGTGTTTCATTTTCAATAAATGATTTCATGTACATTACTTCCTCGTGAATTGAATCCGTGAAAAATATATTGATGTTACTTAAATATGCAATAGTTTCTTCAGCTCGTTTCCATTTGAGTACATCATTGAGAAGCATCCATGAAAAAACTTCATATTTCACGATTGGAACAGACCACTGTTCCAAATATTTAATTCCAACTTTTAAGAAATTATCCACTTCTTCATCAAACACTTTTAATTATGTTATCGTATTTTCTTTGCATTTCTTCAGTTTATTGTAGGTTATTTTTGCTTGTAAACCTACCTACCTAGTATGTAACATATTTACTAGTTAATCTTTCCATTAATTGTTTTTTCGTATCTTCTAAAATATGTTTTACGCTTTTTAATTTGCTCTTCAAATAAAAACATTTGACTGTGTACAAACATGGTGTAAAGTTATCGCTTTTGGAGCATTTTCTTCTTTTAAGAAAAAGTCTTTCAACGCCTCCCACATACATACTCCCGTATCCTTGTAATTGCTGGAAGGAGTGATAACCATCTGTTTCTTGTGCAAATCCACTTAATTATGTATATGTATATTATCGGAAAGATATATTTTTAAATAATATGTATGGAAAAGTGGGACAAATATCCTTCTGAAGGGGACACTGGGACGCAAGCCTCAACACGGGGACATGTGCCCGTAAACTGGGACGTATGGCAACCCTAACTTAGCCGGACCAGTGTTGAAGATAAAATTAATCAGAGGATTGAATTGTGAAATTTCACCGCTAAATGAGTTTTCCCAAAGTCGATACCATTTTCATATTAATTTGACACAAATCGTTACTCTTGTTTTATTTATTTTCAAACCAGCATTACAACAGTGACAGCAAAAATGTTTCTAAAAATCAGTAACAACGATTTTTTTTTGATTTCTTCTATGTACATTAAGAAATAAATTCTAATAAAAGATAGGTTTCACTGCTAAAACAAGGAATAATAATACGAATTGTAACTTCGAAAGATTGACTTTTCTTGCCAACGTATAAAATTATAAGTACTAAAGATACTAGCCATTTTCAAAATATAAAAAATCACTAAAAATTGACGTCGTAACCCAACTTATTGAGTTTTTGTTAATGAAACAGGTACATATAAATAAAAAGTGAGTAAGTAAGTACACTTATAATAGTGTAAGTGCATGAGTTTCATACATTAGCAAATCAATTTGATAAAGAAAGTATAAGTTTTGGCAATTAAACGATTTAATTTATAATGAAATTGTTAAATTTCAATTTATTAGTGGATTCACTTCAATGAAGAGTATGTTGATTTCTTACGACTCCAAGTATAGAAAATAAAAAATGTGTATTGGAAAAAGTATATTTTTTTAATGTCATCATAATTCACGTGTGATGAGACACATGATGTAACACCTCGTCTTGTTTAAACGGTCAAACTTACCCTTGCGCAATGAAAACAGTCTCGAAAAATCGACTCATTAATACAGATATTAATATGTATACTTAAAAAATTCGACATCGCAAGTCGATACTATTTACTTATCAATAAATAATAAGCGATTGGTTCATATCTCGTTTCGATTCACACGTGTTTTATATTTCTCGACGATATCAAAATGTAAATATACCCACATGATATTATTAAGTATTGAATAAGGATGCAAATTCTTTCAATTAGATAAGCGTGTCATTGTGTGTTTGAACATGTATGTATGTTTAAAATTTAAGGAGGCGTGTGTGTGTGTGTGTGATATTTAAAGAAAAATCTCTACATACGTGAATACGTGTTTATTGATATATTTTAATGTGGTACAAAAAAATACAATAGAATAGAATTGAAAGTGTACATATGTATGTATTATTTATCGGTCATAAGGTGTTGATAGACAAGTAGTCCGATCTTTTTCAAGTCGCTGCCGAAGTGATACTTCTTCATCCAAATGGATTCCCAAATGCCGGGGTGGCCGCGGATCTGCTCGATGATCGAAGAGAGGATAAAAGCGAGCGCGGGGTTCTGGTCGCACTCCAATTGCAAGAAGTAGCCACTGCAGATGACCCTGGCCCAAGGATAGGCGTTCTCGGACACGTTGTTCTGATAGGAAGCCATGAAATCGGCCACCCTGTGCCATGCCTCGGCCGTGAAGCTGACGTTACTCAAGTGCATAATCTCGTTCCAGGTGTGGCCGGTGAGGTCGTCGATTTCGTGGAGCAGGGAGATGATTCCCATCCCCTTGAAGGCGATATCGTTCATGAAGGAGGTGGCGAGGATGTCTCGCACCACGTTGCTGTGGGTTCCGTTCAGCGAGCACCAGTAGCCGATGAGTTTGCGCATCATCCACGGATGACGATCGCCGGATCGGAAGAATTTCACGTTGGTCAAGTGGAGGCAATTGTAGCTGGGGGGCACGTACGGGATCATGGCGTTCCATTTCGTCTGCCTCTGGACCAGCTTCTTGAACGAACTCTTCGAGAAGAGGCGCTCCATCTTGATGCGCGTCATCGCGAACGACCTGAGCAGGCTCAGAGCCAGAAAGCCGCACATTTTGCGGAACTTCCACTCGTCCTCCGTCTGGAGTTCCGTGATGGGCACCATCAGCAGAGAGGCTGCGTGCTTCCTCAGCGGGCGCATCTCTTCCTTGATCTGAACGACGAGTCCGGTTTCGTCGACGAGGAGGTTTCTGGGGTCGCGCTGCTCCTCGCGCACCGAAAAGAAACCACCCTCGCCGAAGAAACCCGGCGGCCACAGGCTTTTCTTCGTGTTTTCATCGTGGAGGCTGGGAAACGTGGAAATGGCGGCGAAGATGACATCGGAGATGGAAGCGCGGCAATGGCAATATCCACTCATCCACAGATTGATAAAGTCTAGCCACGCTTTTCTTTGAACTTTGCGGGTGAGGCAGGCATTCGGAAAGTTTACGTTCACACCGAAATATTGCAAATCTTCGTCGGACCAAACCAATGAAGTAGGCTTGTAAACTTGGGCCACCTGTTTCACAAGCTCAGCCTTTTCAGCTTCAGCCTTTTGGTACAGAGCGGCAAGTTCGTTGCTGAAGCTCATTTTCCAGCGGGACGAGTACGACGTATGTAAATATGTCCTCACTCGTTGCACACTCCACAACCACTGTCTCCTACTCTATGTGGATGTATGTAAGATTGCGAAAATGCTCGGACTCAGATATGTGAGCGATTCAGATATGTGAGACCCCACCACTCCCTCCATATCTCCCACTACCGATTCCGATAACACCTTACATTGTTCCGTACACGTTTATATACATTTTTATTCTTTTTTCAAATGTCATATTGTTGATTCAAAGTGTTTTAAATATATCTTCTGCACTCAAATGAGCATTTGAGTGAGGATATGATTGTAGTCACCAAATGTTGAAACGAGAGTTTATACAAAATTTTATATAAAATATAAGCAAAAATATTTTTTAATTGTACTCGAAAAACAATTTTTATAGCAATTTTTATAGAAGTATTATACACATATGTACATGAGTACATCAGCGGATCCCAATCTTCCCTCGCGCGCACCCACCCCTTCGACACTCCTTTTTTATTTATTTTTTCAAAATCAAAAAGGTTTCATGTTTTTATTACTAACTTCTTCTTAGTTCAGAATCGATTTTGCCGTCCGACGAAGTTTGGGTTCTTATCTGATCGTTTTCAAACTTTACCAATTTGGTCGGTTTGGTCATCAATATAAGTGGAAATGACGTCCGCCATTACCATGGTGAAAAATAATCGTAATAGACACGTTTGAAAATACTGCATCTTCGTTGACGGTGACGTCTATCGTCCACACTGTCCCATTTGTGCACACTGTTCTGATTGTTTTTTTCCCTTTTCGCCCCCTCTCGCTATGGCAGATTGAGCACTTTGGCATACCCATGATCCAAGTTTACGGAAAGAATTGATTGTCTTCATTTTATGAACAAAATATGTGTAGAAGAGGTTAGTTTTTAAAACCTGTTTTTTTTTTTAACTCCCGATACCCTTGAACGATGCCGGTACATATTACATCGAATATATACATAATTTCGAAAGAGACTTTATTTGTATGTAAGTATATTTGGTTGGGAACTTCGTAAACAAAACAAAGTTTCTATGACGACAATTCAATTGGTTGAATATTATATTTTTTTCGATTCAAATAAATTTACAAAAAAAACAAATGAATATTTACTATTAGATTCGCCATGTTTAAGCTGTTTATATTACAAATACTAAGCGAAGCCGGGTAAAACAATAATGATTTATCGGATGCGGAGCAGTGCTTTAAAGTTTTTATTAAATCAATAGATATGTATTTATATACATATGTATGTACATACATATGTTCATTCACACACACACACATAATTACATAAGATCCTTAACCACGGTCAAATAATCTGTTTTTTGATAAATTATTTTGTTAAACTGCTCAAAATTTTCTCCTTTCTGATTTAGCCGACTTTGATTGAATTGATTGATTTATAATAGTGTTAAATTTGAAACATTCAAATTGCGTAGTTGTAGGATTTTTGAAAATCTATTAAGGATATTTGATAAGAAAATTTGATAAATTAAAATCTGATCTAACAGATATTTCTTCTTATTGATTATTTTTAATTAACGAGCGTTTACTACATACCTAAATAACGTTACACAATTTACTTCTTTTAATTTAATTTACTTCTTTAATTTAATTTACTTCTTTAATTTAATTTTTTTTAACAAAACGCTTCTTGATAGATAGCATTTTTCTAATGGTAAAGTGAAAGTGAACGCACCCTCAACGAAAGTATCATATTATTTTCTGACTATAATTTTTGTAAATTTGAATTGGAATTAGCAACTGGAACTGCAGCTTATTTTTATTAATACCTGAAATATCTGATTTTAGATATCTCGGATAACACTGTTCGACGCGAAAAAAGTTTCAGAGACGAGATATGACTTTTCTTATAGATGTATGCCCAGTAAACACGAATCTGGTAATAACAAATGTTGATTGGCTCAAGATTCGAAGATATATATGTACATATATGTGTTTTTTAAATCGCGCGATTTTTTTTTATATCTTAGTGTTGATCGGTCGATGTCTCAAAATCTGTCAATTTCCTGTTCAAAATGAATATTGGAATCTATAGTCGGGTATTTTATCTTTCATTTGTAGTACTTTTCAGTTTTCAAATCTCTCTAAGGAGTCGTCCAGTTCAAATCAAAAGTCAAAAGTACGTATTTTCACTTGGGATTTTTTCCCACTGTTTATACTATTTTATATTGAGTATTTTCTATTGAACCATATTTATTGGGATAGTGCTCTGACCACACTATTTTATGTTTTCGTTTAAAAGTGCTAAAATTGGAAGTGTGCTGAATTTTCAATCGGTAAAATTGCGAGCTAAAAAATCGTGAGCACGGCTTTGCTTTGTGTACACTGTACATTTGTCGAACAGTGTAATTAGAAAAGTCGCCATTTGTTGAATAGTGTAATTAAAAAGACACGATACTCTCATAATTTTATGTCACAAGTCGCTAATGATTATTAAAAAAAAACATAAAATTTGCAAGCTTTCAAGCTTTGCACAGTTGATGATAAGCCACTGAGTACATTTCATGTAAATACGATTGAAGTTTTCTGACTTAAAATTGTAAATTTAGGTTGGCGACCGCTGTTCTAAGTGACGTTATGCTAAATTTTGAATTACATACATACATACATATGTAGTTCTTAATGTCGAGGCCTTATTGTAATTTTTTCAATCAAATTTTCTTGTTTTGCTTGCCAGTTAGTTGGCAACCCTAAAATATCATACAAAATTCAGTAGTTTAATTGAGTACTCGATACGCGGTTCGTAATTTGATCTCAGAGGCCGGCAGAACTCGAGTGTGTTTATGAATATTTGACATGACGAATCCGTAATATATACATTGTACATACATACAATGTATGTATGTACATATGTACACAATAATACGGCACCCCGGAAAAGCTACATACATATACATATTGTGAATTTTATATCCAAAAAAAAATTCCAATCAATATAGTCATCAGAATCCTCAGAAAGTCAGGTTTATGAAATGTAGAAATGTACAATTTGACCGAAAAAGGTCCATAGGATCATTTTGCCCGTTCCGGGGATCTGTGCTTAGCACGCATAATTTTTTTGGCATGTTTAAAAGTATCTAAAGAAGCCACGTGCCACATTCACCGCTGTATGATTTTGCCCTTAATCTTGTTTTGTACATACATATGTATATGTATATAAAACCAACACGGCGTCTGCAATTCGTTTCTGATTGGCTGCTCGTTAAATAATATAATTTTTCTCGATTCAAATAAATTTAATAAAAAAACAAATGAAGATTTACCGAGCGAAGCCGGGTAGCACCACAAGTAAAGTAATAAAGTAAAAAAAAATCGATATTGACACATATGTATGTACATGTCGGTTTGGACGCTAATGTACCCACACATTTTTTGAACACGGAAGTAGACGACAAAACTTAGCTCTACTTCCGGTTGTAGTATTTGGTTTAAAAAAAATTTATTACTTATGTGTAGGTAATAAATATTATTAGAAATATCATAGGCATAAAATTAATTAAATCCGACTTACGAATTCTAACCAAAACCATATAAATTTTGTGTTATTATACAAACGTTAAGTAGTGTAGAAAAAATCCCACTTCCGCCTTATTGAATTTTTTTACATGAATACTGGCTTATAAAGTTATAAGAACACACACACATACATATTTATATAATACGTATAATATTTTAGATATGAAACCATAGTTGAAAAGGTTTCAGAGAAAACCTAAAAAAAACATTTTTAAAGGGTTCTAATTAATTGAACTTTGATTTTGACCATTTTCACTTTGATAATAATTTACACTCTAATATATCTAATATATCGCACTAAAAACAATTGACTATTGATTAAAATTCGCTAGATAATTAATCATACGTACATATTTTAAAGAAATAAAAAATCACAAACAATAGAAAAAAAACATTTGACTACTGATTCGAATACCCATTTTTGGCACTCGATTTTCTGAAGACTGAAAAAGCCAAAAATCTGGATAAATTGCAAATACATATCTCTTAAACGAGAGTAGGATTCATAATGATTGATCCACCGGTAAATAAAAAACGTGATGTTTTTTTAACTAAAGTAGCATCGCAGCAGCAGTTTGTTATTCCAAGGTACGATGGAGTCATCCCATCCCATTTTTCGAACTCCGAAATCAATCGAAGCATTTTACTGATTGATTTATATTTCATTTAAATATGCATACATAAATGAATTGGTATCGGTAAGAAATGGATAAACAAATTAAATTTCACGTTCATAAAAAAAGATGCCGAGATTAATTTGTATTGTACACATTTGTTTTCAATACATACATAAAACTTCCTTCAATTCTTTTACCAAGAAAGGGACTTTCAACAGCAGATTGCCTGAATGACCCAGACTAAATCACAACACTTGTGATTTAGTCTCTCGTTTAACTCAACTAAAACTTCAGCCATATTTTAAAAATAATATTTAAATTCGTTCGTCTCTTTATTTTTTCAATTGACTACTATGTATACTATATGTATGTATGTATGTACATATATTAGAGAATCTTCCGTCAATATTAAAGGTTCTGGTACGTCTTACATTGCATGTACAAGTAATTCGATTGAAATAAAAATAGAAAAGCCCTCGATAATGTGGATTAGTGTAGTGTAGTAGTACGTAATTCATTTCGGGATTCGATACTTTTGTGCACATATATACATATGTACCTACATATGTATGTAATTTTTAAACCATTTCGTGGTCGGAAAGGCTGACGACCTCTGTTCTAAACGATCTTAAATTAAAATTTGATCTATGTATGTAGATCATTGTGTCAGTACTCCCCATTTTTCAAACAATTTAATACACGTTGAAGAACATAATATACGAACGAAAAAAAGTTTCGTTTTTAAGAAAATAAAAATAAAAGCCCTTGAGGGAGAAAGGAGGGATATTTTAGCCCCCCCCCCCCACCCCCAAAAAAGGTTCCGGTTACATATTTTATCATAACTTGTATCTATGTACATATATATGTACATACATATGAGTTATTATACACTTGAATTAAAATAAAAAAAATCGGATGTGACCAACCCATGACTTTATCTATTTATTTGAGGAATATAAAAATATCACAAAACAAAAATCGATAATTAAACATATGTATATTTATACACGTTCATGGAGTCGGATTTTGTTCGAATTTTTTTTATTACCTAAAATCACTATCAGTATTATACGCACTACATATCAAGAAAATAAAAATAATTTAAAAGGTCAAAATAAAATAATGTAATATTTAAAAAAAAAATACTACTTCCGGCTTACGAGCTCTGACCAAAACCTTATCAAGCTCTAAGTTAGTACACAAAGAATACGAATATAAATTTTCAGCTTGATACGTTCAGGGGTGTGGAAAGAATCGTGGTCACAACATATATGACTTTTCGAAGAGAAAAAAATCCCACTTTCGGGTTATTAAATTTAGCGATTTTCTTTTATTTTTATCAAATTGATATAAGAATAATACTTGAATTTTTTCGTGAAGAGCACACGTGTTTAAGGGTCGAACAAATAGTGGCAGAAAAATCGAAGAATCCCGTCGACGGATGCTTACCAAACTTTATACATACTATGTAACTTAGTATTAATCTTTATCTTCTAGATATGAAATTTCAGTTTAATAAACCAAACGATTTCCGAGCAAAATATGAAAAACGTCGATTCTCTAGAACAAAAGTACTACTTCCGGTTCAGGTAAGAATATATATTTGTATAAAATATTAAGTTATAAAGATTATAATTTGTATTACATTGAAAAAAAAATCAGTCCGATTTGGGAGAAAATAGAATTGAAAAACTTAAAAAAAAGAGGACACCTATAAGGGGAGGTACCATTTCCGGTCAACTTACAAATTTACGTCGTATCGATAAAAATTTCAGTAAAAGTTTCAGTTCGATGGGACTAACGGTGTTCCAACTAACAATCCCCAAAATACACAGACACATACATATAGTAAATATATTATATAGGGTATATAGGGTTGCCAAGTGTCATGGACAAGCACAGAAAACATTTAACAAAAAAAAAATGTTTTTATAATTGTGTCATTCATTTAAGTCATTTAAGGTTATCAACAATACCATTATTTTACAAGGTTATCGTAAAATTCTACCCGTACAGGAAAGATTATATCTATGTACGATAGAAAAATCTATACATGTATGTACATATACATCCCCACTGCCAATTAAAACAATAGAAATATACCTCATAAATATTTTTGTACGATCTATTGAAAATTAAATTAAAACTGGCCATTCACCCAGAGAACCCATTCTCTCTAAAGTTTCTTGCTACGAAGTTTCTTTCATATATGTACATATACCTACATTGTATATGTAAGTTTATGTCATGATTTATGTACATGCATATGTATAAGGTAAAAAAGCTTCGTCTGCAGATATGTAAGAATTAAATTTAACGGGGAAAAACTCTGAATCGAATTGTACGTAGAAAAAAGAGTATTTTTAATTGTTTATTTACATATAGGTATGTGTACATATATGTATGTAGTATGTATGTATGTGGATACCTCTCCGAGACGATCTCCCAGTCGAACTTCGACAGGACTGCAAGAACTTCTCCTTCGTTTGTTCACATCAACCCTCAGGATGCTGCCAATTTTGAGCTCCGACTCCTGTGCAAAATAAAAATTTCATTTGTAAATCTATCAACCGTTGAGAAGAAATGTGATAACGCCAATGATGATTATTTACAATATATTATACATATGTATGTATGTATTTACAGTGCAAGTAAGATATGTACATACATATGTATGTATCTATGCATGAACCTATAAACAGTTATGTGCTGCTAAGATTCTATTAGCCGGCCCCCAAAAATCCATTCCTATAAATAAATTTGTAAATTTTTGTATTATTTTGATTTTTTAAAACCACTTCTTGCGAATTCATTAGCCTCAATGTCATATTTCCTTATTGTAGTGCCGATTAAATTTACTCGAGGGAGATTTCCATAAACTGCATTGTCTTAAAATCAATATTTTTGTAGGAATTGATTTTTACCAAGTCATCAACTCGTGTTGATGACAATAGCCAAGATTTTTTTTCAATTGCTCGAAAGCAGGGTTAGTTTTTAAAATGAATTAATTCGCTTTAGCGAGATTTTATTTCCTGGAGTGGAGTTTATTCCCATATAACAATCATCACTCATCAGTGTTAAATGTCTCCATATATTTTTTTGTTTTAGAAAAATATTCGTATAATGCACGGTAAGCCCGCCAGCGGCCAGACAGCTGGAATCAAGTTGACTTGATTCCAATGAGTGACTATGTATATCTTCACAGTGAAAACACAGTGTATTTTTTACTTTATCACTTGTATGTGTAACAAAAGATGAAGTTTTGTGATCATGCGAAAATTCCAACTCAGAATCAATCGATCACTGATCACGTCCTCTATTCTGTCCACACCCCTGAACGTATCAAGCTGAAAATTCATATATTTGTATTCTTTATGTACTAACTTAAAGCTGATAAGGTTTTGGTCAAAATTCGTAAACCGGAAGTAGTATTTTTTTTTTTAAAACAATATTTAATTATTTTATTTTGACCTTTTAAATTATTTAAATCTTCTTGATATTTATTGTGTATAATACTGATAGTGATTTTAAGTAATAAAAAATTGAAATTGAACAAAATCCGACAACCGGAAGTAGAAGTTTCCATACATTTGCGCTCAATTTGTATCGAAAATGCTGTCATAACTATTAGTATTTCATAAAGCTGCCGGTATGTGTGAATGTGTCTGTACGGTTCAATATACATAGTATTTGGTTTTGTGACCTTCTTATATTCCATAAGTCATGGGTTGGTCACATCCGAATTTTTTCATTCATCTGCATGTACTTAAGTACGTATGTATATGTATATTATTACTATGTATTACGTATGTATGTATATATTATGTACTAAAGTACGTATGTATATTTTATATTTGATATTTTTACGTATCTGCTATTATTTGCTATCGTTTTTTTATGATTATGTATAAATATATTTTTGTCTGTGTACATACATACATATGTACATATATATACATATGTTTATATTCATTTTTCTTTCTCTTTTTTCTTTTATAAGACATTCCCTTCTTTGTTGCTTTTTTATAATTTGTAATTATTATTATTAGTTGTTTGTGTATATGTACATACATATATATATGTTTTGTTTTTGTTATGTCTTTAGTTATTGTTTTGTTTCTTTTCTTTTCGGTTGTATTTTTTACCATTGTGGCGCATTAGTAATTCCTGTAATGCTACAATGGTCCAAACTTGAAATAAATAAATAATAATAAAGTAATTACGTGGTCACATATGTATGTACATATGTACTTATTTTTAAATAAATTATTGACTTGATTTATTTTTTTATCACCATGAAATGCATCAATTAGCACACAGTAGCATTTATTTATTTATATTTTTTTATAATAATGTACATACATACATACATACATACATATGTATGTATGTACATATGTAGTAACGAGCGTGTACAGGCTTTGTTTACTCATGTTTTGCGACGGAAGTCCAACATGAGTTAAGAAAGTTGTTTTGCTTCTTTGTCGTGTTTAGAAGAGGTGATTTGAATATTTGACAAATTAGTTGTAAATAAAAAAGTAAGAAGAGGTTCGTAAAAGGGAGTGAATGATAAATGTATGTATGTATGTATGTATGTATATAAAATGTATGGGTTGGTGTTTAGAAAACATACCAGTTTGGGCATGGCGACCTGCTGACATGGCGAGTCCTCGTTTGGGCCGTATGTTGAATCCATGTCGCGATCAACAAGTGACACAGAGTCCACTTGTCGACACTGGTGGTGGTGGTGGTGGTGTTGGAGGGTAGAGGGTAGAGGGTAGAAGGTAGAGGTGGACAGGTGGACAGGTGGCAGGGGTGCGTGATTGCGGGTCGTCGGGTGCGTGCCGCCGTGATGGCCGAAACGAAATGGCCGCAAACTGCGAATAATATCTATCGTCATTAGCGACTCTTATGACTAAGTAAATGAACTGAGGGCGCTCCGACAAACGCCCAACACCCTCCCTACCCTCCTACCCTCCTCCCCTCATCTATGGGGGGGCGGTATCAGCCCCCTAGGGAAAGCTACACTCGAATTATGCGAGTGACGTTGCGTTGTCGTCGTAATAATAAATGGCATGGCGATTCGTTATACATATTCGTTGTACAAACATACATTCCTTTTGGGGAGTCTCCTCACCTCTCACGTTAAATTAACAAATTTCAACGTTTTGTCTCCATCAAGAATTGTTTACGAACAATCGGTCAGATGATTCACGCAAAAACCTTCATACATATGGATCGCAACGATAGTTGGTACAATCGAGCGGTGTTCTGCCGTAAAATTAGGGCGTGCGAGTGCAACCTACACTTCGTTCCAATTTTTTACTTCAATAAATTGTCGTTGTTTCTCATTTCAAATATGAGGATATTAAGTTTATAAAATACGGCTTCATTTTATATAAATTTATTTGAATACACATTTGTTTTTTTTATAAAATTGACTGTCACGAACAAACAAACATATCTACATATATAGTAAGTCTCTTTTGAAATTGTATGTATGTATATACCAGAATCCGGCGCCTATGAATCGAAAAAATAAATAAATCGATGACGTTACGAATTTACGAACCAACAATACATACAACGTCTCTTTCGAAATTATATATTAGATTACGAAAGCTCTAAGAATACGACAATGGCACCCCCGGTGTCTGCGCCTCCTAGGGCTTCGCCCCCCAGGGCTCCTCCGCTGACGGCTTCGCCCTCGGTGCCTACGCCCCCGGGAACTTCGAATGCTTTGAATCGGAAAAAAGCGAATTATTTATTCGATGACGTCACGGTCCTAACGTTATCTAATACATATACATACATATATGTATTAGATAAAAAAAAAACTAGTTGTTTTACCCGGCTTCGCTCAGTGTTTGTAATATAAACAGCGTAAACATGGCGAATCTAATAGTAAATATTCATTTGTTTTTTTATTCAATTTATTTGAATCGAAAAACATATATGTAATATGAGAAATATTAATATAAGAAAATTTGTTTTGTTTCCGAAGTTCCAACCAACATTACATATTTTCTTCCTAAGAATTGTAAATAGGTTTTTGAGCTCTTTTCCTATTATGCTTTACATTAACGCTAGAATAATAGAATACTATGATTACTAACCAAATTAAATTAAATTGTAAAATAGAAAATGATCAGTAGATCAGTAGCTATTAAAATAGATACAAGATGTATTGTGAGCATAATTTCGTAATAATAAAAAGCATTTAAAAATCAAACATATTTTCTTCCATACTTAGTACATACGTACTAAGTCTCTTTCGAAATTATATATTAGATACAATGTAGTACATGATTAATTTATCAATTACACTATTTTTACTTTTTTAATAAAAATATTACAGTAGGCATTTGACATTATATATTATGTACATATGTATGTATGTATGTTCACAATACTTTGTGTACAACGTTATGTGTAATAGACAAAATAATCTTTGTTCGAAAAAAAGATCAATAAATAAGTTGCTCGGTAAATCGAGCGATCTGAGATATTGTAGCGATCAATTTATCGTTCGATAAACTTTCCGGTGAGTGTTGTCATCAAGAAATACGAAAGTACACATTTTGTTAAATGTGTTATCTTAAAAGTGAAGTGACAGGAAGTCGTCATTTTTAATGAGAGTTGGGTATCCTCCATTACCTACATATGTATGTATGTCTTTGTCTCTGTCTCTGTCTCTGCCTCTGCCTGCTCTATGTCAATCTCTAGTTAACACTTAGATGCCGATCAATGCCGATAAGCTTTTGCCTATGCAATATACATACAATGTACATATGTATGTTCATGCTATAATATTTTATGACTGTGTTGATTTGAGATGACATTAATGGATATCGGCGAGGCATTAGTCCTATTTATTTATATATCTACGAATTATGACGATCACGAACGCGACATTCCTTTTAAGGTCTAAAAAATATTCGAATACCAAATGTAGGTGCTTATTTTGTGGGCATTAATTTACTTTAGCTTTAATATTTACACAAGTGATAAACATTGTATGTACATATGTATACCTATGTATACGTAGTAGGTACATTGGTTCAATAAAAGTGATGTCTGGGGATGACAGCACCGCACCGCACCGTAAACGAAAGCTTCAAGGTTGAAATCATTATATGATTATGATATTTTCGTGCGTGATAATTGGCTGTTATTAAATTAAAAGTTCAGTGGTGGCAAACTTAAAACCAGATGACCCGTTAAATTATTTCCGTTGACCCTTCAAACGTTATCGTTTGTTTTATAGATATGTACCAGTTTACTTTTGTAATTTGCATATGCATACTTGTGTAGTTAGTATGAAGTTTGTTTTTGACCCAAGCCTAAAAAATGCAAGAAAACGATCATGAATGAGACTTTCCAAAACCCGTAGACCATCTATGTAAGTTATAAGATGTTCTATATTTGGGGGAGCTCAAAGTAGATAAGCAACAATTTTGTACTGTTAATGTAATACTGGCCGAAAACTGATTAATATACTTACCGAAAATTGATTAAAATATTGGCCATTTAATTAATTTTCAACGTAACAAACACCCAGCAGGCTTCCAAGAAATCCCAAGTCTCTGTTATTAGAAACCTATTATTATTCCAATTATAAAATTTGATGTTTGTTACGTTGAAAATTCAATTTACTTACTTTAATGTTGGCAAAGTATTTTCAAATGAAAAACTTATTTCTTTTAAAAAATAATAGTCGATGTAGATTTACACTAAATAATTAATTTACTGGTTTATTTTACTTCACTCTAATTAATTTAGTTGTATAATATACATATGTAGGTACTTCATTTTACTTAAGTTTCGAAGTTTAAAAACTACGAGCTCCTTGGAAGACTGCGAACACTTACTTGAAGAATATCCAAAAATTAAAATTAAATAAAAATATTTTCAGAAAAAATTTCGCCTGCGGCTATATACATATATGCGGTATGTATATTAAAAAGCTGTATTATAAAAAAGCTATTAAAAATCAATGAATTTATATCTTGAAACTGTGGCTTGCAAAATGTATAAATACAATATACATATACACACATATGAACTAACTGTAAACAAAAATTTATTTATAAAGATAAAAATTAATAGAAAAAAACGCATCAATACTAAAATAATAGACGATATGATTAAGAAACTTTTAAATGGATAAAATACAGGACTAAAAAATGAAATACTCTGCCCTTTGATTTGATTCTTTTAACTTGATTTAAATCTGAAATCGTGATATCGTGAAAAAATTTCAACATCACATTTGTGAAACTAGTAAATATTTCACATTTTAATCAAAGCGTATAAAAGCCGTACTTTCGTACATATGTATGTATTATAAATATGTGTAATAATTTGTTCGTAAATTCAAAACGAGTAAAGCTTTTCGTGTTAACATGACATTTAATACACCGAATAACTTTTCATTACTCGATACCCATTTAAATGATTATTTTTTTTAATTATTATTATGATAATTTCAGTCACACGTAGGTATAGTGAAATATAAAATTGGTAAATAAATTTGTTATGTATGAGAAAATTGATACAAAAACCATTAGCGTAGATTACTCGTTATTAAATTTCGCTGTTTACTTCGATAATTGCATGCAATAATTGCATAAAACCATGCGATATCATAATTGAAAAATTAATTATACGATACAAACCTATGACGGTGAATTGAAGTCGTCCGTAGATTGCTTTTACATAATATGTGCACAAATACATATGTTCATATTAGAGGTTGTGATTTTTCGACTTTTTTTGATTCTCGAGATTCGAGAATCTCCTTTTCTCGGAATATTTGAATCTCGAGATTTGAGAATCTTATTTTCTCGAAATATTTGAATCTCGAGAATTCGAGATTTTCTTTTTTTGTTTCTCGAGATTCTCGAGAATTCTCGAGAAAGTATAATTTTTTTTTTAATTTAGTGAATATATATAAACTTGACAACATACAAAAATCAAAAGGACACAAACACTACATATGTATATTATATCAGGGGCTTACAACTTTATTAAAGACATGACGAAAGAAAGATATAGAGAGGTACAATAGAACATTGAACATACCGGACAAATAATAAAAATACTGACCATCTATACATATTACAATACTTCACAAAATTATTTACGAGTTAACAAGTATACAAATCAGTCAGTTTATTGAACAAAAACATGTAGTGATAAATTAAGAATATTCTCGATATTTTCGAGATTCTAATAAACGATTTCTCGAGATACGAGAATCTCGAATTTTCATAATAAAATATTCTCGAGAAATGAGAATCTCGAAATTTTACAATAAAATATTCTCGAGAAACGAGAATCAAAATTTCTCGAGAATTCTCGAGAAATCTCGAGACGAGATTTCTCGATCACAACCTCTAGTTCATATGTACATATATATGTGCATATGTATGTACATATTTGTCCAAAATTCTAAATGAAGTTCAATAATGAATCTGTCTACTATTGTCGATGTGTGATTTTTCATTAAAATAAACAATCCAGAAACATTACTTCTTGGACTGTTTTGTCTTATAGGTTATACCAGGCCTGGGCAAGCTTTCTTACTGAAGGGCCAAATTCGATATTTTATATGAGTCGGCGGGTATACATGTATGTGTGCGTTAAATAACTACAATAAAACAAATTAATAAGGTTAAAATATTAATGACAATGATTAAGTTGTTTAATTTCTTTCGACATTTTCTGTATATCAGGTTTAAATTTGGTAGTAGAAATTTTTAAAACTGCCTGTAAGTGTTGATCTGTAATGCTTGATCTTAAGGAGCTTTTATTTAAATTAATTACGGAAAATGTCTGCTCACATATATATGTATGTATATGTCGATCCGAAAATGAACAACATTTTTCTCAGTCTTTAATTTTTCCGAATTCAGGGAATTATAAAATTTGCAGATTCCTTCACGGCGGTATAAATCTTTCAGATCTGTATCGCACTGTAAATCTAAAATTTCCAGTTGTAGTTCACTCGGAATGTTGTCAACATTTGCTAAAAACGGATCACGGGTTATTCAATATATCACGGGCTGTTTTCAATTACTCGGAAGTCACTTAAAGCTTTGATGGTGTCTCCGTATTTTTTAATTTTACTTTCATCAATATTTCATGATTTCAGTGTTGGAAAGTGATCCAGTTTCTTAATTAATATTTGACGTTGAAACAGTTGGAGTTTTAAATTAAATGCATTCAAGCTTTTTATCGAATCGTGAGCATATACATTTTTACCCTGTAAAATGCAGTTGAAAGTGTTCAGGTGTGTTATGATGTCCAAAGTAAAAGCAAAATCACAAAGCCAGACATTGTCAGTGAATTCAGGAAAATCAGTTATATGTTTCATTTCTAAAAATAAAATGATATCATCCTTTAATTTCCACACTCTTTGAAGGGTACTTTCCCTAAACTTAACCATCGAATATGGCTGTGTACTCTGCATCAAGATCTTCAAGAAAGCTGATATATTGTCTGTTTCACTACCCGTGTTGGCCAGTCGAAAGATGGCAGACTCACAAAATGGTCAAAAAAGGCTTAGGGATTATTTTTATGATTTAATACCTGACGAATGGATGGTTCACAATGGAATTACCATGAATTTAGGTAAAAAAAGCCCACTTCGTAAGACTTCCCGCGCTAATTCGAATCGCACTAATTGCAGATAAGACTATCCGCACACAGCCCAACCCCGTGACAAGTCACAAGTCGATAAATGTGATTGCATTATAATAAATTTTACTCACGGATACATGTGATATCCATGGGATTATTATGTATTAATCACTTGACGGATATATTAAAAAAAATGAATAAACACTATTTTAAAAAAATTGAAGGAAAATAAGTTATTTGGAAATAGTCACGCGGGCCGCATGGAATTGCGTGGCGGGCCGCAGTTTGTCCAGGCCTGGGTTATACTACAGGGTACTATGAAGCTAATTGCAAAGCCTTAAAGAGTTGATAGATCATATTATTCAGAACATTTTGAGCCACACTTGCCTCATTGTAAATCTAATATGTATGTAAGTGTTTCATCGGACAAAACATCATATTGATTCCTCGTATCATAAAATGTTTCTACATCAGTTGAAATAATTCATTGTAAATATATGTATGTATAGTTTTTATCCTTTTCAATGTTTCTTATTCAATTTCAATCTCTTTGATAGTTTCTATAGTCCTCAGTAAAGGTGCGTTTTCAAGATAGTATTGAATAAACCTTACGTATTGATTGAAGAGTAAAAAAACCAACTAATATATAGTACATATGTTTAAACTGATACGTATTTAAAGAATTTCTGCACATAAGTGCGCATGATTAGATTATAAATAATTTTCGGAAGTGGAAATGTTGAAAATTAAACATTCCTAATTGTGACGTAATACTAGATTATTATTTCTCTCAAATTTCAGGATATTTCAAAGTTATCTGTTGAAAACTACTCTGACGCATAGTCTAAAAATATCGTATCTGATACGTCGAAATGCTTACAAAGAACCAACTAACTAACCGATTAGAAATGGGCGTTTATTATTGTAATACAATGTAGAAAAATTTTATAATACGAGGAATCAATGTGATCTTGTCCGATGAAACACTTGCATATAAGATTTACAAGTCAATCATTACACCGTTGCTTCTTCATTCGCTGTCTTTTGTGCACAAAAATTACAAAAAATGAACCATTTAAGAAGTCTTTTAATGGAAATTATTAATGTAGAGCTTTTCGGGTATGAACAGTAACCGCCGCCACATCACTTGAAAAATCTCTCAGCAAACTTAAATTAGTCAAAAGTTATTTAAAATCTTCAATGGATAATTGAGTAATTTCTGTACATAAATACATATGTATATTATATACATATGTAGTATGTATTTTCAGTTGAAAGTGAGCCTACATTATTCTTAGATTAATCGACGGTCAAGATTACATATGTACCAACTGTTGAAGAGGCCAAAGAAAGACGAATGAAAATGTTGATTCATAATCATTTTTAATGATGCAGCATTCAATTCCGTCTCGAAATTGGTGAATTTCTTATCTTATTTAATAAAAGACATGATACATAAATGTATAGTGTACAGTATTTTTATTCAAACTAGAATACAAATGAAATCAAGTCTACATTATTTATTACGTAAATAGAGGAATTTTTGTTTCTGTTTATTAAATCGCTATGTGTATAATACTAATATATGTATGTAGGTACATAATATGTACTACATTGTGTATGCATGTATAACAATGGCACGTTTGATACATTGTTTTACAAGATATCGCACAGCTTCTCCTAATGACATAAAATAATTCACAAATGTGTTGAATATGGAATGTACCACGAATCTGCTAAAACACAAAATAAAAATAGACGAAATTTGAAATCTTACAAATTAACAACAGTTCATACGGAACAAAAATATCCACACATACATACATAGTGATACAAGTCGGAATATAATCTTTGCAAACGAGAACATTCTATAAAACATATACATATGTACATTCTATAAAACAGTGGAAATTTTTGTTCTGAGAACAGCAAAATATTCTTGATAGAATATGTTGGTTAGAACTACCTATAGGTACATACATATGTACGTATAATTGAGAGCCAAAGAATAATCTGGTGTTTTTCACACTAACCATACATGGGTGATTTTTGGTTGTATATACAATAAAAGTACAATTTAAAATTCGAGTTGATACATAAATATACATATATTTAATCGGAAAATTCTTACTGATCAAACGCACTTTTTACTAAAATTATATAAAAAAACCCACCCCAGCTATTCTTAAAAAGAGAACTTTTCGTTTCAAGAATATTCTCCAAAAGATTATCCTCGAGAAAACAAAAACACTATCTACACTATGAAATTTGTTCGGCACATATTACATGTACAAATCAAAGAAATAAAAAAGCACTATCACAATATCGGCAATTCCTCCTACAAATGAAAATTATAAGTACATATTCATTACAATGTTAAATAAACGTTGATTCATAGGAATTGCATGTAGTCTATGTACATATTATATAAACGTTGAATGTTTAAGACAGTAAAATAAAATGTAAAACAAACAAAAAAGAGCATGGTAAAAAGTCTCGGTAAAAGACGTTTAGTATAATTTCTCATGCAGAAGAGAGTACACAAATGTAATGCAACTTTTAGCAATAAGTATTAACCAAAAATAAAAGAAGGAAAACACAATATGTATGTAGTTGTGAGGATATGTAACTCTAGTATACATTAAACTTAAATATCTTTTTTTTTTTTTTGGAAATGTTGAATGTTTCATGAACGTAATATAATAACATTGATCTATGGCCACACAAAATCATCAAAAAGCCCGAAGTTGTTTTGTCCATTGTTGGAGGAAGTCGACG
Source organism: Arctopsyche grandis (assembly GCF_051622035.1). Classification (NCBI taxonomy): domain Eukaryota; kingdom Metazoa; phylum Arthropoda; class Insecta; order Trichoptera; family Hydropsychidae; genus Arctopsyche; species Arctopsyche grandis. The sequence continues at coordinate 37,873,583 of NC_135356.1, forward strand.
GTTGATCAGTGTCCGGTGTTTGGTCTACATATGACATCTGAATTGGCGGTATAATTGTTGATGTATTCATTTCTGGTCGTTCATCCTCCTGAAAATATTACATTCCAATTAGTTGTATGTCAATCCTTGTGTTCATTAATTGATTTATACATACATATTATACTTGTCTTGTATCCGTCTTACACAAGTAACACATAAAAATGATCAAAAACTTGAGTTCTTTTAATACTTTTACATTTATGCCATACTTTCTTTTACAATTGGACGACGGCTTAACTCCAAAACATTCAACATTTAAAATTGTCGTATTATTCGAGAAGAAAAGTCCCATCCAGAGAGAATTATTGAACTTTGTAAATCAATTTACAAAATTCAGAAGTTTTTCTGCAGCACATACATATTATACATATGTATGTACGCATTATATACATATGTATGCTCAATCTGTACTCTTTGTACTACATGTAGTAGGCAAATGAGAAAACATCTCCGATGGTTTCTCATCTGTTTTCCGGAACGGAAAGAACGTAAAGTGGGTAAATGGGTCATATAATTAATATATATTATATATGCATATTATTAATATCAAGTCACCGCCCTGATACTTCTTTTTGAGTTAGGCCACTGCCCTGATTGATATTCAAATTGTTTTTCTGGTACAATTACGTATACATACAAAATATTGTGAGTAGAATCTTGTTCTAACATTTAGTGACCACAACTGAATAGTAATCATATTCAGACCATATTCAAAACTTAAAAGACGTTTTGATGAAATTTATAGGCTTTTATTTATTTAAAACCACCGAAAACTTCGATAGAAAACATTCTGTGACTGTGACATATTGACCATACGCACTTGAGGAAAGATAAAATAAATAGTCATCTCTGAATTCACACTTTAAAATTTGATAGTTTTCTGACATACATATATGTATATGGTTTTAGCATTGCTAAAAGCAAATTTATTGCTTTTAACTGTGTGAAAATATTCAATTTGAAAGTTGGAAATTTATTCTATTGTAGCAACAAAGTACCAAGATTCAGATATTTATATCAGGATGGGTCGTAAAAATCAAACACCATCCAGGTTATTTTTTATTTAGCACTACACCACATACATATGTACGTATGTATATGTATATATGTAATACAATTGATTGATGGTGGTAACTTTTGTTCTACTTAGATTTATCGACGTAGCACCGAAATGATGACATAAAAAATGGAAAATTCGTGTACATACATACATACATACAGTTGTAATACACACGTTGAAATAATCAAACATTAAATTCAATCATCTAAAGATCCAAACATTTCATACATTCAAACCCCTGTATTTATTACTACGATTACATCCCCTCAACTGTATTGACAACGTTTTATTTTGATTTCATATACGTACAATTTTTTTATGTATATTGTCTTCTTTCCAATTATTAACAGTCATTGTCGAAATAAAAAATGTCAGGTAGCCCAAAAATTTGTTAAATTTGTTATACGAATTCTGAAAAATAAGTATTCACTGTAATTTTCATAATATTTTATCTATTAACTAAATGTATTATTGTATAACAATTAAATCTAAAAGAATTAAATTAAATTAGTTAATTAGGATGGAATCAAAAAAGAAAAACCAATCACTACTTGTTTACTAAATTTTTAGAGGGAAGAAGAAAGAATTAACAGGAAGTCACAGGAAGCAATGAAAAAAGCAAACTCAAACCAAATCACTAATTCAAAACGTGTTTTATACGTACCCGTTTAAAGTAAGTACTTAAATATGTACATATGTATATGTATAGCACCTTTTCGGAAAATTTTCAAGCCACAAGATGGTGAGTTGGAGAAATATTGACTGAATTGAAAACTAACATTCATCTATCGAATTACATACTTGGCATTTCTTCGCTGGAAAGTATTATGTATATGTACGTACATATGTACATACGTACATGCATACATAAACCTAATACATATGTAGTACACCAAATTTCATGGTTTTAAATTTATTGAAAACTGTATAGCCAAACACAAACACGCACTCCGGCAACACACAAAAATATTCATTTACATACTTAATAAATATGTGGCAAAAGAACTTAAAAATTTCAGATAGGTTACCATTATACCACTTATTAAATGTACATATGTATGTATAATAGCACTATACCAAATTTTGTAAAACATTAATATGATCGCAGTGTATTCAAAACTCGGAAGCAGATACTTATTATTATATATTATGTATATATGGATGTACATACATGCACACGTACTATACATATATACATATGTGCAATTCATAAGTAGTTAATGTGACAGATAATATAATTAAAAAAGGTTAAAAAAACACAAACACCATTAGTTGAATACTGAGAAATTAAAAGCTTAAAAATTTATTATATAAAATCAAAAATATTTTACACTTAAGATTGGATATTTTACACTTTGAATTGGATACATAAGTCGAAATTTTGACTATTTATTCTGTGATGGTACATACATACATACATACATTGCATTATATATATATAATACAATATATGTACATATGTAATAATCAATCAAATTTTATTTTCAAGCATTATTAATCAGATCATTGTATTTCTATTTGTATCGAGTGTTAATATTTACCAAATTAAAAGTGTTAAATGGACAGAAAATTATATGAAAAGCTTAAGAACTAATAATAATTAGAGATGATAAAAATGAAAGTAGGCGCATAATCATTAGTAAAAATAAATTCTGTAAAGCAGTTTCTTACAATTACTATGTTGACTTCTGCAGTATCGTCAAATCTTTTCAACTGGTCTAAACATATTTGTAAGGACTGGTTTTGGTCTTCAGTGAGATGCAGTATGTGCTTAATGTACGTTAAGTTGACCTGTAAGAAGCAAAAATAAAACCCAAATAACGAAACCCAAAATTCTAAGGTGTTTAGTAATATTATACATTGTAGTTTAACGCAAAGCACATACATACATACATATGTATTTATAAAGAATAATGCAATAAAACAGTTGTAGTAGAGATTGAAAAAAGTCGTGTAAATAATCATTTCAGGCGTTCTTATAATAATATTATTAATATGTAGTAACTATCATAAAATCAAAATTTCGCCAAAATTAATACATGTAAAGAAAATAATAAAAACGCAATAAATAAAATAATGAAAACGCTTTTGCAATAAACAAAATAATAAAAACGTTCGCGCTACATAAATTTGGTTTTCATTTATCATCAATTAAATTATAAAATAAGAAGAAGAAATCTTCATCTTTTCGTTTCTGCTTTCTTCACTGCCAAGTTTTGAAGATGGAGATATTTTCACTGTTTAGGAGATAATTGCTGCGATCGCCATCGAAATCATCAATCCATTCAGTTAGAGGCATCTAGGTAAATAAAATCGTTGATTTTTAAACAGGGACCGAACCGAAAACCGAAAACCGGAAAAACCGTCATTTTCCAGAACGATAACCGATACTTTTTTCCGTTCGTTTTTTCGGTTCGGTAAAATTAATACATACATACATATATATGTATATGTATGCACTTTGGGAATGATAGAATCAATGGACAAACATACAGAAATGTACATACATATATTAAAAATTTGTTTTTGAAATATTTAGAAAAATATAATATCGATATCAAACAAATGTACTCTGTTACAACAGATAATGGAGCTAATATGATCAAATTTGTCAACTTGTTAGCAATCAAAGATTTTATTAACGATTCCGATTTAAATACAACTACGTACATACTTATGAAGCTCGCGAGTTGTCAATTAACACATTATACATATGTAGATTGGCTATCAAAAGTGCGCGATTGAAACACCTGTGAACCGAAAAGCAAGAATAAATACACCAGATTTTTTATAAACTATTGTCGCACTTTTGTTCCTAAAAGCAGGGCCCGATTAAAAGTTGGTAAGCCTAGAAGAAAGTCAATTAAGTATGAATAAAAAAATGTATTTTGTCTGCATTTAAGCATTGTACATATGTACATATGTATCTCAGAATCTGCCCTCTATTCTTCAGTGCACCACCCGCAAGAACGTTACATTCTCCATTGATATTTTAATTTGTATGTACATACATACTCACAATCTGTATATAATCACAATCACAGTTATAGCGAAAAGCCGTATATCTATGACGGTGTGGGTGGGTGGGTGTATTTACATTAACTTGCTAATATTTAAATACACAAGAAAACCGAAGCTGAACCGGAACGAAAAAATAACGGTACGGGTCCCTGCTCTTACATTGGACTTTATGAGAGAGTCAAATCAGGTGTTTATTTTTTATGGTACATATTTCTATTCTAATTCTAAGTGGTGAATTAATTCCCCTGGAATATCCATTATTTGTCGTACATTTAAAATTTGTTGTTGCGGGCCTCTGCCAATTCTGTAAATTCAGCTTGCTCTCCTCAGGAATCTGCCAGTGAAGGTACATAGTGTGTCAGTTTATACGTATGTTACAGTGAAAATATATTATGTTTTCACATAATGTATCAAACAATGAATTTACAACGTTCAACAACGTATAAATTGAACCTTAACAACCCAATCTTAAATGAATAAGGCCAACCCTCTTACTTAACCTAACCTATCCTAACGCTTAAATAATACCAACCCTAACAATATAATCTTAAATGAATGAAACCAACCCTGAAAATGTAACTGGTTATGATTTCTTTTTGAAAATATATTTTCACTGTAACATATATGTACATAGACATATTAATGTAGAGCAAATTAAATAAAAGATTTTAAAAAGAAAGCGCACAGCAAAATGATATCGTTATATACCCAGATATATATACATATATTCAGGGCTTTTCACTTTTTTCTCATGCAACGCGGTGGAACGGCGTTCCGGCACCTTTTTATGCTTCAAACGAATATTCTATATTATATAATTTTTTCTAATAAAAAACTTGACAAGAAGTGAGTTGCGGTATCTTTTTTTTCTTTTAAATATTTTTATTTATCGCTTATGATTATAATTATTAGTTTTATTAATACATATTAAATATACATACATACATATTATATAATGATTCAATTACGCTCATACAGGTGTTGACAAAAATTAAATGTTAAATATACATATATGTAGTTACACATTAGTAGACATATTTCAACTTCGCATATTATATTTAAAAATGTAAATCTTAAAAATAAATCAAAATATGTAAATAAAGACCAATCTTTCGCTCCGCTTAACAGATACATAGCTTAGTGTGATATGACGTTAGAAAGTGCATTTTATTCGATTAAAGTTGGTGTATAAGAATAATATTTGATCATGAAATATAACAATGAGATGAAGAATGGAATGGATCATGACGATTTACATATCATATGTATGTATAAGCACTTAAATTATAACTATGTATAATAGAAAAAAGTACCTGGCGGTCAAGAAATGCATTAGTCAAGTTACTCATGTTGGTATTACATTCCGTCATCACAGTGAAAAACTTGTTAAAAACATCAGATGACAACAATTCAGCGTTATCAGTCTGTATCTAAAAAAACAATAAGAACAATTTAATCCAAAATAGATACATACATATAATATGTTGTATATACATATGTACATATGTACATATGTATGTATGTATTGAATCAACTCCGGGACAGATACATCATTTGGCAAATGGTAAAATTTGACTTTTGACAGTTTTTCTTTGGGTTCGTTCGCAAAATTCACACAACGTTTTTGGTGAAATAGACATCGACATTGGCTGGTCAAAAAGTGATTTTGAAAAAATGATAAGCTTCATAATTAATATACGATTTATTTCAATAATGAAATCTTATATCAGAACTTTGTAGAATTTTGCACTTTTCTTCAGCCAAGTTTGAAGAGAAACTGTTAACAGTCAATGTTTATAAAACTAACACGAAGCAAAATTATTTAACCCGGTTTTTTTTAGTACTTGAACTTTTTTTAAATTTAATTTATGCTATACATATATAAAAACGGACTGTTGCTAAATATATGTATATGTATATATTTGTATATTAGCATATATATTTGTGACGGACGATCAACCATCAACCAGTAAGGGGAACCAATTTTTTTTTCTTCAAATTTTTCATATTTTTTCAGTTTTTTTCATTTTTTTTCAGTTTATTTCAGCTTTTTTCATTTTTTTCATATTTTGCATATTTTTCAAATTTTTCATATTTTTTAAGTTTTTTTCAGTTTATTTCAGCTTTTTTCATTTTTTTCATCTTTTTCATATTTTTCATTTTTGGGCGCCGGAGGCGTCCGGAGAACTGGGGGCAAAGGCCCCGCAGCGGCGGCGGCGCTGGAGGCGAAGGCCCCGGGGTGCTGGAGGTATCGGGGTTGCTGGGGGCGTTGGTGGCGTTGGGGGCTAAGGCCCCAAGGCTCCGGGGCACCGGGGGCGAAGGCGTTGGCTGCGCTGGAGGCGAAGGCCCCGGGGTGCTGTAGGTATCGGGGTCACTGGGGGCGTTGGTGGCGTTGGGGGCTAAGGCCCCAAGGCTCCGGGGCACCGGGGGCGAAGGCGTCGGCTGCGCTGGAGGCGAAGGCTCCGGGGTGCTGTAGGTATCGGGGTCACTGGGGGCGTTGGTGGCGTTGGGGGCTAAGGCCCCAAGGCTCCGGGGCACCGGGGGCGAAGGCGTTGGCTGCGCTGGAGGCGAAGGCCCCGGGGTGCTGTAGGTATCGGGGTCACTGGGGGCGTTGGTGGCGTTGGGGGCTAAGGCCCCAAGGCTCCGGGGCACCGGGGGCGAAGGCGTCGGCTGCGCTGGAGGCGAAGGCCCCGGGGTGCTGAAGGTATCGGGATCACTGGGGGCGTTGGTGGCGTTGGGGGCTAAGGCCCCAAGGCTCCGGGGCACTGGGGGCGAAGGCCCCGGGATACCGAAGGCGTCGGCGGCGCTGGAGGCGAAGGCCCCGGGGCCCCGGGGCACCGGGGTCGAAGGCTCCGGAGCGTCGAAGGCGCCGGAGGCGAAGGCCAAAAGTGCCAAAGGCATCGGAGGCGCTGGGGGCGCCGTAGGCGTCGGCGGCGCTGGGAGCGAAGGCCCCAGGGCCCCGGGGCGCCAGGGGTGCCGGGGGCGAAGGTCCCGGAGCGTCGGAGGCACTGGGGGTGAAGACTCCGGGGTGCTGAAGGCATCGGGGGCGCTGGGGACGCTGGGGGTGAAGCCCCCGGGGTACCGAAGGCATCGGTGGTGCTGGGAGCGCCGAAAGCGTCTGTGGCGCTGGGGGCGAAGGCCGAGGGGGGAAGGCCCCAGGGTGCCAGAGGCATCGGGGGCGCTGGGGGCAAAGGGGTCGGGGCGTCAGCGATGCACAAAACGTAATTCGTAATTCTTAATCAATTCGTGCATCAATTTCTTTCCGAAACCAGTCGATTCAATATCTTTAACTTTATTTTTATTCTAGTTTCAATTCCTTTTCGAAACCACCCGTTGAAATCAACGGGCCCAACACTAGTTTATAATATAAACAACACATTTAAAAAATTGCCAAAGAAGTGGAGTTTGCAGACACAATTACTATATACATACATAGCTGAATATTCATATTTGATTTGTGCTAATTTACTCTTAACATATTAAAAAAAAAATTGATTTTTTGAATTTGGATTTTTGAACATTTTGTCAGTGCACTAATTTTCGGGTACATTTTGTCGTTGAACCTTTTGGACTTGCACCAATTGTCGCGTCCCCGGTGAAAAGTGAGGGCTACTCTACATCACTATGTATGTACATATGTAGATAAGAACTTCAAAGTATGAATACATCCATTAATGTGTGTATGTGTGTGTGTGTGTGTGTGTGTGTCTATACTCATTATAGTAATCATGAAAATATACAAATATTATAATATACATACACTTATATGAGTGCGGCCAACTGGATTGTCCCTCTCGGATATTTTGATCGCATTCGAGCAATTTGGCAATGTGCACGGTGTATTAAAACACTCGTCCAATTGCTCAAGCGAAGCGTTCTGAACCTGTCTCCTATCCTGGCTACAGTTTTCCACCTTGCTGCAGAAAGGAACAACTGCCGTCGACGAAATCGTGGAAGTGGGCAGTGAGATCATCGGAGTTTGCAAATGCGACGGGTTACTTGCCATCGGTTCTATAAGCGTCGCCGTTGTTGGCACCTTGTTGTCTTTTTTTATTGTCATATCTAAGTAAAAATTTTGTAATGTTAAAAAAGCTGAAAGTACAACATGAAAATATCTACATATGTCACAATTTTAAATACATTTTCTGCTAAAATTACTGACTGACCACTTACATATGTACAATATGTAATGAAAAATTCATTCAAATTTTATTTAGCGCCGATTTCGAAGAAAGAAAAGAGTTAAATCAGTAAGTTGATAAGACATGTGTGAATTGGAATTGGCTAGTATTGCCAACGAGCGGAGCGTCACAAACCGAGAAGCTCTGGTTTACTTAAAAAAATAGCACGTTCAAAGAATACATCCATCGTCGATTGATTTTACACGAATCGTGGGCAAGTTTTCAACGACCTCGTCACATACCAAGGGAACACACACGCATATTTGTGTGTGTGTGTGTGTGTGTATGTACATACATACACACACACACGTGCTTATGATTGTATTGTCGTTTATTAGATGTTTTATTTTAGTTTTGAGGATTGCCCTTAGAGCGAGGGGAGGCCAAAAGTTTGTAACGGCGGCCGTTTGCCAACTCTTCAGCAAACAAGAATTTGCAACTCAACGATATTTTCAGTATACAAAAATATTCCATATCGGATGATGGGAGAAGGAGCGTGTCGGGGCGGGGTGGCTTCATCTAAAATATGTTAATATATGTATTATATTACATATTTATACATATATACAATTTAACGTGGAATTGAAATTAAAATGAACCCTGTTGAAAAAAATATAATTAGCAAAAAGTTAATTATATTTTTCATTTATTACAGTAATAAATGTGCATGTATGTTTGCTTTCTTATTATTTTGAAATTAATTACTGTTTAAATGAGTTGTAATCAAAGCAAAGCTCACAAAGAATTTTGAAATCGTTACGGAGAAGTTTGTTCAGGTAATATATTATACATATATGAATGTAATTTAAATAATTTATATTCAAAATGAGAGCTATTACATTAAAGGTAAAAATATCTAATGTGAATAAAGGAGGAATGAAAAGAAGGCGTACAAAAGAATGACATATCCACATTTTCAAATTCAAAGCAAGGTACAAAGTTTATCCGTTAACTAAAATATGTATGCATGTACAATGTATATATACATATTTATATATCCTCGTTAGCCAAATAACCTCTATTGTATGTTAGATGACACCTAAAGACTTGAAATGGAAAAAATCCTACGATATGATTCATTTTGTATTTTTTTTGTACACAAAAGTTTTTAAAGATAAACAACAATGAAGAAAAGCATTGAATAATGGCGAATATGGGATATACATAAAAATGGTCAAAAAATAGAAATTTAAAGCAAGAGAAGGAACAATAAAAAGTAGAGTATTATTATGTAAATACGTATGTATGTACGTACATATATATATATATATATATATATATATATATATATATATATGTATATATATATATATATATATATATATATATATATATATATATATATATATATATATATATATATATATATATATGTGTAATTACATAATCCTCAAATCCATACAATTAATGGCAATATCTCGAGAGCGATCTCTCAAAAATAAACAGACAGAGACCGCAAAGTTCTGACAGAAAATGCTATTTCAGTATTTTTATGTATACGGCGTGTCAATATTATATTGGACAGTGATTTTCGCATCGATAATGTTGTGTTATTTTTTTTTCCCTTAACATGAGAAAGTTTTTGGAAGACTTCCAAACGAAATCGAGAAACATATTATTATACAGATTAAACCGTCAACTGCTTCAATGCCTAACAAACGGATTCATCGTGGACCTTTTAAAAGTCAAGTATGTGTCATTTTTTTAACTTCACAATAAAAAGTTGCCAGCCTCTGGGGATCTAAATTGTAATTTAGATTTTAGTTTTTATAGGCAAAAAAAAATAATATTATTTAAAAATGACTCTGGATAGCAGGAAAGTGCCAAAATGTAGGAAAATATTAGGTTGTCCCATATACAAATGTATGTTATGTATGATTAAACTTGATAGGTGATAGGTTCTCCTATATATGGTGCCTGTATTAAACATTTTTACAGTCAACTAGTGATGTGTCTTTTGATATTTAAATGGGTGGTTTTAGAAATGAATTCCGATATACATGTGTATATTTATTTTATGTTTTTTGAATCTGAGCTCTTTGATCCCGGACTCCGAGCCCTTCTAAAACTAGTTTATGGTCTAAGCTAAAGTGCCTTGAGATATTATATTATATAATATGTAGCGTTCAAATCATTTGAACATTCAGAGAGGTTATGTATGTATGTACATAGGATATGTTATACTTAGTATTCTAAAAAGCAAAAATTGTGTATGATTTTAATGAGTTAATTTTGCTGAATTGCTTTTGCTGTATTTCAAAACGTGGAAGAAAATCGCCGAGATAAAATACGTTTAATGATTGTTAACAGTTTGTCTAAACAATGTAATAATTGCAGAGGGAATCAGTTTATTTATAATTTATTTTATATTAAATTAAGGATTAAATATTTGTTTGACGTTCTAAAATTGAAAACAATTTAAAATCAGATATGTATATGTATATAGCTTACTTTGGTTATTGTTCAATCTCGTATCTCCATTTTCTTTTTCGACGGGTTCAGCTTCGGCTGCAATCTCCGGAGATGCATCCTTGCACACATCGAAAGCTTGTCCAACGCTTCTCACTATTCTCAGAGCTTGGCTCTGCAAAAAAAAAAAAACATACATAAATCTACAGGCATATAAATATAACGAAACAAACGCAAACAATTATAAAATCAATCAACAAACGCTGTTAATTAAAATGTGTAAGTGTCTTTATATTTGTGGAAGTATTTGTGCAAATGGTTACAGATAAACAGAGCTCTAAACAATGTAAGTTGATGATGAACGAAAGTCAAAATAAAACTTGATATCTTTTAAATAAGATAAAATGAAAACGGTTGATATTTATTATTAGGAAATAATAAAACGAGATTTTAAGTTTTTTATAATACAGTAAATGAGAGTTACTTTCATTACTTTGCTGTACGGATAATATTTTGATTTGGTATTCACTTAAATTACAAGTAATGTGGCTAAAATTCTTATCATTTTTCTTTGAAGAATCAACCTATGAATGGTGTTGTTTTTGTGATTTAGATGTAGATGAAAGAATAGGCTATCAACAGTTAAAATGTCAAAAAAAAAAAGAGTATTGCAAACATGAGAATTACATTGATTTTGCAAATCGATATTCTAATTATATGTATGTACAAAATATGCATTGGGGCTAGATGGAAATGTACATAGAATCATTATAAAAGTTTTCAATAGTCTAAAATTGTAAAAATGAAACTCATAATGTGTAGATTGATTGTACCAACGAACGAGAGAATCACTATGATCATTTTCAGTCGAAGAATAATGATGGTTTATTAAAAGGTGAAATAATTGTTGTACACTAATGGAAAAAATTATACATATGTATATGTATGTGTAGTAGAAGTCGTACACGACACGATAATAAAAATAGGTTAGTAAAAATTGAATATGTTTAATTGAAAAACCTCCAATTCAGTCTCAGACGTGGTTTCTGTGAGTGACGCAACGGCGTCACAGAGCATCTTCTTCACTGTCTCATCATCTTCATTAGGGAGAAAGTGGAAATCGTCGATGTCGGCTTTTTGAAGAGTAGTGACTTCCGGTTCGCGAAACGACAACTTCTTGCGGGGTCGCTCGTTCAGGTCCGGAGACGGAAGTAGTCTGGTTAAATTGCCTCGTTCCAGCGGCACTATTAGATGCGTCTTGGCTTCGCCGGAATCGGACGACGTCCCCGCCACACTTTTCACTTCGCCGTCATTGTTCTCCGAGCTCCTACTAGGACTACTACCCTCGGCTGACAGCAGCCTGTACAGAATGTTGTTGCCCGCAGACTTGGCCCGCTGGAAGTTGGCGTAGCGCTTCATCCTCTGTTTGGTGCACTCGGACGTGGGCTTCAGCATGGTACTGAGATTGCACAAACTTGATAGCAGGCTCGTCTCGTTCTCCGTCTCCTTCACCTTCTCCTTCTCCTTCACTTTCTCCTTGTCCTTCTTGGGCTTGTTCGTGTTGGCCATGTTGGTTCGCAGTTTCCCGCCGTATATACGTTACGGTTGGGACGGGGAAGTTTCGTGGCGACTCTACACCAAGTGGAAGTGGACGAGATGAACCAACCCCGTTTGTCTCCACCCCCCGATCGGAATCCGAGGCCAATTACAACCGCTTTTCCCGGGAAAGTGAACACACACACACACACACACACACGCAACGCAACACAGCCCACCGAACACCTCCTGGCTACTGAGCAATTTCTGACCAAAACCTATATATATTCCCAGTAAAACAGGGATAGGCAAGCTTGCTTGTAAAATTTTCATTAAATCAATTCTACTTTATTTTTCCAATGAATAAAACACATACTAGTGTGTACGTACATATCTTTTATGATATATATATATATTTTTATTTCATGCATAAGCATGCAATTCCCGTTCCCGTTTCAAGTGATGATTGGAGCTAACTATGTAAATCAACTAACGTCTCTTCAAAGCCGAAAGTCTCTTCAAATCAACTAGTAACGTGGCTACCAACAAACACATTTCCTTGACTACACAATAGCGCTTAGCGCTAAATTTTCGCGTTAGTAAAATCTTAATTACGAATATTATTGTTAAAAGGTTTTTTTTACGGTAAGTTTCCCTGACATGCATATGTACAACCACTCCTGAAAGTTTTATCGTAATCGGTTGAGTGGCTTAGGAGCCTATACGAGACAGACAAACAAATTCAATTTTATATATTATATATAGACTAACTGATCCCGGCATGCGTTGCAATGCCACAATAACGCATGTAATTTCCGTTCCCGTTCCCATTTGTACGAAAAATGCAGGCAGCGAACACATTTGAAATTATTCAACTGTTTATTTTACCATAAGAACGTAGGTCACGACGCAAAACCATTTGAAATGATTGCGTTGCAATGCCACTCATTTCCGTTTTTGGGCCATTTTTTACAATAAGCTTCCCGGACATGCATACAACAAATCCTGAATGTTCCATCATAAACGGTTGAGTGGTTTAGGAGATCGCTATTTACGAAACAATCCGTTTACCATCTTCCTCATAACTTTGACGCATTACTACGAATGATTATTAAATTCTATTTTATATATGTATAGATTAAATATGAGTGCTAAAGGTCTGTTCATATCTATCCAGCACGAACCAACAGGAGCAGGTATCCTGCAAGTATGGACAGTATTCTTTGGTACATTCTATATGCACACATTTATACTCCATTCGCACATGCGAATTCACGCGTCCACATCGATTGTACCAAAGAATACTGTCCGTACTTGCAGGATATCTGCCGCTGCCGGTTCGCGCTGGATAGGTATGAACAAACCTTTAGCACTCATATGTAATCTATACATATAAAATTGAATGTATGTCTGTTTGTCTGTCTCGTATAAGCTCCTAAACCACTCAACCGATTAGGATGGAACTTTCAGGATTTGTTGTATGCATGTCCGGGAAGATTACTGTGGAAAAACAAACGGGAAAAAACTCTTAATAATAATATTCGTAATTACGATTTTTTCGACGCTCAAATTTGAAGCGCCATTGTGTAGTCAAGGAAATGTGTAAAGCTCCAACCATCATTTGAAACGGGAACGGGAATTGCATGCGTTATTGTGTCGTTGCAACGCATGCCGAGTTCAGCTAATTACCAATAATTGGGCAATTACATTTGGAGTATTATCAATGTATTATATGTCGATTATTCATTCGGTCGAGATTTTTTTGTTGAACATGTCTGAAATAAACATGTGAACGTTTTTGAAATGCGTTTCTAAATTTACGAAGAAATCAAGTCAACGTCGCTTTGTTTACGACGACGCCAGGCGTCACAGTGACGTCAAAATCTCCTTCTATAAATATACGTAGTATGTATGTATATTCTCAATATTGTCAATGAAAGATTGAATTCTTTTCCGTTTATTTTTAGGCTCGTGAAACGCAAGTTGGCTACCACACCACCACCACCACCACCGACACCACTGGGGCGACTCACTCAGCGACTCACACGGCGACTCACACGAATCACTTTTCAAATGCATGCAACTTTTGCGCAATCAATTATTTATCAATACATTTTCAACTCTTCGGATGCTAAACGGCACAAACTTATGTACATACATATGTATCAGATATACTCGTATGATTGAAATGTATGATGACCCATTAAAAAATAAAATTGATCAGTGGCCTTCAAAACATTCAATTCAAAAGTGCCAAACTAAAATTCGAAGTGGACATTTTGACCAATTGGCATTGGGTGTAATACCCATGTGCATATGTATGAAAGCTCAGTTGTCGAACAGTGGTCGATTCCATATACACATGTAGTCGCAAATCTTCGTTACAATATTTTTAACACATAAAATTTAAGATTTAAGTAAGTTTTCCTGAGGATCGCGATAATGAAGACGTTTTCTACCTAAGCTGATAAGCTGTTTCGTATAAATATTTTTTAGTTTCGAATTTGAGCACACGGAAGCTGCCACTACAGAAAAACCGGTTGCTGGTCGAGCACTTTTGTTCCTCTTCGTCCCTTCACTGACCACCAACAAGCTTTTCCAAACTCTCCTCTCCTCTCCTCTCCTTTTCATGCTATGTATGTGACTGTCTGTCTATCTAATATAATAAAAATAAGAATATAATAAGAGTAAGTTCCCGTTTCAAGGGTAATAAACATAAACCCACTGGTAACGTGGTTACCAACGTACATACACATATCCTTAGCTATACACTGGCACTTCATACTTCAGCGTCGATAAAATCGTAATTACGAATATTATTATCAAGAGGTTTTATCGCGTTTTTTTTTCACAGTAATCTTCCCGGACATGCATACAACAAATCCTGAAAGTTCCATCGTAATTGGATAAGTGGTTTAGGAGCCTATACGAGACAGACAGACAGACAAACACACATTATTTAATTTATTATTTATAATAATAATAACAATAAAATGACCAATGTGACCTGACAGGTCGCCCCAATAAAAATAAAATAAAATAAAAATTCTAATCATTCATCTCATTCAAATAGTCTCGTGTTGAATCTCAAGAACCTAACCAGCTCAGCACCATGACAATTGAACAGCTCCAAATGCTCATCAATCACATCGAGGAACTGGATAGCCTTTACAAGAGACGAGTTATTGAAAGCAGACATTTTCGCAGGAATAGGTTGGAAAAGTAAACGATGACGCAAAGCTCTACCTCATTCAGGTTCCGAAAATTTAAATTAAAATAAAATCGAAGAATTGTCGATTCTTCCCTTTAATACTCCAAAGAAATATTTGGAAACGGCAATAATTCTTCTAGAAGATAGTGGGTCAAAGCCTAGCATACCTTGTAAAAAGGCAGTGGGAAATAAATAGGGGTAATATTTATATTTCTTCATATAAAGGCATTTAAGAAACGTTTTTTGAACCCTTTCTATCAAGAGAGAGAATTTAATTTCAGTGGGACTCCAAATTACAGAGCCAAACTCCAATATGCTCGAGAGAAGCGAACAATAAAGTAACACCATTATTATATCTACATATGTATATACATGGTATTTGACCTATTGTCGTCTTTCAGAAACTGTATAATTGTATTGAAGTAAAGACGAACGCTTAAAGGTGATGCTCAAATTGAATATGCAAATTTTCGCTCAGTTGGCATTAAAATATGTACATACATGAAAATCGACCCATTGAGTAGTCATCGGTATTACAGTAAGTATCGTTGAATAAGATAAGACATACATATGTACATATTTAGAATTTCAGTAGAATCGAAACTATTAAAATTAACCTCCACCGTTCACCTGTGTCACGTCATAGGTGAATATTACATATGTATGAAGGTAAACACACCCAAAGTGTGCAGATACACATAATTGCCTACAAACATACAAACTACATACATATGTATATTGCACGCATGGATGCGAGTTGTTTGGGCAGTTCGGTTAGACTAAAATTAAATTTCGGTTTATTTAAAGCGACGCGTATAGTTTTGCACCGGGTTTATTTATAATACATATATCGCATAATGAAGCCGAGACCTGTGGCGAAAGTTATTGCATTCGACCACCTACATGGTCGACTTGGCGATACCCATTAAGATACCCACAAACCCAATTAGTACTTACACCGACTACCCCTACCCCTACCCCTACTCCTACCGCAGTCGCCCACTTCCATTATTCCAATGAAAAACACATCAAATTTCAGTTGCAAATAAAAGACAACACACGTCGCCAGCTCGAGTGCAAATGCACCTAAAACGTCTACTTGGCCTCCGACTTATTTAAGGTGACCACTTTGGGGAGGGTGAATGAGTTACGGGACACTTTTTTTTGACGATTGACATACATGTAGGTATGTACTACAGCGATTTCCTAGGCATCAGATGCTACTATATGAATACAAATATTCAAGAAAATACAAAAATTCTATTCCGCTCAAATCATGAGCGAGTCAAATCAGAGGACTGTATACCGGAAACGTTAATTTTGTTGCCGTTCCTTTCTTCGATATATATATTGACCAGATTTTACTCGAAGTATTTTAAATCGACAAAATCCAGGTTTCGTATTCTCTAGTTTTCTCATCTGAAACTGGACCAATTTAAAAAAAAATCATCATCGGTATGAGAACGATATTTTATATGTTTGTCTGCTCGTATTTTTTTAAAAATCTTGGACTCTTTTCGTGGGTGTAAAAAAGAGACGATTTTATAGATTTTTGAAAACCACAGAAACATGTCTATGGTAGATATCCATTGCATATTAAAAATAATTTCTCTAGTGGCATAATTGAGGAAGGAAGAAGTGTAATACGTTTGTACGGACAAGGCGCTGGGGTACAGCCCTCTTAAGGGCTGAGGACAACCCTCTGCCATTATACTCAACTATCACAAATTCGTCAATTGTATGACACCATCATTATGACTCCTTCATTGTCACATGGTGTGTAATTAATATTATGAATAAAACGACTAACCAGTAGAGACAAGACACACCTAATTTAATGAATTGCACTATTGATTTGGACCACACCTCACGCACTGACTAACCGAAATTGTATGGCACGTTTCTTTAACACATTCATTGTTTTAAATAAGAGTATATAAATTCGACACCGTTCAAATTTAAGTTAGTCTGTAATCAGCTCTTGTACTGAATATCATAATAATAAATTATTATTTTTATTCAAACCGTTGTCTGCAATTCTTTATTAACGCAATGAGGTTGTATCTCCCTATATACCGAGATGAGTGGACAAGTGCCAATAATAAAAGATACATGAATGAGCACATATAAAGATTCGTACAATATCGGATTGGTGTCGATAAGTGGAAACTATCTACTTACATAATTATGTATGCAGGAAAAAGTTTTACACTTGATTATCGTAAAATTATATTATTTTGGTATTTATTTAGTGATGGTGCCGCTATTATATGTACAAAAATTTGGAAGATTGTCTCCAGCACGCCAGCAACTAATTACATATATATAATCTGTATACGATAAAATATCAACAAGCTATTATAAAATTTAAAATAAATTGAAAGCGATCAAGATCATGCGGCATGCCAATATGTCCTCTATATGAAGTCTTACATCACTGATATCACATCACATCAAGCGCCTAAGAATTGCGAATACCTTATTGAGTGTTCTATTATCTAATGATTATGATATGGTGACCCTACGTACAATATGTTGTTGCGTTATTGAAACAAGTCTCACAATTCAGGTGTTCCAGACAGAAGTGCATTTTTTTTTGTTCGATTATTTTTGAGCTCGAAGCGAGCAGCACGTGGTCTGCTCATTTTTTTTTTACATCATATCTTTTTCATTTTGCCACTGTGATTTGTATAATACTTTTACAGAAACGTACATACATACGAAGTATATTCAATAGATCAAGTATTGTGATTGTGAGAAAGTTCAAACTGAAGTTTTTGATATTTTTCCATACATTACATATTGTATGTACTTATGTGGGTACAATAATTTGTAGATATGAAAAATGTATTATTCCCCAAAGCCGTTCAATGTACCGAACTGAGATTTTTGGAGTTAAAACGATTTTGACATACTTTATTGTATAATAATCTTGCTAAAGCCAAAGTTTTGTATAGAGTTTCATAAACAAACTCAAATTAATCTTGCCGATAAATATGTATGTGATTTATCTTTCGATTTGAATTAATTCTGACTTGGAAAATAAAATATCGCACTGGGTTAATAAATTGTCAATTAGTTTACATTGATATTTATACAATTTATTGCTCATGTGTAATTTAATCTTTAAGTAGAACTTGTTACAATATCGACAGTAACAAGAAGGTATTCTAACAAGAAGGTAATAAAAAATAAAAAAAAGTAAAAAGGATTGTGTCGTTTGACTGACGTTTGGGTCGAGGCGTGCGAGCAAAATCAAACAAAGTATCCGTAATGGTGCTTTTTCGGTGTGCACGAACGATGTACATACATACCTACATACACATATGTACATATGTAGGGGAAGAGAGTGCATACTCATAAACCGGTTGTGTTGGTTGAAATCGCGTAAATATGAGGTACTGCAGTCCAGTAATTCATCCTTGTAGCTTTAGCGGGTAAACTCGCAACAAAGGAATACAAGAAAATAGTAGGTACATATGTATGTACACAGTACTTAAGAATGAAATTGGTAATTGAAACGCTTTTGCTCATTTTGAAAAGTGTATTCAAATTCAAATTCAAATTCTAATTCGACGTATGCCATAATTGTCGAGTAAACGAACCGGGACATTTGGGAATTGAACGATAGGTGGTAGAATTAAAAATCAACAAACTTGTAGTTTTATTTACATACTCGTAGCTAGCGAGTTGCCTAAGTAGACTATGCTAGATGTTTATAACACTTTTTTTATTTTTATTTTGGCATCGTATAGGAAAAACGTGACAACTCGAAAACAAAAGCTTGAATTTGGCGCACCTCCCCCCTTCATGAATCAAATTTAAACTTTTTTATTATGATTTTTTTATAAACAACTAGCTGAACCTGGCATGCGTTGCAATGCCACAATAACGTATGTAATTCCCGTTCCCATTTGTCAGAAAAACGCAGGCAGCGAATACATTTGAAATCATTGCGTTGCAATGACACTCAGTCCTGTTTTTCCCGTTTCCGTTCCGTTTTTGGGGGATTTTTTTCACAGTAATATTCCCGGACATGCATACAACAAATCCTGAAAGTTCCATCGTAATCGGTTCAGTGGTTTAGGAGCCTATTAGAGACACAGACAGACATTCAATTTTATATATACATATATACTAGCTGAGCCCGGCATGCGTTGCAATGCCACAATAACGCATGAAATTCTCGTTCCCGTTTCAAGTGATGGTTGGAGCCATGTCGTCATAAACCAATGCTACACTAACGTATGCAATTCCCGTTTTTGTTCCCGTTCCCATTTGTCCCCGTTCCCATTTAAAAAAAATTCAGTCTGATTCAGGTAGTGGTTTGGGAGATAATTGAATTCAAAAACTTAAAAAAAGAGGACACCTATAAGGGGAGGTACCATTTCCGGTCAACTTAAAAATTTGAAAAAAATTTAAGTTGTGTCGATAAGAATTTCAGTAACCGATACTAAGTTTCAGTTTGATAGGACTAACGGTGTTTAAAATATCTCCAAAATACACACACACACAGACACACACACACACACACATTTTTTCTAGATCATGAAAACGTGATCAGTGATCGATTCTGAGTTCGAATCAGTCAAAATCTCGAGTTCGAATTTTCGTGTGATCACAAAACTTCATCTATTGTTACTACGTACATAGATAAAGTAAAAAATCATACATCGTCTGAAAATAATGTTTTAGTCATGCCTTGACAAATAAAATAAAAATAATTTCTTAAGTATAATATGCCTATGATTGTACATACATGTGTTAATTATGATTAATAAAAAAAAAATCATAATTTTAAGCATTTATTCGTCTTGTGAAGGTAGATATTTTAGTTGAAAAGTTTTTTTTTTTTAATATTAAAGTTTATTATTTATTACATGAAAAATTATTATTTAGAATGATATTTGATAGATTGAATATTGCAAATTTATTATTCAGAAAGTCAAAGGTGATACTTTAAAAGTCGTCAATAATCCTAAAAATCTAAATATTATATGATAATTGTGTTGTGTTACCTTGCTTTCAATTAAAAGCACACACAAATAACTCGGTCTATCGTGAACCATTAGAAGATCGTAAATAGCTTTTGACTATTTAAAGTTGCTGCTTATTAGAAAATTCTGTATGCTATCTTTTTATAATTTGCTATTTTTATCTTTTGTCATATTTAATGTAATGATTAAACAAAGAGCTAATTAATTATAAAAGGTGTAATTTTTTATTGAAAATGTGTATTTTTCACGCTTTTAATGATTCAGAAAACAATAAAAAATGTATTTTCAAAAAGTTCATATCTCGGTTGTTCACCTTCATATAATTATTTTTATTTCCATGAGTGTGGATAAATAAAACCTGCACTCATTCGTACTGCACTCAAAATTCAACCGCCTAAAATACATTCCGCGCGTCTTCTTCACTCACCTTTCCTAGATATGAAAATAAAAAAAACAGATTTTTGATAAATAGAGCTGAATTCGCCATTGTCTGATCTTATCTAGGGTTCCCATTTGTTGGAAAAACGCAGGCAGCGTATACATTTGAAATTATTGCGTTGTAATGACACTCGTTCCCGTTTCCGATCCCGTGAAAATCCTGAAAGTTCCATCGTAATCGGTTCAGTGGTTTAGGAGAGTATTCGAGACAGACAGATAGAAATATATATATATATATATATATATATATATATATATATATATATATATATACATATGTAGATATGAGGAGAAAGCTCTCTCAACCAGTTCAGTGGTAGTAAACGGCGACAGAAATTTAGGCGCTATGCCAGAAAGCTGTTCATATTCTTCACTAATACCTAGCCAAAAATGAATAATCTTATTTGTTTTGAATTCAGTTTTAAAATGCTATAATTTGAAAGTTCAAACAAGTTCTCCATTTCCTTGATTAATAATTACGTAGCTGTCCGAAAATTTTCATTATCAAAGGGGTTTGAAATCCAATTGTTTGCCTCTTAAGGTTTGGGGTAGCACTGCGTAAAAGACGATTTCAGCTGTATTAAATGTTCAATTATTTTTTCGCATATATCCCGAGACATACGAATCTTGTTTTCAGATTAGAAATTATGTACAGTTTCAAATACTTCAGTTTGATCATTTTCGATACATATATTCCAAAAATCTAATTTTCTAATAATATTTTCAACATTAAAGATCGTTATGGAGCTGTTTTCAAGTGTCAAATTCAAGTTATTTATTTATTGGAGCGCTAACGCGGCAAATTTAAAAATGCACTCCAAAATCCAAGCCGGATCCGAGGAAAACTTATCGATCGCCAGATTTTCGATCATCGACCGTACATATTGACATCGACTATGATTAATTAAGATAATGTTTATTGATTATATACAAAAAAAATATATTTTTATGGTTGTAAATCATTCATTCCTGCATGTCCGCCATCGCGTACCACAGGTGTATAGTAGGAGTATAGTGCCGATGCGATGCGATGCGTTCGTGCATTTTCGCGCCGTGCCACACAATGTGCAGTGCGATGCAAAAATGCGCATACGGCGAAATGCGCGACGACTGACACTCGGTCAGTCGGTCAGTCGTCGGCGAGTAGTCGTAGCCTTAGCTGTAGCTGTAGGTGTGTGCCATTAGATAGTGACTACAACGACCACTTCAACTCTTCAATCAAATCAACTGCGATGAGTGAAACATCAACCGCTGCTACTGCTACTGTTGCTGCTGCAGCTGCTGCCGCCGCTGCTGCTGCTGCTGCAGCCGCTGCTGCCGCTGCTGCCGCCGCTGCCGCTGCTGCTGCTGCTGCTGCTGCTGCTGCAGCTGCTGGTGTTGCCGCTGCTGCTGCTGCTCCTGCTACTGCTACTGCTGATCTCGTGAAACCATTAAGTAAGGTGGACAACCACCGCATTTTCATTGAGCGTGAAAAATACTCACCCCACCTGTGGTCCGATAAAGTTTTAAAAGAATCATGCGCTGATTTATATTTCCCACTCGAATGTCTCACCCGTCCGGTGCAACGGAACGCTTGGGTGCACTTTTTAAATCTGTGGATGCAAGGGATCTTCTCCGAATGTAAAAGTTTATCAAATGTGGTGTTCGGCGCCATCGCCACCTTCCCACATCTCCAAGACGACGCCACCGACAAAACTTTTTGGCCTGCGGATTTTTATAATGAAGGTGCCTTCTTTGGTGAGGATTCGGAGGATGAACCAATCCATCCGGAGGAAGGATCAGTGGACCACACCGGACTCGCCGTCAATGTAAACGCTGCCATGAGACGTCTCAGAGACTTTGCGGCTTCTATCCTGAAGACTCCCGTTTGTGAAGCTCAAACACGCGACGAATGGAAGATTCGCAAGCTGTGCGGATTCCTGGCTCTCACTCTGCTCAGGTCTTTCGGTGTCAACACACAGCAATTGGCACACAGCTTTCAAAGTCGCGCTTACAAAATAATGATGCGGGATTTGACAGAATGCCCCAGGATAAAGTCCTGTTATTTGACTCCTTGCTCTGGATGTTTGAAGTTTGTCAACATGTGCTTTTTTCATTCGCGCGACACCAAAATGTTGCGCAAGCTGGTCAACCATTGCTGTTCTCTGACAACACGAGATGACAAAACGAGAATAATTCTACTGAGGACGTTCATGGAAGATATCGCTTTCAAGGGGATGGGGATCATCTCGCTGCTTCGCAATATCACCGATCATTTCGGATGCACTTGGAGGGAGGTGAGAGAGTTGACCCAGTTCAACTGGACGGTCGATTCCTGGGATGCCGTGGCCAAATACATGGCCGACTATCAAGACAACGAGGACGCCGCAGAGCTGACTTATCCTTGGGCCAAGATGATAAGCCAAAGCTATCTCATGAGCTATCAATGCAAGAAACATCTTGATCTCGCCACTATCTTTGCGGTGGTCGTCGAAAAAATCAAAGGAAATTCTAATATATGGAAAGCGCCATGGGCCGAAAAACTTCTTATCTCCGAAGACTTCAAAAATATCGGATGGGCTGTGTTTGATGAGCTCAATCAATCAAGGGGCCGCAACTGATCATGATATCAATCGTCTATATTAATTTTTTGCACCTTCTCTTTTTTATACAATGTATAATCTGTATGCACTCACCTATGTATGTACTGCTTCTATGATCCTTAATAAAAAGTAGCATTGAATTTTTGATGTAGCATTGAATTTTATTTCTCCCGCCATATTTCCCGATTTTCATCCATACAATAAATCTACATATGTACATACTATGTGCATGTTAAACTTTTTTATAAAGAAGTTTCATATTTAATTTTTTACATTTTCAGCATTGCACTACCATGAAATTGACAGCAGTTGCATTTTTACACACACACACACACACACACACACACACACACACACACACTTTTTATTGGATTACATTTACAATATATAACACATATGTACATAGGTAGAGAATATAAGCTGCAACGATAGCTGCAGCTATCGTAAGGGTATTTTGTACTTTATGGTACTTTTGCCAAGTCTGATGGTTATTGTCGAGAAAGGTATATTTACTCGATTTATTTTCACAAATATGTCTATGATATAGTTCGACGTAAGCTCTTCATGGAATATATATCTAATATGTTTGGAATTTGACTGACAAAAAACCAAGTTTGAATAAAAAAATTCAATTTAAAATTTTTTTAAATGAAAATTGTTAAACAATTTTTTTTTACTAACAAATGATTACATTTACTTAAATATGACATCTGGTGAGTGTGCAACAATAAGCTAATATTACATGTACATACGTACATATATTGCTTATTGATATTAAACTTTTTTATAAAGAAGTTTCATATTTATTTTTTTATATAATCAGCGTTGAACATATCGAATACGCTCCCACGAAACATGAAAATGTGAACTGTTGCATTTTTTACACACCTTTACAATTCACATGCATAAATATGACACCTATAGTGATTGTGCAACGATACGCATATTATATGTATGTACATACGAGTATATTATTTATCTATAATAATTATCAGAATTATGTACATAATCACACATTTATTATTATTATTAAACGGGGTGCATTTCAGATCGATGCAAATATTGTAGGAAGTATTGGAAGAGTTCAATTATGTAGAAGCCACAAGGAATTTTACAAGAAAAAAATACAGCACCCCGAAATGTTATTTAAGTATTGGAGCGCTAACGCGGTAAATTTAAAAATGCACTTCAAAATACATGCCGGATCAGAAGAAAACGTATCGCTTGCCAGATTTTGGATCATCGACTGTACATATTGACGCCGACTATGATTAATTAAGATTTATTAATTAATTTTAATTTTAAGGTCTATTAATTACATATATAAAAAATATTTCTATTTTTATGATTGTAAATACACGGATTGGGAGCCGATGATCTATCGTATGGTCAATCACGTATAAACTTGAGTCAGTCGATTCTTCAGTAAGAAGAGAAAAGTTCCCCATTTAAATATTCGAGAGTCTAGTATACAAACAAATACATAAATGATGATGATTTTGGCGAATGTTTTCGATGAGCGCTATGCGTCTGACGTGTTACAGGCGACAACTTCTTATTTTTTTTTTATTTACGTATGTACCTATATATGTATATACCTATACATAGTAACATTTTCCTTTTGACCGTTGTTTTTTATTCACGCGAAGAAAGCATTTTATAGAAGTGGAAGAAGAAGAAGAAAAGGAAGAAGAAGCACTTTTCGGGCCAATTGCCCCGTCACTATCGGCTGAATCGATTCGCGTCAAAGGCTTGTTTGTACGAGCGGAAAACGATTCAACAGATGTGTTGATCTTCAATAAGGGGTCTTAAAAGCTAAAATTGAATTGCGAACGGCTACGGAAAACGAATCTCCTGTTTGCTTCGTGTGTTTGTGTGTGTGTGTGTGTGTGCTTTTTTTCGATAATTTAACTCACCTTTTTGTTGGTTTTGAAGACGTTGCAGTTAAAAACGCTGCTGATGTTGTCTCTGGTGATGTATGAGAATATTTTCAAATCGCTGCTGTCGTGCGACACGTAGAATATCCTGTAGATTGGATGATGCATCAGTTGCAGAGGATCACTGTCTAGGTCTTGAAATTTTAGGAATTTTCTCTGGAAAAGATTAGCATAATATGTACATATACATAATGTCTGTATTACATATAATAATAAATGTTATATTTAATACAAAATCACTTGTTTTTCATTCGATTTCAAGGCAAAAATTTAACGTTTTCAATCAGAGAAATGTTATGTATAATAATAGAAGTGGCTTTAGCCGTTATATTGTTGTCAAGTGACGATTGTCCACAGACAATCCTAAATAATTTTAGCATCAGTCGTATTTGATGCTTGGTGGTCGACGTACATACATATGTATGTACCGATAAAAACTTCTCTGGGCCCTTAAGAGGGCTGTACACCCGAAACCTTAATTTTGTTGCCGTTCCTTTCTTCGATATATATATTAACTATTAAGTGAGTGCGACAGTTGCGCTTCGACCAGATAATACGTATATTAAATCGACAAAATCGAGGTTTCGTATTCTCCAATTTTCTTATCTGAAACTGGACCAATTTAAACAAAATTTCATCATCGATATGAGAAAGATATTTTCTATGCAACTAAGTGCGTATTTTTTTTTAAATCGACCGTTAAATAAGCACGCTGGACTCTTTTCGTCGGTGTAAAAAAGAGACGATTTTATAGACGTTTGGCGGCTCCTAGTTCCTATAAAAAATAACTAATCAAAAAAATAAAAGCACAGATGCATGCCAATGGTGGATAATTCAACTCTAGTGCCATAATTGAGGAAGAGAGAAGTGTAATACGTTTGTATGGACAAGGCGCTGGACAAGGCGCTGCTCTCTTAAGTGCAATGGGCATGTGCATTGTTAAAAATTGCACGACGCATTCATGAAAACACACAAATAAACAACATGGGATACATTTTTATAAGTAAATTGATCATTTAAGAGGGCTGTACACCTGAAACCTTAATTTTGTTACCGTTCCTTTCTTCGATATATATATTGAGTGTATGTATATATTGAGTGAATGCGACAATATATATCAATATATATATATTGAGTGAATGCGACAGTTGCGCTTCGACCAGATAAAACGTATTTTAAATTGACAAAATCGAGGTTTCGTATTCTACTATTTTCTCATCCAAAGCTGGACCAATTTTTAAAAAAATTTCATCATCGGTATGAGAAAGATACTTTCTGTGCATCTATCGGCGTATTTTTTTTAAATCGACCGTTAAATAAGCACGCTGGACTCGTTTCGTGGGTGTAAAAAAGAGGCGATTTTATAGATGTTTGGCGGCTCCTAGCTCATATAAAAAATAATTAATCAAAAAAATAAAACGATAGATGCACCCCAATGGTGGATATCCATAGCATATTAAAAAATAATTTCTCTAGTGCCATAATTGAGGAAGGGAGAAGTATAGTACGTTTGTATGGACAAGGCGCTGCTGTCCAGCCCTCTTAAGTAACATATTATTCGATTAACATCGTAGTTTGACAGTTTTTAAAAGTGTCATGGCGATCGTCGGCATTCTAAATAACATTTCAGGGGTGGCACCAGATAAATGTAAAAATTATTTTTAAATAAATGTAAAAACATTTTTCGTGTTGGTGCCGAATAATCAATTATTTAATTAATATAAACTAAATTATAAAAAAAAAATCATATTTACAGTTTCCATATACATGGGTAAATAAGTAATATGTAATGTTTAACTTACTCTTTTCTTTCGCTTGAGCGTAACCCGAACTCCGTCCACGGATATTTGTATGATGACCTTTTTCTTTTTGACCCCCTCTGCTTTGAATTCGTACTGAAACAACATTCAAAATAAATTCAATACTAGGCATGATTTGGGATTATAATGAGGGCTACAATATAAATATATGAGACGAAAAGGTAGTTCATTTTACATATTGTAAATAAGCGCGGCTTATAACCTTTTTTGACTCGCGTACTATTCATACTTAGCGTACATTGCGCTAAATTTTACCACCATATAAAAACGATTGTATTACATGAAATTTGTTTTGCAAGTGTAATTACATATGTATATAGTATTTGGGTGACCGTGAAAAAGTCGAAAATATTCGTTTATCATGCATACATATGAAACACGGTTAGTATACATATATATATATATATATATATATATATATATATATATATATATATATATATATATATATATATATATATATATATATATATATATATATATATATTTTATTTATTTTATTTTTACATATATACCAGGAAGGCCTTACAGGTAAATCCCAATGCGCCTTCCTGGCCAATTACAAATACAAATGCAGCATTTTTTTATTATAAGTCGTTGAATTGCGAGACACTGAAAAAACTCGCAAATTAACGAGACATCTATGAATTGTACATAAATTTTTATTGTACATCCATCAAATTTCAAATAGTGGTGACATAGTAGGTAGGAAGGATTTTTAGCCAATTTTTTTTTTCCGGGAACCATTCCAACAATGAAATCAGAGAAAATTGGCAAACTCTGATAGGAAACGATCAACATGGAGTCACAAATCCAGGTCTGACCAACAGCATACTCTGAAAAATTCATTTTCATTCAGGGATAGAACCCGGCACCTTCTTGACGGTAAGCAGAAGCTTAACGTCCGAGCTATGCTGCTGGCTATATATATATATATATATATATATATATATATATATATATATATATTTCATCAGTGGCGTGCGGTAAAAGTATCTCTCCCCCCGTGGTACATCCTCACTTAATTTGCGCGAGCAGGATAAAACAGGAACAAGAGGAACAGGCTTTTCCTCCCGTATCCTGCGCGCGCACATTAAACAAGGCTGTATGTCAAAAATAGAGATAATTTCACCGCATGCCACTGATGAAAACACCACTCGGGGACCAAAGATTAAGTCCCCCTGCTCTATGCTCAATATTAGCAATATTGGTTCGCGAGCCGGCGACCAGACTATGACAACGCACTTTCCTTCCCATCTACAATCTACCCACAATATACTCTCTACATACGCTGATGATGTGAAACTAAAATATTTTCGAGTGATTAAATTTAATATTATATGTACATACATATGTATATCAACATAAAATAAATAATATATAACTTTACAAAAATAATATTGAAAATAAATCCCAATTATCCAGACTTTTTATTGTTCTAGGTGATATGGACTACGGTGAAATCTATTATATTGTTGCGTAGGGGTGGGTGGAAGATCCAAGTAAAAGGCCAAAGTCGTTTTACAGCATTTATTGGTGATTAAGGAGATACACGCACTGCTGGTGCTCCGTCCAGAATGTCTTGATATCGCCTAAGAACCGCCTTATAACGGACAGGTCTCTCAGGACATCTTCGACGTCTGGTTTGTTTACCTATTGTTATGGTCACGTGCTAGATGTGCCACGGAAGTCAGTCCCACGCTGCCGCTGCGGGTTCTGAGAACTCTACCGGAATGCGACCGAGTTGCCGTACATAAAAATTTAGTTTACATAAAAATGTCTTTAAAACGGCACGCCACTGATACATACATATGTACATACATATATAACAAAATGTCTATACCCTTCAGGTATAAACACAGATTACCTGAACACAATCTGCTTTAGATCATCAACTTTAAAGAGTACATATTTAATTAATATTATGTATGAGATGTATTATTAGCATTTATAAGAATTGTAAATAGGTTTTTAAAAGCTCTTTTTCCTATTATGCTGTACATTAACATTACAATAATATAATACTATGATTACTAACAAAATGAAATTAAAATTGTAAAATAGAAAATGATCAGTAGATCAGTAGCTATTAAAATAGATATACATACATAAGATGTATTGTGAACATAATTTAGTAATAATGAAAAGCATTTAAAAATCAAAATCAAATACATATACATGTAGTTTGATTTTAGTACATAGGTGTGTTTATTAATTGTTGGCGAAGGACAAACACGCGGCTTAAAACGGACAGTTGAAGTTCAACAGTTGGTGGTTTGTGGGCCGTTTGGGGAATTCGACCGGAATTCAATTCAAATTCAGTCTCGTCTCATCCACTTTCATGTTGATATTGTTTGATTGAAAACTATTTTCGGCGACGATCATTCATTTATTTCATGATATATTTTGCTAACAAAGAAATCGATTGTATGTACATATGTGTAAATTCACAGTAGGAATTAATTTGGAGCGTTCGAATTTCTAAGTTCCAGGATGATTAAAAATCACATAATTTAAATATTAAGGAATTTTTCAGAATTTAAATCGAGAAAAGTTAAAATCTGATCGAACTAACATTTACATATTTTCATTGATTATGTACTTTTAATCAGGGTCGCCGAGAGGATTCCCGGGCTTTGGCAAAAACTATTCCAGACCCTATGACAAACTTAAAAAAAAGATCTTATTGATACATTTTTAATATGCGGAATATTCTATCAGAACTATTAGAAAAATGATACCTATATGTTTTTTTAAATTAATTTTATGATTTCACATGGATACAAATTATGTATGTGTGTATCGGAAAATAATATACATTTAGCATTAAATAAATACATACATGTATTTCTATGTAGAATAATATAAAATATCAATATCGGTCAGTCGGACATCCTGAAACAGGCCCCTCGAAGTAGTCCGGGCCCTAGAAATTTACCCCGGGAGGGCCCTTCTCCTCAGCCCTGCTTTTAATCGAATATTTATTAAAGATTCTTTACATCGTTGTCATCTCTACAATATTATTGACGAAATCATAAAATAGTATTTTGATACACATTGTACATATTAAAGGCAAATGTAAATAGAAACAATTGTATTTGTGAAGAGCAATCTGCTTACGGGGGAAAATATTCAATAGAGACAGCCACACAATTAGTAAATATAATGATCTGTAATATCAAATTGACTGGATTCTTTGGATATTAGTACAAATATCATATACATATATTGTCTATCATATCTTTGAAAGAGCTTTCGAGATTATGTAGAGACTTCTTATTAAATAAATTAAGTATGTATACATACACGGCAGGCCACAAGAAGTTTAAAGTACAACATACATATATTTTGTATATCCCTGGATCAAAATTGGGACTGTTGTTATTTGTATTACATTCATATACATATATATATATATATATATATATATATATATATATATATATATATATATATATATATATATATATATATATATATATATAAATGACAAAGTCAAAGAAGTTAATAAATGTAAAATACTAGTAATACATTAATGTGTATGTATATAGTTAATGACACTAATGTAAAAATAAAAACAACAAATATATTAAATTTGGAACTTTAAGCCTTTGGAACAAGGCTTTAGTAAAAATACATCTAAAAGTAATTATTCATAAAACTAATGCTATGATAGTTAATTCTAGATACACAAATTTATAACGTCGGTTTAAAGATACATGTATTCGAGATTTAAAACAATAGAATTAGTCAAATAAAATAAAATTACATGTTGAATTATTTACAGTAAAAGAAGTAGACAAGAAAGTAATACTCTGTATGTTAAGAAAAAATCTGTCAAGGAATAAAAAATCATAATATACAAGTGCAATTGTACGACTCTTGTGCAATTTTGGTCTGTTTTAAGCTTAATGAATATGTCAATTAAAGATAGGTTAAAAAAAACACAGAATAGTGCCACAAGGAGTGTCTTATATACAGACATTACTAACTGCCCAACCCGTAGATTCTATGAGAGAATCACTAATAACCATACTAACACACTTGTCAAGAGTCTCGGTGATTACAAGATTACAACAAAATGTCTATACCCTTCAGGTATAACACACAGATTACTTAACACACAATCTGCTTTAGGTCATCGACTTTAGAGAGTCTTTTATTAATATTATGTATTATATGTTTTATGAGTATTTATAAGAATTGTAAATAGGTTTTTGAGCTCTTTTTCCTATTACGCTATACATATTAACATTAGAATAATATATTAATATGATTACTAACAAAATTAAATAAAAATTGTAAAATAGAAAATGATCAGTAGATCAGTAGCTATCAAAATAGATATAAAATGTATTTTGAACATAATTTAGTCATAATAAAAAGCATTTAAAAATCAAATATACATATGTACATGTAAATATCATATTTATACATGAATTCAATTGAATAAATGTCAGTGATACTATAATAATATGTTTAAAATAACATAAATTAGATGAAAACATATCACCTAAATATAATATTACATTTTTTACACAACTGTAGCACTAGAGGTTAGTGAGAGTTGATAAGTTGAGTTGTAAACTAAATGTTTTTGGTATGGAGGAGTTGTTTTAGTTCAATTAATGATTAATTTTTGGTAGCTGTAAAACAGCACCTATGTTAAATAGTTAAGCCTACATAGTTCTTTTTCCATTTTATTATTTGTAAATACAATATGAATGTACATAAATATTATCATTTGTATAATTAAATAATTATACATATGTATACACTATTTTTATATTACTGTTTTCTGATAAATGTCATTTCATATTATTATTTTCTATGTATTATGTTAGCTTTAAATTGCACATATATATTTATATGAAATATGTATATATTTCATAAACTGTGCTACTGAGTATTGAGATTGATCTT
Organism: Arctopsyche grandis; assembly: GCF_051622035.1. Classification (NCBI taxonomy): domain Eukaryota; kingdom Metazoa; phylum Arthropoda; class Insecta; order Trichoptera; family Hydropsychidae; genus Arctopsyche; species Arctopsyche grandis. Next base: position 37,905,737 of record NC_135356.1, read on the forward strand.
TATTTTTTAATTAAGTGATATTTAAAAGAAAAAATTGAATAAATTGAATTCTAAAATGAAATGAAAATGAAAATTTTTAAATAGAATTAGTGAATTGTCTCCTGTCTCCACTAATGATATTGATACAATTATTAAAAGTATTGTGTGTGTTGAGTGGTGTTGCCTTACGACATCTATGTAGCGAGTGTCTGAACACAATTGTCGTAAAATGTTGACACCTCACAAATGAATTATGTTTATTTAAAATTCAATACAAAATTATTCTTTCGATTATGAATTCTAAAAATTGTACAATTTAATACACAGCGCAGTTTTGGAAAAATATTCGACGAATATTGGACCACCCGAATCAAAATACTAGGTTGTAAGTTGGAAAAATTACATTTAAAAATATGATTTTTGATTTTATTGTACCCGTTTTATACTGCACAAAAATTCAGTTCAATCTAATCGACAATCTAGGAAGGAAAATTTATCTATACACTATATGAAAACATATGTACGTATTATAAATACATAAATTATGATGAGAACCAATTTGAATACCAAAAATACTGTATTTTTATTGAAATATGTAATTCAAACAGTTACTGCACTGTTTATATGTTGTTAATTTTTGTGTCGACTGGAAATGGTACCTCCATGTATTACATATTATTATAATACATTGTATGTACATTTTTAGGCATCTTTCCCATATTTGATTTATGTTTAAAATATATAAACAAAATCTAAATAGAAATTTTGACTTTTCCTATATTTTGTTTTTGATTTTGATGAAAGAGGTGCCCCTTTTTCACTGATTTTTTCACTTTTTAAAAACCTCTCTTATTTTAATTACCTCTCTTACATATAGCTGAGAATTCTCTCTTATTCTTGTGTATATATGTAAGTGGTAAAACAATAAAACAAAATTATATGAGGCGTGGAAAACAATAAAATTTACAAATTTATACATTTTTCGCTATCTACATTAACAGGTGGGAAGTTTTAAGGAAAATTCACCATCAGTTACTTCAAAAAGATTGTGCACTGCTTGTTGGTCGTCCAGATTAGACTATTAATGCACTTCGATATATACATAGGTACATACATATATGTATATGTACAGATGTTTTAAAATTTCTTACAGAAATAATTTTAAAAACTAAAAAAAAAGAACAATCAGAAGCAAAGTGACTAAAAAAGAAAATGGAAAGTTTCGAATTTATTCTCTTACTCGTGCTTCTTGAAAAATTCTTCGACCTCCCAACTTTGTTTCAAAGCTCCTTGAATCAAAAAACGCTGATGTTATCAGTGCTCAGTCTATGATTAGAAATTCGCAATCGGGTGCTTGAATTACGTTCGTGCTTAAAAGAAAATAAACCTAGTAAAAAAAAGAAGATCGACTGTATTACAACTATGTCACAAAATCGATTAGCAATGATTGTTATTATAAATTTTAACAAAACAGTCGTGTTTGCCAATGAGAGTTCTACTATTTTAAACTGTTTTATTTTTTTGTTATTTTAACCAAATAAAACACAAAGGATTTTTTCGAGCATTGTGCATTTTTACTATTTTCTATGCATTTAAGTGAAAAATAAATCGCCTTTTCACATCAGCCGCTATATATCAAACAGCAAATCTATAGTGTCGAATGAATGGAAAATTGATTTTCAATTTTCCGGTGCTGGAAAATGGAGCCCAAATTTGCATTAGGCGAGCTTTGTCCATAGCTTTGCTTTTGGGGCTTCGGTTCAACCCCCGAGTGCAATTACATGTGCAACTGCAATATCTGATCCACCTATTAACTCGGTACGGCTGCAATTTAATTACTGGCTATTACTACTAAAAATGTTTTTCTACGTAAAAAAGGTATGAATTATTATATTGCTGTAAGGAAATAATATGAATATATGGGAGGGGGGGGGCGGGCTTAAAATATTTTGCGGTGAGGCACCTGGAATTTACGCTACGCCACTGATTATAGGTAAAAACTACCTACTTACCTATACATAAACAATACAATACCACCTCACAGAGTACAGCAGTCGGACTACATGCCATCTCGCTTGCACCCAAATATTACGCGCTACAACCATATACACAATGAAAGCATTTAAATTGCAATTACCGCTTGAGTTAGTACGTTTAGATAAAAAAAAAATATCGAGATAGAAAACCAACCAATCCTTATAAACGTGGTGAAATAAAAAATTTGCCAAATAAATGAAAAATAGCACGGAAAAAAAATCCGTAAAAAAAATATATTTTTGACTTTTAAAATTCGCTAGACAATTAATTAGAAGTATTTTAAAGCAATGAAATATAACAATTATTAGGAAAAATATCTGACTATTGATTCCAATACTCACTTTGAGCGTAACAATCCTAAATTTTGAGTTAAAGACCGCAAAAGCCAAAAAACTGTAAAAATCGCGCATTTTTTTAAACGCTCATATCTCGTAAACGATCACCCACCAACAAAAATAAATATCATATTCGAATTCATTGGGTCAAAATTAGTAAAGATTGGCTAGTCTCCGCTCTGGTAACTCAAAAACGTGATTTTTTGTTGCTCAGTGTAAATGGAACGAGAATGACGAATAATTTATTGTTTACTAACAGTCGGTTCCCAGTTTTAAGGCAGATCTGTATTTGACTCGATTTTGTGAATTAACTTATTATTATAATACATACTTATTATGTTATGTACACACGCTGTATACTTTTTGTCACACTGGAAATAAATCGAGGATTCGGATCATAAATATTATACAAATTAGATTTATCAAACCGTTTGACTTATCGCCTGAAGGCAAACACGGAATCGATCCCAAAAGTAATCATTCAAACGCAATTCGAAACGAAACAGGAAAATTTTACGACTAACATATTATCTTAATGAAATATGATCATACATTTGTATCATGTTTATGAACAACTTCATTATTTGAGAGAAAATTACCACTTCCAGCTAGCCTCGGCTTTCATACAATAATCTCTTATTAAATACGGGAAGGAAATTAACATCATGCTTCACATAAAAACTTCCAGTAAATAGTAATATTTTATATATGTTTGATGCGTTTTCCTTTAGTATAATATTATATTAAGCCAGTATTTTTTGAAATTTAGAAATCGCTCGTCGAATCTAGATTAATAATTGCACAATGGAACAATACCAATAACAAATAGTCATTAAAAATGTTGATGTTGCATAGTTTGGCAATAGCCAAATGTATGTATGTACATAACTGATAATCTTTGGCAAAGCCGCACAATTGTCCGTAGTGTTTAAAACGCGACGTGAATAATAATGATTCGGGAAACAATTTTCCCACCCGGGGAAACGTAATTTCACGGGCAATTTTCCACCAACGGTTCTAGTGCCGGACGTGCATCGACGTGCCGGAAAATTTTCCCACGTCAAACTTTTCCAAATTTGTAATTAATTATTGTGCCTTGAATTTTCATAAAAAATACATGCTTATATATATATGTATGTACATATTGATACGTTTTATTTTGCTGAAAGTAATTTATTTTATTTTTGGATTTTGTATGATACACATCATGTTCACTTTTTTAAGGATGTACCTACATAGAAAGATCATCTTCATCATCATCTACAGCCATTCACCATCTACTTCTGGATGAAGGCCTCTCCAACACGCTTCCACTTGTCACCGTTTTGCGCAACTCTCATCCATCTCCCTATACATTTTCCTAATTTCGTCTGCCCATTTTCCTTTTACCCCTTTGTATTTTCTCGGGTACCATTCTAGCGCTTCTTTTTTCCACCTTTCGTCCATTATTCTAGCCACTTGGCCTGTCCATTGTCATTTCAGTCTCTTCAGTCTATCCATTATATCCACTAGCCTTGTCATACTTCTCACCCACGTATTCCGTTCCCTGTCTTTCCTCGTTATGCCAAGCATACAACTTTCTATACTTCTTCGAGTTCTAGCTTCGCATTCATACGTCATAATTGACAAACACATTGATCGAAGATCTTTTTTTCAAGCAAAGTGGCATTTTTTTATTTAAAAACTACATTCATTCGTCCAAATGCGCTCCATCTTTATTTCTTCTTCATTACTGTCGGATATATCTATTATTTCACTTAATTATAAATAACTATCGACTAATTCTACTACGTACATAGAATAAGAGTTAATAATTAAAAGTTTCTGTATACATAAATTCAACTCAACAATAAAGGAATTCAACACAAAATTGCACCCCTTTAGGGTTTCGAATTATATTTTATATCCATACAAGAAAAAGCTGTACTAGATTTTCACCGAAAATCAAAAATCATTTTAACATGCATATGCATATACATATAGTATATTTTTTAAATATAATATGTATGTACAAATGTACAAACATGGTTTGTTTTATATTTATAATGTTTATTTGACGTTTGAGAGCCGCATTTTGTAACGCAAAGACCACTAGCACAGAAAATCCAATAATAAACGGGATCGAATGAATTAAACTCTACGTCGAATAAAAAATAAATATACAAAAGTCTTCCGAATAAGACTTTTGACTTTTCTTTTTGCTGGAAATCGTTCGAAGGCGATGAAACGTAATTTATATTCAGTTACCGATTGAAAATTGAATCTGTTGTACGAATTGAGTGGATGTACAACAGAAACAAGTCATAACTTTTATGAACATGTTATTATATGTAATTATTTATTTATTTTGTAAAGAAAATGCATAGTAATGTCTCACCCGAACACTCCTCATAGCGGCTACAATTTCCACTCTGCTTGTTGGTCTCGGAACTTCCATAGAGCCAATATACTGCAAAAATAAAATATTCAAATTAAGTTTTGAAACCCACACAAATAAAAATATTTGTCAGTGAATATATTTATTCAATTCATCGAAATTTCCATTTTATGACGGATCAGTTGCCTTAATCATTTCATCTTGCATAATAATAATACTTAATAATATAATAGAATTTCATATGTCAAATTACAACTGGCAATGTCAAAATATACTGGCCATTTCATTAGATTTGTAATACATAAGTACTGGTCGTGGAATTTAAAATACAGACCAATCGATATGTAATTATTTACATATAATTGACAGATTGTTTGTCTGTTTTATTATTAATTACAATTACTGGCCGAAAACATTCAATGTCATTGACATAATTTCTTCTTCACTCATTGATGGTTATTAGGAATTTGGTAATATAATTATAATATATTAGTTAATGATCAACTACTTACATATATTCTAATAATCTTAGTGCCACGTACATATATATGAGCATATGAATATATTTAATTTGTTATAAATGTTGGAGATTACACATTGTAAAGTTTAATAATATTTAAATAACTTCAAAACGTCATGTTTTAATATAAAAAAAACATGCACATCTCTTATGTAGAAGCAAGAAAAGTAAATTTGAAAAAGCTTGGCACAAATAAATGGACGGCAATAACTGTAATTATAATAATAATGATAAAAATAATAATAATCTTCAAGTTGTACATGTATGTACATATGTAGAAAGGGCAAAATTAAAGTTGGAAAAGACGTTTTGTATGATGGGGGAATCCGTAAAAACATAATATGAAAATTTGCACTACATTTAAAATTGTGAAAACCATGATTTATAATGATTTTCGTATGTATTATATGCACATCCATATGTATTTTTAGTCATATCTACGACTTGATTTGTATTCTTACTTGAGATTCCCACCGTACATATGTATGTATATCCATCATGAAGCTGTGTGATTCCATCAATATATGTACATATGAATGAATGTATCATACGTTTTCGAATGTCGATATGGGATTTCGTCGATAAGTTATGTAAATCTTTGAATGTGTGTTTGTACTGAAATTCAATACGATGCATATGTATGTATGTACATACATACCATCTCAATTTATTTCATTATTGTTATGTTATGTTTTTAGGAGTTTTATCGGCAAAATTATATAAGATGATAGAAGAATACGTTTTCTTATAATTTGGACGATTTGAGAGCTCTCAAAACATCTTTATAAACATAATAACTTACTAGTCACGTTTTGTTTGCGGCAATCAAAAGAAAATCAATGGAAATCCAAACATTGTAAACGAAGAGATTTTCTTATCGTATAATTTTATTTGGAACAAAGGAAAATCTTCTTTTTGCGAAAAGAAAATTTGAGAGAGTATCGAATGATAGAATATTTGTGCTATTTTGTATGATTATTAAATTCATTTTAATTTTAAAATTGACCTTATAACACAACTTAAGTAAAAATATAACAAGTAAAAAACTATTTAAATAGATTATATTTAGTATCATTTTATTTGAGTTCTTGTATTATAGGTACCTTCATATTCACTTTCTTAAACAAATGTGGGAAATAACGTAATAAAAGGTCTGATTAAAATTAATATGAACTGGAAACAGAAAAATCTCATGATATGCAGTATGTAGGTTATTCTAGAAATAGTTACTTTATTTTGTCACATGCTTGAAATACAATTAATGCAATTTCGGTGTGGAGAGAGTGAAAAACGAACTGTCTTGTCTGTTTTAATAAACGCGTTTGTGAGAACTGAATATAAACCAAATTAAATATTAAATTGCGTCAGAAATCGATGGGATAACCGAATCGATAGGATGACCGGAAAACATCCGCAATTTAGTTACGACAATTAATTTTCATCGCCGGCCGAAAGAATGAAATATCATATTTAAAAGGTTCCTTCACTCTCAGTGAAGGAAATTTGGAAATTGCGAGTTTTCATATTAAAAATTTTCCATCCCACCTTATCACCGAGCGAAATCCGAAAAGGATACATCTCGAAGCGGAAACGGAAAGCGAACAAATTTCGCTATCTGTTTGCTCGCGCTTAAATATCATTAATCAACGTTGTATTAAATTTTTCAGCGAAAATATACTTTTATGCACATTGTACATACATATTATATAATAATAACAGGAACATCGTTCAGGTATGATTGATTGTTTTCCGCTCTAAGCATCGTTTTTCATTTCGTTTCTGTAATATCGCATCGTCGAAATTCGTCTCCTCATACTTGTACTGAAATTCATTCATCCTCATACTTTTTCAATTGAATAATATGCATATTTTTTGGAAGCCACGTATGGCCACGAAAAAGCACTCCTTACTCCACGGTATCCATTATTCATTAAGGGATTTTTTTAAGCACGACAGAAATAGGGAGAGATTTTCACGCCAACAAAAAGCTTTTCCGTTCTGAAAAGGTCTCGTGTGCAAAAAAGTTATAGCTTATATTGTTATCAAAGAACTCACACTCTATGTGTATGGTATAAAAACGGGCCATTGTTAGCTATCTTATACTTATCTAAAAAATATTGACCAATTATTTTATCAACGAATTGCAATTATGGCGATAAAAATGTATATAAAAGCGTTTAGAATTCTCCCTTGCCGTCCTATATTAAAAATATTTAATAGTTTGCATAGCACGGATATCGTCTTTAGAAATTGTAGTTGACAGTTGAACAGATCACAGTCATCTTTGACGTTCTCTTGGTCTCTGTTTACACAATTAATCCAATGATAAAGAGTGGTTTTCTATTGTGCATTGTTTCTATAAAAAAATGCATACACCCGTGATGGCCTTAAAATGTAACATAAAACTAAGACTTTAAAATTGACTTACTAAATAATAAATTGTCGTAATAGGAAAATGAATGTACGTGTGTGTGTAATAGATAAAAATGATTGAAGATATTCAGGTAGGTCTAAGTGTAATATATTTTTGTATGAAGAAGTACGGCAACATTTATGCAGGTCGAGGGTGTTAGTTTTTATGAGAAGTTACGGGCGATTACGTAGTGGGAATTTACGAGAAAAGGCCTGAAAATGTAGGACGAGGGGATGAATGGATAACGGACGGGGAAAATTTCTGAGATATGGACGCGGGAAATTGAAAAAAGTTTCGAACGGTGAAAGTTGGTAATTTCTGCGCTTAAGTGCATCTTGAATCATCACTCAAACAGGCAGAAGAAGAAGAAACGAAAAAAGAGTGTTTCAATGTTTCAAACACCACTATTCTGTTAACCAGTTCGTGACATGAGTATGAATAGATGTATGTATGTACATATGTCACATACTACATACATTCATACACATTAATGTGTTTGGTACATATGTACAAGCATACGTATGAATATTATATTTATATCACTATTCTAAGGTGTCATAAATAAACATGCGAATATAGGAAAAAGAGTGAACCTCTTCTGGAAAGAGTGGAGTCGGTGCATATGAAATGACCATATGAATAAAATATAATATGACCGGCTCAAAAACCCTTTTGATACGGAGTCGGTGTCGACACCTAAACTCCATATGTATGTATGTAGTGTGTTTTGTAGTCATATACATACATACATACATACATAAATATGTACATACATATATGTAAGTGATTCTCGATCGATTCTTTTCGTCGTAATTGATGCGTCGAATTCTTTCCGGGAAAACTTTTCACTTTATTTCGTTTTCAATATCACACACACACACACACACACACGTACGTGTATATGTACGTACATGTACACAATGTATGTGTATATGAAAGGGCTTTTCATGCGCTTGTATATCAATCAAACTTTCAACTTTCAAAGCTCTCCTTCGACGAGATGTATTCGGAAGCCCGTCGTGGAAAAACTGGAAAACGGTCAACGTCACACCTGGTGTCGATTTCCTTCTCAATGCTTATTTTTCCGAGAACATTTTCCACAATAATAACGATATATGTACATGTTATAGAGCTTAACTCTATAGGGAATCATACATATAATACGTATATTATTAAACGAGTTAATATTGTATAATATAGGGAATATCGAGATTTGCTCGGTGAAGAAGTGAAAAAAGAGATAATATTTTATTCGCAATTTAATTTCCTTTGAATGTTATCTGAATAATAATAGATGAAAAAATGAAAAAAATAATGAAAAAGTTTCTAAAAATGTGATTGTACCACTGGGGTCCAAATTAGGACTTCTGCTGTTTATTTTATATATTAACGATTTAATGAAAGTATTTGATGTATCTAAAATTCATATGTTTGCGGATAATATGATCGTTTATATTGTAGGTTAATATCACTCATGACTTGCATACATCAGTGGAAGTCATGAGTGATATTTTATGTAAGTAATTACAGTGCGTTAGTGACTGGTTATGCGAGAATATACTGAAAGTGATCTTAAGTACGACTAAGATGATGTGAATGAAAGCGTTATGAGTGATGTGATTATGGATGGAAGATTGGTAGAAGTAGTATTAAGTATTTAGGCATATATTTGGATTGTAAAAATAAATTTAAAAGTGCTACTTTGTAGGTTAAGAAATTTATTAAGCATAAAAAGTAAAATAATAATATATAATTGTTTTGTACGGCCTCAAAATTTATACATATATTGAGCCACAGTGCTGAGTCTATTCAATGGATTGAGTATTGATAAGCTACAGAAAGTGCAGAATAGGGCAATGCGTGCAATTTTAATGTGAGGAAACGTAAGAATGTTAGGAGTATGTTGATATGGTTGATATGAATTGATATGGTTGGATATTAGAAATAGTCTTAAATTGAGCACTTTAAATTTGTATATATGTAACAATAACAATTGATAACAATCTATTAGCTAGATATTTTAATAATTATATAGTTAGGAATAGAGACACAGATGCATAATCATAAAACTAGTAATAGGAATAAATTAATTTTGGGCGGAGCTAATAAAGTAAGAACTGCAGGAAGTGTTTTCCACAGAAGTGCTCAAATATATGTATAGGTATATTGCCCTTATACATTACTGTAAACATTAGAGGTGTAGAATAACAATAACATTGGTGCTTTCTTAAAGGGTGCTAATGGATACCTACATATGTGGAAGATGTAATTATATAAGTTAAAATGCAATGTTCTTTATATTATGTTATAGTTAATAATTTTAATTTGTTATTTTGTTACATAATTAGCAATTTGCTATTAAATAAATAAAAATATATTTATAAAAACTGGCAAAAAAAAAAATTTGATAACAAATTTCAAATAATACAATACAAGGCTTGTATCCTGCTTTATGTACGAAAATATCGAAATTTAATCACTTAACAAAGGTAATTAAATCCATTGTTGTTTTTAGGTCAGAATTAGGGGATTTTGCAAAATCGTTATGTAAATGCAAGATTAGCTTGTTTGGATAACAGAAACGCTTAACAAAGAGTACCTAATAAAGTTGTAAAAATGAAAAGGATCAGATGTACATATGTATGTATAATTAAAAAAGATTTCCCGGCCCATTAAGTAGGGTAGGGTAGGGTAGGGTAGGGTAGGGTAGGGCAGTGAGGGTTCGTGCGAGATTGGGTGGGAGGCTGGGGTGACCGCGAAATAATTAAATGGCGCCTAGGGTAGAGAGTGTTGAGGCCCTGGATATCGGAATGTTATCCGAAGCTTTGGGCCGGAATTTATCGGAGGGCAGGGGCACCACTTAGGCCCCAAAACGACAAGTCGCACAATGGCTGAATGCGCGGCGCGGGCCTAAAAGCCCCCGACATTATTCCCCGTATGAAAATTTAATGACGACTTCATATTAACTTGCTCGCTCTTGCCAAAATTACTAATTAACACTATACCGACCGATACCACTTTGTCAACACGGAAAAACTCAAGTGGTTAATTAGAGAAACCCCATACACGTATGTACATAGTTCTACGTCCGAACATAGCGAGCGAATCCATTATAGTATATGTATTTTTTGGCAGCAAATTTATTTTCCCGAAAAGCATAAATAAATTGTGAAACAAACATGAAAAGTATGGTCTTTCCCTAACCTGTCGTATTACAGGCTTTATAATGTCGTGAAATTAATACTTTATTTATTTATACTTTGGATGTTTTTATGTACTTATATAATAATTGTCTTATGCGTGCGTGCGTGCGTGCGCACGAAGTACTCAATGTTAACACCATGCTCCGTCTCTCTTTCTCCCCTTGGAATCATATCACTTCGTGGAAAGAGACGCAGCATATCACTTCGTTCACACGAGTGGCCGATAAAGATTTTAGCAAAAAATTTATTAAATAATAAATCTATATATGTACATACATACATATGTATCACAGTGAAATTATATTTCAAGTGAAAATATATTTTCACTGACGTTTTAGTGAAATCATAACCAGTTACATTTTCAGGGTTGGTCTTACTCATTTTCTATTTTTATGTACAATTTTTTGAATGTTTTATTTTTATTGGTTTTTTTATTAATGAATATATTTTATACAAATGTATTTTCTGGCCACAGTGTCATATTGGGGTGATCTGTGAAGACACTGTGGTATTCCTATTATGCTGTACATATTAACATTAGAATAATATAATACTATGATTACTAACCAAATTAAATTAAATTGTAAAATGGAAAATGATCAGTAGATCAGTAGCTATTAAAATAGATATAAGATGTATGTATTGTGAACATAATTTCGTAATAATAAAAAGCATTTAAAAATGAAAATCAATCAACTATGCACATATGTATATATAACCTCAAAACGAACGATGATGATATTTGCGCTATTGTTGCCATTTTTTTTCTTGGAACGTCAGGGTTGCAATAAAAAAAAATTGTCTCGACAAATGGAATTCTTAACAAAAGAATATTAATTATGTGTTCATTGCCTCCTCATTGCAAAAATTAATACTACCTCACTATAGGAAATTCTACTCTTACCGAGCCTTATATTGACCAATTTTAAGATTCAAATCATTTAATATATAATTTTGTTCTTTTTGATGGATTTTTTATAGAATAAATTTAAAATGAATGGAATGAAATGTCAACGAATTATATTTACGTAATTCGTATGTATGTATGTATGTACGCGTGGAGGATTGGAAATTAAATTCGCCAAATAGGCAAATGCTCACCTGAAAGGTATTTTTTTTGTACTGTATTCTAAAAAAAGAAAGATCGAACGAAGGAGAGAGAGAGAGAGATATAGAGAGAAGGAGATATTGATCAAATCGAATTTTTGAAATTGTCCCAGAATAGAAGTGTCGTTGAGTGGGGTTAGCAAAGCGATAAATTTACATTTGCGACTGTTACGAAGAATTGGGTCTCGTTTTGGGAAGAGGGGTGGGGTGGGTCGATCTTCGTCGCGTTATTGAGGGGATGTGCTATCGCGACTTTAGCCCTAACCCTAACCGCAGCCCTTAATCATGATAACTGCCAGCCGCTTTAACTTTTTCGCGATACCCTTACCGCAAAAATATCGCATAATTTCAAACCACCCCCACCCACTTTACACATAAAGCAGTCTCTTGGTAGCTTTTAGTCGCTCCTTTCTCCACTTTCACTCGAGATAGACTTTCTCCGCGGCGTGCTAGGGTTACCACATTTTTCGCGACCAACAACGACAAATTTACAAATGCACGACGCGTTTTATTATTATTATATTACAACAGAAATGGTTCAGCGTATCAAACTGAATGGGTCAATAATGTTTTTTAGGATTTGGTCCTGTTAGAGAACTCGCAAATGTATCGAGATAAAACTGATTGAAAATAATCTGAAACGAGTACAATTTTTTTGTAATAAATACTCTGTAGAAAAAGTATAAGATAAGCCCTTCCGTAATATTATATAAAATATTCGGCGGCGAGCTGAGATATTCTACATATCTATGTATATATTTTGTATATATCGTTATTTATACAGTTGTGCCGATGTTCCGTTTCGGATTTATGGCACCTTACGGTGTACGAGAGTATCTTTTTTTCTTTTCTTTTCTTTTATGCGCGGCTTTTCCTTCATAACTTTCCAGTCGACGCGGCGGGGAGGCGGAAAATTCATTTCAATAATCAACGCTTTGCGCCGGGCTATTTTTTTTAATTAAATTTTCGATAAGAAGCTCGTAAATAATTTATGGTCTCGTAATGTATTTCGAATGCGTATTTGTTTGCGTGTGTCATTTACGATAATTTATGCACCAAGTGGGAGGACCCAACTCAAAACTGGACCTCTTTCTCACGTATACATATATCAGGACTGTTTCGACTTTATTGTGGCCTTTTTACACTCAATTGACAACTTTACGCTCGTACATATAAACTGGGGTTCGGATCAAATTGAGCGATTAGATGTCAAATGAAAACTTATCATGTCAAGAGTTATTCAAACGTAAAAGTTCCCACTTTTACGTTTGATCTTTTGTCGAATGTTTTATATTGTTTATTGTTTTCTTTTAGTTCTTGTTTATTTAGTTTTTAGTTCGGACTTGTATCGCTTGTGAACTTGGCATTTTGTAAGGAAAATATTTAAATTATTGAAAGCGTTACATTTAAAAAGTGATCCAATATACTATACAATGTATACAAATGCAGTAAAGTTGGTTTTGAAAAAAAATAGGGGACGGAAATTAGCGAGGAAATTTTGAAATAGATTTTGTCGAAGAAAACGTTGGGATCTCAATCCGAATATAGTACTTTATAAAGTTACTAGCTGAACTCGTCATGCATTGTAATTCCACAATAATGCCTGCAATTCCCGTTCCTGTTCTCGTTCCCGTTCCCTTTCTCGTTCCCGTTCCCGTTCCCGTTCCCGTTCCCGTTCTACTTTCCATTCCCGTTCCCATTTGTCGGAAAAACGCAGGCAGCGAACACATTTGAAATTATTCAATTATTTGTTTATTTTACCCCAACAATTTTATTTTACCAATCAAGTGAAAAAGTCACAAAACAACACCTTAAACTTTCGTTACATGTCAAATTAAAGTAAATAGGTAAATGTACAATGTAACCTTTAATATTTGCACTCACGGAAATACATGTCTACCAATACTCTTCCCATATGCAGAGTTTGCGGTAGCGATAAAATAATTTTCTCTTGTCAACGCACTGTGATCGAATGACAAAATGTTCGTTTTGCCTAGTGACTTGATGTCTTTCGCCAATAGTGTCATAAATGAACCTTCAGAATCTTCTTTGTGGTGTGTAGTTTTACAAAGCGTCTTGTTAATTTAGTTTTAGCTTGTTCTGCTACAGCTTCCCGGACATGCATACAACAAATCCTGAAAATTCCATCGTAATCGGTTCAGTGTCTTAGGAGCTTTTTTTATTTAAATGTATGAAATGGTAGTTTCCTACTTTGCCTACATTTTTTTTCCTACTTTTCCGTTGCTTTGCCCGCGACTTTTGCGAATTTGCTTTCTTCAGTTGGCAGATGTTGCGTTTCAAGTAAAATTGTATATCGCGTTTCAAGTGATGGTTGGAGATCAAACAACGTCTTTTCAAAGTCGTGTCGTCAAAAACCAACTGGTTAAAAAATACAATGGCGCTAAATACTTTTGCAACGATAATACGAATTACGAATCGTAATAACCGTTTTTTTTCAGTAATCTTCCCGGACATGCATATAACAAATTCTGAAAGTTCCATCGTAATCGGTTCAGTGGTTTAGGAGCCTATTCGAGACACACAGACAGACAGACAAACATTGATTTTTATATATGTACATATATAAATTAAAAAATAGGTCTATCGCAAATTCAACCATGTATAGTCACTTGAATAATGTACTTTATATGTATGTATGTATGTATGTATGATCGAAATATTATATAATGTAGTTACTGAATTTGATTTGGCGAATGAAATGTTATTGTTGAAATAAATGATGGGCCAATTGTGCGGTTATTGTCTAATGATTTACACCACATATAAAAGTATTCACGCGGTTTGAAATTTAAATAACAATCGTTAGCCATAAATTTAAAATCCGACGTACAAATCGAGGGCGCAATTTGAACACACCATATTCAAATTTCGGACGCTTAAAACCGTATAAAATAACAGTATTCGTTTTCCGATTTAATTCGAATTCTTGTCGTGAGTTTTTCCGTGCGTGCGCGAGAGTGTGCGAAAAACGTGCGAGAAGAAAAACGACGCGTAAAGTATCGCTTTCCGACGATTTTCCGGAAAACTTTACACAATGGAAATCTGGTTCCGTTGCGAATGGGACGACACGCCTTCGGAGAATAACTTTCGCACTTTTACGCACTTTTCAACCGTGAAAAGTTTCAGCTATTCGAGAGCAATCACAGTCGAACGACGTTCTAGTGGCACTCTCGGACAAAAACGGATCGAATCTCGAATCTCTCTTAAGTATCACGAACTGGGTATGAAAATACTAGAATTTCACACATCTGTTGAATTCTCGATGCGAATTTCATCACTAGCTATAGCAACGAAGTTTCTTTCATACAGAAATTTACTGAAACAACAGGTTGGGCTTGTGGGCTTTCGTCACTTAATAAATAAAAAGTTTTCTTTTTTCTTATGTAGTAGAACATATGTAGAAAAATCTAAAATCAGCTTTAATTATTAATTTCACCGAAAATATATGTATGTACATACATATGTATTTGACCACCGACGCCAACCAAAAATTTGCCACTCTTTTACATATCACGGGTAAATAAAGTTTCATTAAAAAAAAATCTAATATATAATTTGGAAAGATACTTTGTATATACATATGTATGTATGTATGTATGCATCCTTCGTTCGTAGATCCGTGACGTCATCGAACAAATGATTCGATTTTTTTTATAGGCGCTGATTCGCCTTGGTTCAGGCGGGCACAGGGGGCGTAGCCCTAGACGGCAAATGCTCAAGGGGGCGCAGGTGGCGTAGCTCTAGACAGCGAAGGTTGAGGGGAGCGCAGGGGGGGTGCAGGGGGTGTAGCCCTAGATGGAAAATGCTCAGGGGGGCGCTGGTGGCGTAGCCCTAGGGGGCGCAGACGCCGGGGGCGTACATATATATTTTTTTAAGAGACTTACTATATATGTTTGTTGACAGTCAAATTATTAAATGACATATTTGGCCAAAAATCAATATGTATATCGTGTATTACCTTACAAGAAGCTACACGCCAAAATTGAAATTTATATATACATATGAGAGTTAAAACTATAAATATTTATATATTAGAGATAATGAGAACCTATAGAGCAAATTTCATAAAATATAGAGTGAATTATAGGCGTTTAAACAATTAAAATCTGATATCACCGTGTCATGGCGAACAGGTTACAATACAAGTGACAACGCTTGTATTGTAACCTCAAGAAAGTTTACGGGCCCCGTTTTTAAAACGCGTTGTATACGATATTTTATCTCCAACGTAATGCCAGACGATACATTTACGTATATTATTGACCAAAATGAGCAATATGGCAAAGTATGAAAACGATCGGATAGGAGATAAGAGATATAAAAAATGACCACTAACACGAAAGCCATGTGAAATGCAAAGGAGATATGTAAAAAAACAAATGAGTATTCAAATAAATTTATATAAAATAAAACTATTCAAATAAATTTAATAATTTTTTTACTATTAGATTAGATCATGTTTAAGCGGTTTATTTTACAAATACTGAGCGAAGCCGGGTAATACAGCTAGTATAATATAAATAAAAATAAAATAGCCAACAGCATAGCTCGGTTGTTAAGCTTCTGATTAGCGTCGAGAGGCGCCAAAAAAAATTCTATATCTGTTGTATATCTGTTAAAAAAGAGTATATCTGTTGCTGCTGGTCAGACCTGAATATTTGTGACTCCAGGTCGATCGTTTCCTATCAGAGTTTGCCAAATTTCTCTGATTTCATTATAGAAACGGTTCCCGGTAAAATTGGCTAAATATCCTTCCTACCTACTATGTCACCACCATTTGAGATTGATCAATGTACAATAAAATGTATGTACAATTCATAGATGTCTCGTTGATTTGCGAGTTTTTCAGTGTCTCGTAATTCAGCGATTCGTATAAAAAAAAATGGTGCAATGTTTGTAATTGGCCAGGAAGGCGCATTGGGGTTACCTGCAAGGCCTTTCTGGTATACATATATGTATGTAAAAAAAATAAAAAATATAGAAAAAATCAGGGGAATATTAATCGAGACGGTGCAAATTATAATATAATATAATATAATATGATATAATATAATAAGCAGTAAATTGCGGGGAATGAGTCAATATTGGTCGACCCGATTTCCGGAGGGCTTTTCATTTGGAAAAAATATTTTGAGCCGAAGCGAAATTGAAATTTGCACGTACATATGTATGTATGTTTGTACGCGGTTATCCTTTTACATAAATTCGCAGATGATTTATTTCAACTGTGGCGAAAATTTCCCCAGCAGTTTAATCCGTTCACAATGGTGGTGTAATCACTCTACGTAATGCGTGAAATCCATTAAGCACTTTGTGCGATACGCTGAGAAAACTGACGAGTTATTTTTTATCGCGTTCAACCTTTTTCGACATCGATAAAATATCTTTGGAAAAAATATCATTGGGAAAATAACAGATCGTATCCGAGTGCGAGGAAAAATCGACGGCAATCACTCAGATCACGACGGCTGTATTTACATACATACATACATACATACGTTTGTAAAATGTATATTCAGTGTGATCAAAATATGTACATGTTTGTATGTATGTGGTGAATTTACGTGAAGTTCAAGGGTTCTTAAGGGTAGCGTACGGGTAAAATAATTTTCTAATTTAGTCTTAGGTGTGTGTGTGTGTGTGTGTGGAAACACAATGTTGTTGTATTTTATATTTTGGCAGATGTTTAACAAGCAAGACAAAACATTATAAAAGAAAATTAATCAAACAAATGATTCGATTTTTTTTTTCGATTCGATATTGGCGCTGATTCGATTAGGCGTTGATTCACCTTCGCGTCGGGGGCGTAGCCCTAGATGGCAAATGCTCAGGGGGGCGTAGAGGGCGAAGCCCTAAATGGAAAATGTTCAGGGGAGTGCAGAGGACGAAGCCCTAGACGGCAAATGCTCAGGGGGGTGCAGAGGGCGAATGCTCAGGGGGTGCAGAGGGCGAAGCCCTAAATGGCATATGCTCAGGGGGACGTAGAGGTCGTAGCCCTAGATGGCAAAGGTTCAGGGGGGCGCAGACACCGGGGTCGTACATATAATTTTTTATAGGACACTTACTATATATGTTTCTTTGTTCGTGACAGTCAATTTAATAAGAAAAACAAATGAGTATTCAAATAAATTTATATAAAATAAAACTATTCAAATAAATTTAATAAAATGTTTACTATTAGATTAGTCATGTTTAAGCGATTTATTTTACAAATACCGAGCGAAGCCGGGTAATACAGCTAGTAATTTATAAAAAGCATTAATATTACGAACGACAATATTTCCTCACAACACGAATAGCGTATTAAATCTATTTTCTATTTAATCAGAATATACTCGCATCTAAATGTCATAATTGATCGTAAACATACATATTATAACGTATAGTATTTATTCATCATAATCCATTGAGTTCGTTCAATAGAATTCAAGTGTCTTCCGCTGTGGGAAGGTCTGAGAGCCGCTTTTGATTGATTTCGTTGAATGTAATTTTAATTTATTAGTACTGGTTTTATTCTTAAGCTCCATTCCGAAATACGGCAGTGAGATGACACAGACAGGTTCTATGTAGAAAATTCGAGTAAACCGCAAATCTCTTTTAATCCTCTCAAATTCTATCAATAAAGTCGTACTTTCGGGCGACCAGACGATCAATTAAAATCTGCTGAATCAATTTGATAGATGAAATGAGAAGCTTTTGCCGATTATAAAAAAAAAAATAGAAAATATTTTTAGACTTTCAATTATTATTATTATTATGATTGTGAAATGGTATGATTGTAGGTACATACATAGGCAAGATTGCGCGGTTCACTTAATAGCTACAATATAGCGGAAAAATTGTCATTTTACGAGGCAGAAAATACGTGTACGTTTATGGCAAATATATACGGGTCGTTTCGGCGGCTAAATTGTTTTGCCCATCCAATAAAATATGATATTTTAGGGAAGAGGGACGAGGGAAGGGAATTTTCGCGCAACGCGGTTCAGCTAGCGCGCGTTAAGTACTCGTAAATATCTGAAATCGATTACGAAGGTACGCTTAAACGGGCTAAAATTTTCATATAAAATATATCTTAGGCTAAGTCGTTTTCGAAAGACAGGCGTATGATATGCTTCTTCTTCTTCTTCTTCTTCTTCTCCTTCTTCATCATCATGTGAATCGACAGATATTGGCCACTTTCGAAGTGAAACCTACACTCGCACGCTCTACACTTGAAATATAATAACATATATAAAAAAATAGTGTAAATATTGTTGCGTAGGAGTGGGTGGAGAATCCAAATAAAAGGCCAAAGTCGCTTCACAGCATTTATTTGGGTGATTAAGGAGATCCACGCACTGCCAATGCTCCGTCCAGAATGCCTTCATATGGCCTAAGTACCTGCTTATAAAGGGCAGGTCGCTCAGTGCATCTTCCTCAGCGCTATCAGTTCTGAGAACTCTAGCGAGAAGTGACCGAATGCCAATACCGACCACTAAGTCCATTCGGAGGTCTCCATTGTTAGCCGACAGCACTTTAGCCTGGAGATAATACCAATTATAGCGGTGACTTCTCTTAGCATATGCTACATTATGTATACGTATCATATCATTTTTATTTCGTTTTAACCACTTTTTTATATCAATATGTAGAAAGTTAATACAGAGTGTGAAAAAAAAACTCAATTTTAATGAGTGTGACAAAAAAAAATAATTAAAATCATCACAATGTATGTTTGTATATATAATATGTAGATAACTTTCCTATACGAGCAATGTGTTTATGTAGATGTCTTCCAGAAGTAAAAGTAAGATGGAATAAAAAAAATATTGAAATTGGAATACAATGCTTTTTTACATTTTCACTTATTTTTTTTAAATATCTTACATTTCTTAGCCTTTTTTAATGAAGTGATCCAATGCAATATTGTAGGGTTGACTGTAATATGGTCTAGAATCTAGACGATAATACTATATGTATATTACTATCTAGACTCTGGATAGTGGTTTTTACATATAGGTACATATATACATATATTATGTATGTATGTATGTACATGCATTTGATTTCCCTGAACATGATTTTTTTTTAATCAAATTTCAAATATCTCCATAGGAAGAAATTACAAGAAGCGAAATCAGGTGAAGGAAATCGGGAAACTCCAAAATTTACAACAGGTTGCTATACAACGACATTGACTGCATCTTTCAGGAAGGTGTTAAAGTTGCCAAATTAGTTGACACAACTTGGAATCCGAGCAGTGTTGTTTAAAAATTTTCAAATATGTTTGTAGATTGATAAAAACAAATCCATCTTATATGTCATAATATGTAATGGAATAAAATTTCGAATAGTTTATATATGTATATATGTATGTAGATACATATATACATATATACAATGTAGGTACCTACGTATGTATCACGGCTCTTTTGTTGACTTCCGAAATGTGGAATATATTTATGCTAAACAATTCATATACATATGTATTTACTTCAATATTTTCATCAAAAATCATTATCGTGTAGTTATTAATGGAATTGATAATTTGTCCTTAATTCAAATTTTCAGACCCGATAGAATGAGTGCTACTGGCTTTAGTTTGAACCAAGGTTGAGTTATGCATTTGTGAACTACGGTGCTAAAAAAATTGTCAAATTAGAGTCATTTCACTTCAAAATGTTACTGTAATAAATAATCGAGAGCACTGCTACAAAAACCAATGACATATGTACATACATACATATGTATATTTGCTTCCCAGAATCTAGTCAAAACTTTGAAAAGTACAGGAAATGTGTAATATTTCCATTGATAATTTTTTTGTTTTAAAACTATGAAAATTATCAACTTGCACTTTCAAATCACCGATCAATCGGCAGTGATAATAATTAAAAGCGATAATAAACAAGTTGGAATTACTCTCTCAAATACCAGAATCAGAAAGAGGCACTCGAAAAAAACAATAAATCGAATATAATTCACATTATACCTATGTACATACATAGTACATATTATACATCGACATGGAATTGATGATCGAGAACACTTATTTATTTCGTCTCTCTCTTCAAATGAGATGGGGGAATCGTTTCGATTTAATATAATACATACATATATGGAATGTCTACGTATAGAAGTAATAAGGGATTAACGGAAAATAAACTGAATGAACACTAGATTGAAATCGACACAAAACTGAAAGATTACTGACGTGTGAAGGGTCTGCCTTTTTTTTTCTTTATCTCTTTCCATGCTATCGTATTTTAATCATATGTTCTATGTAATTGCAATTTGTCATTAAGAATAGTTCTTTGAGAGCAAGGCTGTTTGCAAAGCTGTGTGCTGATATGGAAGCTAATTATACCTCACTTTTGTATGACGAACGATAATTTTATTGTTAAACTTGCCAATTTGGTTGAAATTTTTGGAAAATTGAACGGTTTAAATAAATCAATGCAGGGATCACAAATACACCCACTTGTTCAAAAAGACAAAGTAAAAGCTTTCATTAAAAAATTAAAGTTATGGAAATCAAATTTACAAAAGAATGGGTTGGATAGGTTTTCACTATCCAAAGATTTCTGGGCCACAGCCAATATTGAAGCCAGTAAAAATATTTTTACCGACCACTTGGATGTTTTAGTGCTGCATTTTTCCAATTATTTCAAAGACCTTGATTTCTCAAAGTTTTTGTGGATACAGAATCCATTTAACTACAATGAAGAAGACGAATTCGAGCTGACAACCACCGAAAAATAAAAATTGATAGAATATCATGCGATAGCTCACTAAAACAAAAGTTTCAAAATGAAACCATAATTAAATTTTGGATGAATCCTAGTGGAGAGTATGAATCTTTGTATTGCAAAGAAATGCAAGTGCTGCTACCGTTCGTAACGTCTTATTTACGGGCTTTTCGGTACTAGCTGCAATGAAAACCAAATATCGAGCCAGGTTAATAGTCGAAAAGGAGTTACGAGTGGCACTCTCCATATTGCCCCCAAGATTTGATAAACTTTGTGCCAATAAAGAACAACATCCTTCGCATTCAATTTTGATGTGTTAGATGTAGTTTAATTTGTAATTTAATATAAAAATAAATATATGTACGTGTTCGTATAAATTTATGTTATAGCAAAACCTTTTTATTATTCTGTCTATTGTAGAGTTCAGTATTTTATTTTTCAATAAGGGTTTATTATTTAAAACGTGTCTATATTATTATATCTATTAAAAAATAAAAGGTAGGGAGGCGCGGAAAAAAATTTTTTTTTAGGGAGGCGTAGTAGCATAAAGTTTGGAAACCGCTGCCTTAGTTGGAATTTTGTTCGTAAGAAACACGATGAAATTATGTTTTATTTTTTTGTTATTAAGATATTTATTAATTTAATATCACAGAAAATTTAATCTTTATAATATTGGGTATATTTAATATAAAAATGTATTTTTTCGTACATTTCCTAATATTCATACACTTATGAAAATATAGATATAAGAAAATTAATTTATATGATTATAAAAAAGAGATAATTTTTTTTTGCTACTACATACTATGTATGTATGTACATACATTATGAAATATGTATGTATGTGCTATGAATGTAATATAATATAATAATAGGGAGTTCATAAATGGCCCGAAAGAGAACTCGGTAATTTGTCTAACACTAGTCCGAGTCAGTGCTCATTCAGAAAAAATAAATGTAATATATAATTTGGAAAGAGACTTTGTATATATATATATGTATGTATGTATCCTTGGTTCGTTCGTCGTCCGTAGATCGGTGACGTCATCGAACACGTAATTCGATTTTTTTTTTCGATTCATAGGCGCCGATTTGATTTTTTTCGATTCAATGGATTCACCCCCGCGGGGGCGCAGCCACATGGGGCCCCGAAGGGGGCCCAGGGGGGCGCAGCCGTCATCGAACAACTGATTCGATTTATTTTTTTTTCGATTCATAGGCGCCGATTTGATTATTTTCAATGCAATAGATTTAAAGTCCCAGCGGGGGCGCAAGGGGTGCAGTTTCATGGGGCGCCAAATGGGGCGCAGCCGCATGGGGCCCCAAAGGGGGCGCAGAGGGGCGAAGCCCTAAACGGCAACTGATCATGGTGGCAAAGCTTTAGACGGCAATCAATTATGGGGGCGCAGAAGGGCGAAGCCCTAAACGGCAATTAATCATGGGGGCGAAGCCCTAGACGGCAATTAATTATGGGGGCGCGGAGGGGTGAATCCTTAACTGTCAACTGATCATGAGGTCGAAGCCTTAGCGGCAATTGATCATGGGGGCTCGGAGGGGCGAAGCCCTAATTGGCAATTAATCATGGGGGCGAAGCCATATACGGCAATTAATCATGAGGGCGCCGAGGGGCGAAGCCCTAAACGGCAACTGATCATGGGGGCGAAGTCTTAGACGGCAATTAATTATGGGGGCGTGGAGGGGCGAAGCCCTAAACGGCAATTAATCATGGGGGCAAAGCCCTAGACGGCAATTGCTCATGGGGGCGCCGAGGGTGAAGCCCTAGAAGGCAAAGACTCAGGGGGCGCCGAGGGCCAAGTCTTAGAAGGCAAAGGCTTAGGGAGCCACCGAGGGCGAAGCCTTAGAAGGCAAAGGCTCAGGGGGGCGATGAGGGCGAAGCCCTAGAAGGCAGAGGCTCAGGGGGGTACCAAGGGCGAAGCCCTAGACGGCAAAAGGCTCAGGGGGGGCCTAGGGCGCAGCCCTAGAAGCAAAAAAAATTTTTTTTATTTTTTTTTTAATAAAATATTGACTATTAGATTATTATTCATGTTTAAGCGTTAATGATTCGATTTATTTTTTTCGATTCATAGGCGCCGATTCAACTTATTTTTTAAAGGCCAAAGGCTCAGAGGGCGCCGAGGGCAAAGGCTTAGGGAGCGTCGTGGGCGAAGCCCTAGAAGGAAATTTTTTTTTTTTTTTTAATAAAATGTTAACTATTAGATTAGTCATGTGTAAGCGGTTTATATTATAAATACTGAGCGAAACCGGGTAATACAGCTAGTATAAAATAATTATAGAAGTCATAGTACGAATTGACAAGGAAGATGTAGTAAATCTATCAGTTTTAAATTTCGATGACGATATGGCAGTAGTTCTGGCTACGACTAAATGTGTGTTATCAGTAAAATAAAGACTTCTGTTAAGTATTCAAAATAAAATTTAAATAAAGTCAATTTGGGTGAAAAAATATTTTTATAAATAAATTTAGTACGAATAACAAACGACTAAACTTCGACTTGTTAGTTTCCAGGTAACCAAGTAACGAAATAAATTAAATAAAAACTAACCAGACAGCCTAAAGACAGTTTTTTTTTAATAAATTAATTCATGTACGATTTAAAAATAAATGTTATGACGCATGTACATATGTACATATAATTTGTGTCATATAATTCGAAATTTCGTAATCATACAATATACATATACGTATATGTAGGTACTATGTACCTACTATGTCATATAATTCGAAAAAATATTAGATTTACTTTTTAAAACAAATATCCACGTGCATAATATTAAATTAAATGAAGCTTACCTGACACGTTATCGATGAAAGAGTTTTTAAATAAATGATTTCATATAATATTTGAAAATAAATTATATAATATAAATTTGAATTAAATAATATTTGGCACTTCCAGCCACATACATACATGGATAGTATATACATATACCGTGTAGCTCGAAGTTTTGAAATTACATGATATGTACATATGTACCCATGTTCATAGTATTTCGTATAATTTCGAATTATGTGATATATTACATATATGTGTATATTACAGAAGTTTTTTTTTATTTTTGGGCTTGGATTAATAAAGGACGAATATTAGTCAAGAAATTAAAATTATTCTCGCATCTTTTGAAAAGACATATAAGATAGTAGTTACCTGCTACGTCCGTTAATTGAGACTATTTTTTTATGAAATTACTGGCAACTAAATATTTTTTTCTGTAAGCAAGAAACAATCATTCAATGTTTCAATCCATGAAGGGGTCAACCCTTTCATGGGTAAGAGTGACCCTTTCAGGGAAAACTACTTAAATGATCATTTTTATTTTATTTACACATTTTGTATTTATTACGAAAGAAGAAAATTTCCTATATACTCGTACTATGTATGTACATTGAAAATGCTGTTAAAGAAATCCTGGAAAAATCAAAGCATCCTGCTTTTGAAATTCGGTTTTCTTTGATTTATTCTATTCTTTCTGATGTCGAAACAATTAAAATTTCATTAATTTTTTTCATCATTTCAATAAATAATATTGAAATATTACGTTCAATGTTTAATGCAAATTTATATTTTAACTAGCTGATCCCGGCATGCGTTGCAACGCCACAATAACGCACGCAATTCCCGTTCCCGATTCTGTTCCCGTTCTTATTCACGTTCTCATTTGTCGGAAATACGCAGGCAGGAACACGTTGGTCGCGACGCACAATAATCTTCCCGGACATGCATACAACAAATCCTGAAAGTTCCATCGTAATCGGTTTAGTAGTTTAAGAGCCTATTCGACACACACACACACACAGACATTCAGTTTTTTATTTTTATTTATTTATTCTTTTTTTTTAATTCATACCAGGAAGGCATTACAGGTAAACCCCAATGCGCCTTCCTGGCCAATTACAAACAATACAGCATTTTTTATTATATAAGTCGCTAAATTACGAGACTCTGACTTAAACTCGATAATTAACGAGACATTGTAATATTTATGTCATACTCAAATAGTGGTGACATAGTGGGTAGGAAGGATTTTTTAGCCAATTTTTAATCGGGAATCGTTTCAACAATGAAATCAGAGAAAATTGGCAAACTTTGATAGGAAACGATCGACCAGGAGTCACAAATCCTGGTCTGACCAGCAGCATTACAGATATACTCAGAAAAATTCTTTTCAATCGAGGTCAGCTCAAGGGATCGAACCCGGCGCCTCTCAATGTTAAGCAGAAGCTTAACGACCGAGCCACGCTATTGGCTTATTAGTTTAAGGTCTAGTTTTATACATATGTATATAGATGATATTGTTTTATATTGTTACCGACAATTATAAATTAGATAGAACGAAAATATGAAATTTCCATGAATGGGTCAAAATGAATGTACGTTTTGTTTACATATTAACATATGTAAGTGCGAGAATAAAATTTTCCGTGACAATTTGTATCGGGGTATATATGTATGTAGTCGCGCATTTTCGCGCTGTGCCAAACGTATTGTGTGCATGTGGCGACAATGCGCGTGCACATATGTACGCGCGACAGTCGTCGGCGAGACTTCAGCCAGTGCACAGCCTGTCAACTTCAACTCTATGTACATATGTACATAAGTTGATGTACATCGACTTGAACAACTTGGATACATCGGTCGAGCTGTTGCTGCTGCTGCTGCTGCTTCTGCTTCTGCTTCTGCTTCTGCTTGGAGCCTAAGATGAAAAGCCTCGACGATGTGATAAAGTTCGGGCGTGGAATCTTGCTCGTGAGCGCTTCCTACCGTTGTTCGCGCAAAGTCTGGTCTGATAAAATTTTAGGAGAATCTTGCGCTGATGTTTATTTTCCACTCGAATGTCTCACCCGAGCTAACCAAAGAAAGGCTTGGGTGGACTTTTTAAATCTCTGGATGGAAGGGGTCGTACCTCTCTGGCATTGTACCGAAAATATCATCTTCGCCGCCATCGCCACATTCCCAGATCTCGAAGACCACACCACCGAGAAAACTATTTGGCCTGCAGACTATTACAATCAAGATAGTTTTTTTTGGGTGAAAGTGGAGGAATACCACATCGGCGGTGGATCATTGGACGACACCGGACTCATCGACGATGTAGACCCATCCATGCAAGAACTGAGATATCATGCAGCTTCCATTTTGGAGATTCCAGTTTACGAAGCACAAACAAAGGACGAGTGGAGGATTCGCAAGCTGTGCGGATTCTTGGCTCTCACGTTACTCAGGTCCTTCGGTATTCACAAAAAGCAATTGATGCGAACTTTTCACAGTTACTCTTATAAAATAATGCTGCGGAATTTGACAAAATGCCCCAAGTCCCTTTTTGCGTCTCCCTGCCCCAAGTGTTTGGATTTAGTCAACGTGCAATTTTTTCGATCGGAGGGTCACACGTCCAATATGTTGCGCAAAGTGGTCAACCATTGGTGTATTCTGGACCAGAACGACCACAAGAAAAGAATTCTAATGAGGTCGTTCATGGGCGAAATTGCTTTCAAGGGGATGGGGATCATCTCTCTGCTTCGCGAAATCACCGAACATTTCGGGATCACTTGGAGGAGGGTGAGAGGGATGACCCAGTATGACTTCACGGCCAAATCCTGGGATGCCGTGGAAAAATACATGGTCACCTATGAAGAGAACGAGAACGCAGAGATAGCTTATCCTTGGGCTAGGATGATAAGCCAAGGCTATTTCACAGGCTTTAAATGCGTAGATAATCGTGATCTCGCCATTATCTTTGCGATGATCGTCACAAAAATTCAAAAAAATCCTCATTTAATGAATGCGCCGTGGTCTCAAAGACATCCTATTAACAACCGCTTAAGAATGATCGGAAGCACTGTTTACGACGTGCTCACGTTTGAGAGAAGCTGCTACTGATCATGACATCAATCTTTTTTCTTTATTTGCTACATTTTTTTGCGCCTGTTCATTTTAATACAAATACGCACCCACCTACTATTTTTATAGTGTTTAATAAAATTTATTTACTTTTGTAGCATTGAATTTTATTTCTCCAATTACATTTCCCGATTTTAACCCATATAATAAATCTTCATTGTAGATACATACTATGTGCATGTAAAATTTTTGTATAAAGAAGTTTCATTATTATTATTTTGGTACATAATCAGTATTGCACATATCGAATATGCTTCTGCAAAACATGAAATTGTCAACAGTTGCAGTTTTTACACACAAAGGATTACATTCACAACATACATATGACACCTAGAGTGAATGTGCAACGTAAACTAGTATTTTATGCACATATGTACATAAGTATATTATTTATTTATAATAATTATTAGAATTTTGTATATAATCATACATTTATTATTTACTAACCGAACCCGGCATACGTTGCAATGTCACAATGACGCATGCAATTCCCGTTCCCGTTCCCGTTCCCGTTCCCGTTCCCGTTCCCGTTCCCGTTCCCGTTCCCGTTCCCGTTCCCGTTCCCGTTCCCGTTCCCGTTCCCGTTCCCGTTCCCGTTCCCGTTCTCGTTCTCGTTCCCGTTCCCGTTCCCGTTCCCGTTCCCGCTCCCGTTCCCGTTCCCGTTCCCGTTCCCGTTCCCGTTCCCGTTCCCGTTCCCGTTCCCGTTCCCGTTCCAGTTCCCGTTCCAGCTCCCGTTCCCGCTCCCGCTCCCGCTCCCGTTCCCGTTCCCGTTCCCGTTCCCGTTCCCTTTCCCGTTCCCGTTCCCGTTCCCGTTCCCGTTCCCGTTCCCGTTCCCGTTCCCGTTCCAGTTCCCGTTCCAGCTCCCGTTCCCGCTCCCGCTCCCGCTCCCGTTCCCGTTCCCGTTCCCGTTCCCGTTCCCGTTCCCGTTCCCGTTCCCGTTCCCGTTCCCGTTCCCGTTCCCGTTCCCGTTCCCGTTCCCGTTCCCGTTCCCGTTCCCGTTCCCGTTCCCGTTCCCGTTCCCGTTCCCGTTCCCGTTCCCGTTCCCGTTCCCGTTCCCGTTCCCGTTCCCGTTCCCGTTCCCGTTCCCGTTCCCGTTCCCGTTCCCGTTCCCGTTCCCGTTCCCGTTCCCGTTCCCGTTCCCGTTCCCGTTCCCGTTCCCGTTCCCGTTCCCGTTCCCGTTCCCGTTCCCGTTCCCGTTCCCGTTCCCGTTCCCGTTCCCGTTCCCGTTCCCGTTCCCGTTCCCGTTCCCGTTCCCGTTCCGGTTCCCGTCGGAAAAACGCAGGCAGCAAATACATTTGAAATAATTCTATTGTTTGTTTATTTTACCCTAACAACGCAGGTTGTCACGCGAAAACATTTGAAATAATTGCGTTGCAATGACATTCATTCCCGTTTTTTCCGTTTTTGGGCGATTTTTTTCACAGTAATCTTCCCGGACATGCATACAACAAATTCTAAAAAACAAATTGAACCGACAGACAGACAAACAGACATTCGATTTTATATATAAAGATAATTATCAGAATTATATATGATACATAATCACACATTTATTATTTATTAAACAGGGTGCATTTAAGATCTAAGACTATTGTCAGGGGAGGCGCCAAAACTTTTTAATAAAAAAATAATTTTCATACCATAATATCTACAAATCAATAAAACTTCATATCGTAGCTTAACAATAAAAATTCAATGCATGAATGTTTATTTTTATTACATACCTCCTTTACGTTTCACATGGCTTTCTTGTCAGTGGTCATTTTTATCTCTTATCCGATCGTTTTCATACTTTGCCATATTGTTCATTTTGGTCATCAATACACGTTAATGTATCGTCTGCCATTACGTTGGAGATAAAATATCATATACAACGCGTTTTAAACACGCGGAAAGTAAATCTCCCTGACGTTTAATAAGCGTTCGTCCCGTATCTTCAACCTGTTCGCCTTGATATGGCGATATAAGATTTTATTGTTGAAACGCCTATAATTCTTATCCCTATAATTATTATCTCTCTTATATATTTAGGTCACTCATATTGTTCAGAACGTTGATAGTGATATATGCGATCGTTAGAAGATGCTGGCCGTACATTCGATTTTTATGACTACCTACGCTGCTAACGGTACTTTTACAATAGTTTGACAGTTCCATTGCGGTGTGTTTTGTGTTTGTGATTTTCGCCTTTAAATCTAAAACAGTTTTACTATTGTGTTTTCGATGCAAGAAGCATTTATCTAGCAGGAAGACTACTCCCCCTCCCAAGGCTTTCTGGAACAGCTTGGATCCTGGTGCTATCCCTGATGTGATTGAACGTCTATCACAATGTGAGGTCTGTCTCTTTTCCACGGTCATTCCGTTTGTGAAGATCATCAAATACGATGGTCTTTTTGGACAATATGGGTTTCGTGGACAGGCGGTACTTGCACAAGAAATGTTTGAGGTAAGTGAGAAGCTTTCAGATATGTTGCCAAGATCTACTGATAACTCGGGACTCGTGGTGGTACAAAAGTATTTAGCGCTTTACATTGGTTAATCTCTAACAACTTCCTCTATAAAGACGTGGTCATACATCATGATGTTCAGTTTCTACAAAGTGATTTGGTTCATGTTGCTGACCTACAACCTGTTGAGCCGTCTGAGCCTCCCTTTGTGAACTCTTACTTGCCATTAAATTATGTGGCAAGATTAGTACGGGCCTCATGGAATCAAGGTAATGGTAATATTTTCAATTCCGATTTTGCAGGTATTCAATGTTTTGCTATGGTGCTCGCTAATATTGTCAGAGCTGCCTTTCTTCATCCTCGGGAATGGTGTACAAATACACTCAACAAGAATATGATTGAAGGCGATGGTTTGTATGGACATATACGATTCTTAACCTTAAATAATATTTTAGCTCATACTATTGGTGCTGATGGTTTCTTGGAGATGCGCAACTTCGATGTCATCAAGAATAATTTTGTATTGTACAATAAGTCTTTTTCAATAAATTATGATGTTTATACATGTTTATATGGAAGTTTACTGGATTCCATCAATCGAAAGTCTATTGGATTTACTTTGGGTGATGCTCTCAACAGGATGTTTTTAAATCACTGTGCTGGTGCCCTAATTTAGTAATTCTCATAAGCTGCCTGCGGTATTAGAGTAATTTCTGTAACACTAAAAAGTAGGAAATAAAAATCTTTAGTAAAAAAAGGTTTTTTAAAAACATACCTCATTTTGGTTTTGTTTATAATTTTAAGATATATAAAAAAACTCAAGTAAAAAAAAATAAATGTATATAAAAAACTTTAGTAAAAAAACTATATTAAAAAAAAGTCAATAAATGTATATAAACAAATAATGTTTATATACATTTATTGACGTAAAATAATGTATAATAAATGTATATAAACAAATAATGTACTAAAATATAATAAATAATTAAATAAATATATAATAAATTAAATACAATAAATTTATTAAAATAAAAAGGCAATTTAAACAATATTTCAACAACAAATGTACAAATGTGTGGGATTAAAATTTCAATCAAAATGATTTCAATGATTGGGGTTTCAATCAAATAGATTTCAATGATTGGGGTTTCAATCAAAATTATGATCCCGGCTTAAACTAATGTAATTAAATATATTACTAAGAGGTTTTTTACATTTATTTTTTTTTACTTGAGTTTTTTTATATTTCTTAAAATTATTATTTTTCTCTCATTTTTATATACACATTTAATTAGCAACCTTTCTCGAAGAAAACCAACATGAAGAGGCAAATTTGTGGACGAACGATAATTTTATTGTTAAACTTGCCTATTTGGTAGAATTTTTTGGAAAATTGAGCGGTTTAAATAAATCAATGCAGGGATCATAAATACATACATCAACTTGTTCAAAAAGACAAAGTAAAAGCTTTCATTAAAAAGTTGAAGTTATGGAAATCAAATTTACAAATGAATGAGTTGGATATGTTTTCACTTTCCAAAGATTTCTGGGCCACAGCCAATATTGAAGCAAGTAAAAATCTTTTTACTGACCACTTGGATGGTTTAGTGCTGCATTTTTCCAATTATTTCAAAGACCTTGATTTCTCAATGTTTTTGTGGGTACAGAATCCATTTAACTACAATGAAGAAGACGAATTCGAGCTGACAACCATCGAAAAACAAAAATTGATAGAGTTATCATGCGATAGCTCACTAAAACAAAAGTTTCAAAGTTAAACCATAATTAAATTTTGGATGAATCTTAGTGGAGAGTCTTTGTATTGCAAAGCAATGCAAGTGCTTGTACCGTTTGTAACGTCTTATTTATGCGAAACGGGCTTTTCGGTACTAGCTGCAATGAAAACCAAATATCGAGCCAGGTTAACTTTATGACCATAAACAACAACATTCTTCGCATTAAATTTTGATGTGTTAGATGTAGTTTAATTAGTAATTTAATATAAAAATAAATTTACGTGTTCGTATAAATTTATGTTATAGCAAAACCTTTTTATTATTCTTTCTATTGTAGTGTTCAGTATTTTTTTTTTAAATAAAGGTTTATTATTTAAAACGTGTCTATGAAAAAAATTTTTTTTTAGGGAGACGTAGTAGCATAAACTTTGGAAACCGCTGATCTATATTTCTAAGCCCGCTTTAAAGGTCACGGAATTTGACCCTTAAAGCCCTCAACATGAGGCCACCACCCCCCCGACGAATACAGTCCAAGAGACCCTTTCGTCGGAGAACGAGACGGTTGTTCATGAATATCGCACAAGAACAACCGCACATCACTGTTCTAATAAAAAAACCACACTGTACATAACCAAGTACAAAATTAACAACAACGCATGAACACATAAAGCGCGCATGCGGTAGGTGTGTGCACACACACACACACACACACACATATATACACACACACACAAACACACACACACAAACACACACACATAAACCACAAATACATACACTCACCTAAAAAGCAAACGCACACTCACACACACACACATTCACAGAATATAGTATAAAAAAAAAAAAAAAAAATCAACACATAAATGCTTTTGCAATTAAGTGGAGTAGTAGCATCCAGGGGAACACAGCTTCCCAAAGCATTCCGCGAACTTTTCGAAAGCTCTAAACGATGCTTTACTCATTATTAGATCCCCATGATGTAGGGGGCCAATGAGAGAACCCCTGACGCTGTCCAGCAGAACCCTCCTCTCAGCCTCCATCCCAGGACAGGACCACACAATCTGCATCCTGCTCCGGAAAAGAACATGGACAAAATGACTCAGATACCAAGCCCATAGATGCGAGCTTGCCGTTAAAGTGGCCATGACCAGTTAAAAATTGACTGGTCCAAAAACTAGGCGACAGCCAACCACGCTCAAGGCGCGAAGTGACCCTCGGAAAAAACAAATAGGTTTGTCTACCTTTAGAGGAACAATCCCATCTAAGTTGGCAAGCCGAAATAGCACAATTTAAAATAACAGACTTCAAACTTTGCCAGAATCGAGGATCATCGCACTGTGACTGATTAAGAGCACGGAAAAGGACGCCTGAGACGGAAGCATCTAACCCACCACCAAGTTTTTCTCGAGCAGCTCTTATTTGGACGACCAAGTCAAGTGGCAATGTACCCGCAAGAATCTTTAGTGAGTCTGTAGACGCAGTGCGATAAGCCTGGGTAAAAGCGATCAGAGGAAAACGCTGACCACTATTTAATGTACGACGGACCGTCTTTAATTCGACACGATGACCCCAAATGCTAGATGCATACGTCATAGAGTTCACAAACACAGCATCGTATACCAAGCGTTTTTCATGGAAACCCAAACCCCAAGAGCGACCACAAAGGCGACCAATACGACCAAAGGAAACCTTAGCTTTATCTAATGCTCTCCCAATATGACCATTGAATGTAAGCCAGACATCGAGAACAACACCTAAATACGTGTACTCGTTGACAAATTTGATCTTACAGCCTCCGAGTTTGATATTAGGGGCTCTAACAAGAGAACCCTTTAATATTAAGCACTTGGACTTAGAGGGCGAGAAAGAAAGTTTGTTAATTATGGCCCAATCGTCTAGAAGGTGAAGTGCCGCAGTAGCTCTACATTCCATCTCAACACGGGACTTTGCGTGCGTTAACAACACGATGTCATCAGCATACGCAACCAACCTGCAACCCTCCGGCAAATTGATTATAAAGAGGTCATTGACGAGAATGTTCCAAAGGATAGGTACCAAAACGGAGCCCTGTGGACATCCAATAGAGAGATCCCTGAAACCAACCTGTCCTCCGAGTTCGAAAACCAATTTCCTATCCGACAAGTAACTCTGCAGTAAGCATAGTAAATTCGGATGCAGTCCCAGCAGACGCAACTTGATCAATAGCATGGGCCACCAGGCATTATCAAACGCTCCAGCAACGTCCAACAAAACAGCAACTACATACTTGGATGGAGAGTCCGAAGACTCCCTCAAGACACAGCGAATTGCATCAACAGTAGACTTTCCCGATCTAAATCCAAATTGATCACCGGATAAAACAGAGTTATCGTCAAGGAAACTATTGAGCTGACTCGAAATTAACCTCTCTAGGACCTTCCCAAGAATAAGCAACAAACTGATTGGGCGATAAGCCTTAGGGTCACTAGCCAGTCTATCAGTATTATGCTTTTTAATGACAAACAATTTTCCAACCTTCCAGCAACTAGGGAAGGTTCCAAATTTAAAACAATTCCTATAAACATTGAGAAGTTCAAAATTACCCACCGACCAAACAACTCTGGCAATATCTCCGCCTATAATATCAACTCCAGGAGCCTTACCCCTAGCCAGGTTATTAAAATCGCACTAACTTCCTCCGAAGTCGGAAGGTCTTCATAGCAGCTAAGTTCAGTAACATAAGAAGCAATATTACGGATAAGAACGTGAGCAGGTAGATCATTGTCAAAGCGATCAACGGGGATAAGTGCATTCACAAGATTATTAACCGCTTCACTACTAGATAAAGCAAGGTGACCATCAAGAGGACTACGAACTCCACACATAATAAAAGCGGGGTCCCTAGTGATGGCCTTATACGCTGGTCCCCAAGGTCCCGACCATGCTTGCGAGCTAACAAAATTCTCCCAAGACTTTTTTTTGGACACCAAAATTTGACGCTTAAAAAGTGCAGAAGCTCTTCTAACCTCGATACCAAGGGGCATTAACAAATCTGGACCAACACCACGACGTTTAGCCGAGCGTTATTTACGTATAGCCCTTTTGACTAAGAATTTAAGGGATGCCAGGTAGTCATTCCACCAAGGAGTAGAGCGCCTACCTACAGCACCAACTCTACCAAAGACATCTTGTGCTATATTAATAGTGGCAAGGTTGATTGCAGAAGCACGCAAATCGGGAGCACAAAATCAGGGCAACTGTTTGCAGCAGAATATCTTTCAAAGAAATTACAGAGACGAGTCTTGAAATTTATCCAATATAGATTGGTGCCGTTACGAAAAGGTAAGGGCAAATCAGACACAAAATTAATAGGACTATCAAAGTTTACATCGAAAGTAATTAAGTTATGGTCACTCAGAGTTTCTCCCGAATGAACCCACCAATCTTTCATATAACCTGCATCTAAACCCAAAGACAAAGTGACATCAATATAAGAAGAGCCAGCAGGACTTTCAAACGTCGGAATATCATCTTTGTTGTTGTGGATATATAGATCGTTTTGACAGATAAAGTCTTCAAGGGCGCTACCCCAAACGCATCTCCTCCTATCATTTGTGGGGCAAGGATCCCAAAGTGGGGAGTAAGAATTAAGATCACCACCAATGATGATTTTTTTAGAAGTAGGGTGCGAAGTAGGGTGCAGATGACACAAAATATTATCTAATGTCTGAATATGGATATCAACAGGGATGGATGGTTGGAAATAAGAAGAAATAGAATAAAAAGAAGAACCATTGAGAGACAGCTCTACACAAACACAATGTGATCCAGACAGGTGGTCTAAGGAGAGAACAGAGATATTAGGAGAAAACAAAGCAACAGCTGCCCAAGGGTACTCCGTAGATTTGTGTCCAGTGACAGCACGAACGTGTCGCCCCAGACCACGAATATTACCCTCAGTAGAATAAGGCTCCTGGATGAGCAAAATATCAATATGATGATCCAAACACACCTGCGAGATAAGAGCTGTAGCCGCACGAGATCTTCGCAAGTTTATTTGCCCGAAATGAAAATTGTAATTATGCGCCATAGTCAGTACGAGCATTCTCCATATCCATAATGCGTCGGAACAGAGGAAAATCCGATCCACCAGTCCTATGTTTGGATTCACGTTTGAGACGCGTACAAGAGGCACAAGTCGGTTTATCAGCTAGTTTAGAACAATCTTTTCTCTCGTGTCCAGTATTGGCGCAATGAGAACAGGTACAGATTTTCTCAGTGCATCTCGTAGAAAAATGGCCATATGCGTGACACTTGTAGCATCTAAAGTCTCTTATATGGCCCCTAACACGGCAAGAAGACCAACCCAAAAATATGCGTTTGGCGGCGATCAGCAAATGTCGCAACGCAGGAACAACTTCCAGTATCGCTCTACCAGTGCCTCTGGTACCAGGCTTTACCCTTCTAACGACTCTGACATCAGAGCCACTGAAGTCAACAGCGTTAACCCTCAACAACTCCGAGACCAAGTCGCCGTCAGACATATCACCTGGAACCTCCAATATCTCGATACGCGGCTTCCTGGCGGAAGGTACCGAGGCCTTTAACCCCAAATTGCTATTTGAGTTGATCGAAGAAGCCATTTTAGAGGCTTCTAGAGCTGTACGTGGATAAACCGCGATGCCAGCGCTTTTGATCGGACGCACTGATCAAACGCCCATACCCTCATTGGTCAAATTGACCGCAGAGGTTAACAAACTCTTGGTAACTTCGGAACTCGAAGACGAAGTTGTCTCCTTAGGGTATACCAATACAGCAGGTCTAGGTGGTCTCGCAGGCAAACTCCGATCGCTAACTTCTGGCCTAGATATTGGAGGAGGACCAGCAGCGACCCTGGCGAACGAGCGCGCACCCTCAACACTCGCATTATTTACGCGAGAGCGCAATTCAGCACACTCGCGCTCCAAAGCATCGCATCTGGACGCACGCAACGCAAGGCGAGAAATCGCATCCCTGACGATAGTCGAGGAAGCAATCACCTTCTCCCTGAATTCATTGTTCAGCTTAGCGGTCCATAACCCAACAGAAATTTCATTCAATGCCGTGTGAGTGGCAATCAGGAGTCCATCAAGATCAATGGAGACCGATTTCTCCATTGATCAAAAATTAATTTAAACAAAAACAAACAAACAACAGCCCGTCAAAAGATCAACATCAATAGCAATAAGTAATGTAAAAAAAATGAATAAACAATATATACATATATGTATATAAACGAAACGAAACAATACCGCAGTTAACCGACGATAATAAATTACAACAATACTCACAGATAAGCGACCATCACTTGTAGATCGAAAAATAGATAAAAAAATAAAATAAATAACAACGCAGCTTGCGAAATTGACACCAGCACCAGCAAAGACACAGGATCAATCAAAACCAGCCGCCAGCCACCAGCACCAACCACAACCAGCACTAACACTATAGACACCCACGCACGGCAAACACCGAAACGCGCTGATCTATATATATAAAATTGAATGTGTGTCTCGAAAAGGCTCCTAAACCACTGAACCGATTACGATGGAACTTTCAGGATTTGTTGTATGCATGTCCGGGAAGATTACTGTGAAAAAAAAACGGGATAAAACCTCAAATTTCATCGACGCGAAAGTATGAAGCGCCAGCGTGTGGTTAAGGTAATGTTTACGTTGGCAACCAACTTGCGTGCACGCATGCCAACGCTTGCATTACGTACCACTCATACCAACCTTACATTACGTACCACTCATAACAATCCTACATATACATATATAAAAATCAATGTTTGTCAGTCTGTCACGTATGCGTTCCTATACTTTACTATAATTTAATTTGATTAAGTATTAATTTGAAACTGAAACATACATATGTACACTTATCGAAACGCGTCGAGAAACGGGAACGGGAACGGGAATTGCATGCGTTATTGTACGATGGAACGATGAAACTTTCAGGATTTATTGTATGCATGTCCGGGAAGCTTACTGTGAAAAAAAATACAGCGCCGATTGAAATTCTTTGCACGATTGCAACATTGATCCTTTTTCGACTTTTAAGAATAATAAATATTCTGACAGGAACTTGATGTCATTTTTATCGCACAATACAGGAATGTATTTTATGTATATACATATGTGTTCCCGAAACAGGCTGTGTCTATTTTTTAAATTAAATTTTTATTCTTGTATGGCACGCTTGAAATATTACGCTCGGTCAAAATGAAAAGCTCGTGGAAGCGCGTCACAGTTTATCCTGTCGGCAACATGACACTTCAAATGATATATTGTACGACTAATAATATCTACAACTTGAACTAGGTATATATGTACATATACATATTTACATATTTATATGTACTTTTCCAATCCAACCTTTTCCCTTTTCATACTTTTAGGTGAGAGAAAACTCCGTGTTCTCATTATTCTCTTATTATTCTTAAGTACCAATTACGCACAGATAAGCTTTCGTA
Organism: Arctopsyche grandis; assembly: GCF_051622035.1. Lineage (NCBI taxonomy): Eukaryota > Metazoa > Arthropoda > Insecta > Trichoptera > Hydropsychidae > Arctopsyche > Arctopsyche grandis. The sequence goes on from NC_135356.1 coordinate 37,944,054, forward strand.
AGGTTTAATATATAAACATCTAATATGTAGTTACTAGAGTTTCCAATTATTCGACTTCATCAACTACTCGAATATCGAATAGTAAATTTCGAAATATTCGAATATATGTATGTGAATTGTTTTAAACAATAAAAACAGTTTGAAATATAAATTCAAAATAATTAAAATGAGTGGGGTCCATCAAAAAGAAAAAGTAAATTTATCGTCATATATAAACTTTATTTTAATTTTAAAAATACATATTTTAAAAATAATAATGCGTTAAATGATTTTTATTATTCCTGCTGTGGAGAACTCTCTTTCAGTAGCAGTTGACGTTGGCTTAATTGTTAATAGTAAGTTTTTAGAAGGATTTCTAAAGCTTCGTTCGTTGTTTAAACTTATCCAAGTACTTGAAATATTTTTTAACCTTTTGGAATTATCTTGGAATTTGAAAAACTTACCTTTATAACGTAGAAGCGTGTTCAATCAATTTATTTAATTTGAGAAAAAATACCCGGACGATGACGTGTATTACGACTACGAACTCTGAAACACAACTATATTTATATTTCTGCTTACCCATAAACATAGCGTTCCCGTTTCAAATAAACGCTGCAATAATTTATCTTTCGTAAAATAAATTAACATAAGTTAAATATCTAAAGTGAGGAATTCCAATGTCAAGTTTCACGAATCCATTGTACTGAGGCGATAAAATGACTCCGAGTCGACGACTAATACGTCTTTCACACAATACACTGTTGCGTAACACATTTCGAGTTAAAAATAAAATTGTATTATGTTAAAAAAATTCTAAATTTGTAAAATATTTTATTAAAATTTCAAAATAGGCCGAATATATTCGAATATTCGGAATGAAAACTCTAGTAGTTACACCTATTATAGACCGATCTTTGTTATTTCTGCCCCGGCAAAGGTATTTGAAATAATTCTTCATAGATTTATTTTTAATCATTGTAGCCAATATTTGATAGATCAATAGCACAGATTTCATCCTACTCGTTCTTTTGTATCGAATTTATTATGGTTTTCTGAAGTAATTGGCAAATCTATCGATTCTTCACTGCATGTAGACGTTGTTTATACTGATTTTGAAAAGGCTTTTGATAAGGTTGACCATGGCATTATCATTCAGAAGCTTTCTAATTTTGGGTTATCTGGTAATTTAGTGCGTTTTTTCGCCGATTATGTAATGCACAGAAAGCAGTATGTTTCTTGTGATATTTATCGATTGGATGAATATCGCGCTTCATCTGGTGTACCACAAGGGTCCAATTGGTAAGTCGATTAATCACTCTGGCTTTCTTCTTTTCGTAGACTTTTAGAATAGTCAATTGTCATTCCAACTGTGAGGAATTGTAGGATGACTTAGAATTACTATATGAATGGTCTGTTAATAATAATCTACATACATATGTATTTACGTGGAATGTGAACTACCGAACACACGCTTCACGAGCAGACATTGCGCTCGTAAATTCAATCCTGCACGTACATATTAATAAGAACAGAATGGCTCATATGACGGTTTCTTCGTTTGCTGAATATCATCCTAATTTGGCGTGGCAATATTGCTCCTTGTCCATATATTATATTAAACTGTAGCGCTAATGGCGACAAAGACCATTCCAAATAATTCCCGAGAGGCGGTCGCGGTTTCTCGCCATTTCTCCTCGTTGAAATACAGACACCATTTTGGCGCGATGTGTGCAAATGTTGCACATAAATCCATACACTCACCTTGCAGAATCTGTCTCTTTTTCTCTCTCTGCAAATCCAATTTTCCACACGTGCAAAGCTTTAAATCCAATTCTTGTGTATGCATGTAATAATTGTATGTATTGCTTTTGGTTTTTAACCACTTTCAAACAATGAATATTCAGAATTAACCGTGTCAAAGTTTGTCATTGTTCTATGTATGCAATATGGCTTTTGCGACTTGTATTGAAGAAAACAGTACATAAGCCATAAATCGATTAATCTGGACGCATCGATGAATTTTCTGGACTTAAGTCGCTATAGAAGGTTATAGTCTGATGTAGCGTGAGACTTACAAGAACCAAGAATGCTGTCGCATTCATGCAATGTGTTGTAGCATCGTCAGGACGTAAATTAACATTTTTATTTATTTTTAATTTTCTAATAATTTTCGAATATAATTCAATGAAAGGTCTTAAAGAGGGCTGGACCCCAGCGCCTTGTCCATACAAACGTATTAGACTTCTCCCTTCCTCAATTATGGCACTAGAGAAATTATTTTTTAATATGCTATGGATATCCACCATAGGCATGTTTCAATTTTTTTTTTTTTTTTGATAAATTGATTTATTTGATTTTTTTATTTAATTTGATTAATCAAAATTTTTTTTGATTAATCAAAAAATCAAATAAATCAAAAAATTGAAACATGCCGGTGGATATAAATAGCATATTAAAAAATAATTTCTCTAGTGCCATAATTGAGGAAGGGAGAAGTCTAATACGTTTGTAAGCCCTCTTAATAATATTACTGTAAGTTTTGATGTCCATAATATGACGTTGACAATTACTTTTATCATCAAAAAAATTTAAATTACCATTAATATAAAATATATACGTATTCCTTAAACAAATTAATAATATCAACAACTTGCGTATTTTATTTATGTAAATATTTTAAAATACGAAACACGAACTCTAAACTAACAAAAAATAAATAAAGTCAAATTCTAGCGAGCGAAAAATTATACGCACGAACAATATTGTATTCATTGACCTAAATGCAATGCGTTTTCAACAATTATTTTCGAATGCTTTCGCAAATTAATATATGTATGTACTTTTAAATTTTTTGCAATTGAATATATTTACAATTGGTGATTATTTAATTTAAATATTACTAATCAGCTGGAACGCTTAATAAGCGACAAAATCTATAACGAACTTTCAAGTTTTCGTATGTCTATTTATCGTTTGAGATTATTGGTATAATTTAAAATATATATGTAGTGTGTAAATAACGGAGATTCTCGTAAAGAGGTGAGATCAGGGAGAGGATGATTTATTTACAGCATGCAAAATGTTTGCGTTGAAGTATGTAATATAGAGTTGAAACCGTGGTTTGCATCTAGAATCCTGTATCTTGACGGGCTAAGAATTAAGAATTTTTGTATATTTCTTGGCCCGTTAAAAGCGATCGGTGCAAAAATAAAATCGAATATGACAACACAAAGGGCATTAATCACTCTGTGGGGAGTCAATATTAGACTGGTGATTTATCGCGAAAACAATGAAAGGACCAAATCGTTTTGACGTTACCGTTCGAAAAGCTTTCTCAACTGCGCCATGGCATGGCATGGCATGGCATGGCACTCATTTGAACGTGTATGTCGTTAAGTATAAATTATTGTAGTGTGGTGAATGAAGTACGCACTACGCATTACGCGCCCCATATTTCCTACGGAAAAGCGACACTTTTCTATTCCCTTATTATTCACTTCGATTCCACAAATCGCCACTTCCCAACATTTACGTACAATATCGAGTAATTCCAATCTGAGAAAATATCTGCAAACTGAAAATTTGACCGTTGTGGTGATTTCCATCGTGATTTAAATGTTTTAGAGGAGGGTAGGGGGGAGGGAATCAGTAAATCATTAATATTTGGTACATATTTTTTGTACTTTAACACGGCGCGCGCACATTAACACGGGAGGAAAAGCATGTTCCTCTTGTTCCTGTTGTATCCTGCTCGCGCAAATTAAGTGAGTATGTACGTGAGTATGTACCGTTTACCATGCACCATTTTTTTTTGATCTTTCGACTTAAGATCTTTCGATTTTCGATCTTTACATTCTGATATTTGCGTTTTCTGTAATTTAACATTCTGTCATATCACGGAGACCGCTACTTATGATATGATAATTCAATATAACAAATTTATGGGGGGAGTAGATTATCACGATCAGATGTTAGCCTACTACCCATGTAGGAGAAAAACTTTATGATGGTACAAAAAATTGGGCATACATCTATTTCAGACAATGCTATTAAATTCTTATTACATGTATAATACCCACAAAACCAAGAAAATGTACGATTTAAGGCTGCAAATAATAGAAAAATTAGTAGGGCCTCCCCCAAAACAAAATCTTCTTTCAAAAAAAGGTTTTTTTTTTACGAAAATAATGAATAAATATAGGTGCTGTATAGCGTGCTTTATGCAAGATGCAGGTAGACGCGCCTTCCAAGAACCTCCACAATGCCAAAACATTTGTGAGACAGAGCTATTTTATAAAATATCAACATGGCATGGATTTTAGCTCAGCATTGAAAGTGTTAATCACCCAATAAATGCTGTGAAGCGACTTTGGCCTTTTACTTGGATCCCCCACCCTCCCCTACGTAACAGTATTATGTATAAGCAAATTAAAGTTTGAGCGTATTATAATTATTGTGACTCCGCAAATAACTTTTTTTCCACAAAATTTCTTAACAAACTAGGAGTTGCAGCGCGTCGCAAATTTTTGTGGAAGAACATGTGCCTCACTTTGAGGCCATTCTCAGGATGAGAGCGGTCTTTCTACGTCTTCGTATATTTTTACAAACCTCTTTTTATCATCTAATTGTCTTCTTGCTGCTGCATCTTCTCATTTGCATTCTTCACTGTATGTTCGATGGATGGAACTACTCCACCATTTAATCAATTAATTAATTATTATTATTTATATATTTATTTATGTATTTTTTTTACTATTTTTAAATAATATTGTTTTTATTATCTTTATATAATTTATATGGGCGTTGGGGTTTGCACTATTCTCCCTATCGTCTGGAATAAAAAGTTATTGGTCGAAACGATTTGACAGTTGACAGATCCGAGTCATTAATTGTAGTTACGAATTATCGGGTTATTAAAAATTACTAGCTTTTTAGCACATGGCAACATGGCAACATACTCGTTTAATCAAGTGACTTTTCTTGCCAACCATGTCACCAACACTATCCAGACCAAGCTACACTATACCACGAAACGACACCTTATCACCACGACGAATTGGATTGAGGTCACACACCACGTGTTGATCATGAGGCGACATGCATAAGGATATTCTACCAAACCACAGTGAAGGACGCATCTGATCTTCAACTGCTACCACACGCGTACATCTCGTCAATATGGACGCTTTAAGAAAGTCTCGAGAACACGTGGGTTGGCTCCATCTACATTGCGGGTCGCAACAATAAGCGGCTCTTGGATCTGATCATCCCTAATTTTCCAGTTATTATTATTATATAAACAAGCTAGATGTCTTTCTACTTGAAATACAATTGTTTATCAATGTTTGTAATTGGCCAGGAAAGCGCATTGGGGCTTACCTGTTTTGTGTAAAAAATGTGTATGTATATGTATATAGCATGGATAGAGAGAAAATTTCTTTAGAGGCTTCCTCGTTGCGATGGAGCTGATCTCCGAAGCAGCAGATTTGGTGGCTTTTCCAGATGTTGCAAAAAAATCCCCCAATTTGAGAAGCGGTGTCGTGTGGTACGGAAACGGAAAGTGTGGCCGATTTTCGCCTCTGCGATTGCTATACATGTACATATGTGGGTGGATGTATTGGGTGGGTGGGTGGGTGCGCGCGCAGAATCCCTAATTATGATTTATCACCGACAAAGGGCCGACGTAAACTATCGGCCAAACAGCGGGGAAAATGTACGATTCCCGTTCGGGACAATGGGGAACAGTAGGCTGTAAAAAATACGAAACAGTCTCGACTGCGAATTGCGACCGGATTTGACACCACCGAGACCTAAACTGGGCGGTGGAGGGCGCGCGCCGGGGGGTGGGTGGCTCGGATAAATCTCCTTTCTACCCGTGTTTCTAAATTGTGGTCACGATTTGATTTCCAACTACAACACGTCTCCCATATATTTATGTATGTATGTATACATACATACATATGTACATATAAAGAAACGTAAAAAAATCAGTATATTGAAAATCCTCAGTTTATAAATTAGTCGGTGTATGGTTGTATAGGGGTGTGTGCTCATGTATAATGCCCTCCCTGAGTGCATCAGGTCTGCTAAGACCATGGATGCATTCTTGCGAGGTGCGAAGAGACACCTCTGTGAGGAACAGTACATATAAGTTAATTATAAATTTTAGAGTTAAGTAATTAAGATTTATTTTTACATTGGCTTGATAGCTAAGATAATATATAAATAAATAAAAAATATATTTTGACATTTGGTATACTGATTAATTTTATTTTAATTTTTAATTTTTTTACATGGATATATTATATAACAGGAAAGCTTGACAGAAAGACCCCAATGTGCCTTCCTGGACAATTAATTACAAACAATGCAGCATTTTATTATTACAAAAATCACTGTATTTCCACAAGTTGAAGAACACGAAATAACAATTAATTACAGAATTAATCCATTGAGACATCTATGGATTTAGATTTTGTACATAATTTTTACAAATTATACACACAATAAATACAGAAGATTTGTGACAACAGGAAAAATTTCGAAATGAACCGTTTTAACAATGATCAGATAGAATTGGCAAAATCTGATAAGAAACGATCAATTGGAGTCACAAATAGCCCCAAATCTAATCAGCAGTATGGCAGATCGAATCCACTGATCACTTGGTACTAAACATACACGCTACCATTAAACCATACTGCTGGCATGAGAACCTTGTCGGGATTTGGAAGGGCTCGGAACCCGGGATCGAAGGACTCTCATACAAAAACGACCGGGTAACTCATATACTGGTATTTGACCTCAAAAGCTGGCCAAATATCAAAAATGCAAATTTTCACAAATTGAGTTTATGTTGGGTTTCAAAATAGGTAGATAAATCTATTTATGTATCGATTCTGAACGTTCTTGTGAGCTTTTACAAGATGATCTTAATGCTCTTCATGTTTGGTCGTTAACCAACTGTTTGCCTCTTAATGTCTCCAAGTGCAAGGTTATGTGTTACTCCAGATCCAGATCCACCCCCGATCGTACCTTTCCATATCTTGTTGGTAACTTTTTATTGAACTGGGTCGATTCAACTGTTGATCTTGGGGTTGTATTCCAGAGTGACCTAAATTTATCTGTTCATATCGACTGTGTGTTCCTCTGCCTCACGAATGCTTGGGTTTGTCTTTCGTACATAATTCTCGACACTACCATAATCCCGCTGTTTTAAGATTTCTGTACAATGCTCTAGTTAGGAGTATCTTGGAATACGCCTCTATAATCTGGAATCCTTACACTAAGTCTCTATATGTGAAGCTTGAACTTGTCCAAAGACGATTTCTCAGACTGCTTTATAAGGAGCAATATGGGATTTACCCATACTTATTTCCTTCAAAATTCATCATGGGTATGGTCGGCTAAACTTTTCTTGACCACAGGAGGAGTGTTGCCCTCATCAAGTTCTTGTTTTCCATATTTAGAGGCTGTATCTCCTGTCCGTCTATCCTGGCTGAGTTGGGCCTTCATGCTCCAGAGAGTGTGATATGGACCCGCCATTGTCCCCTTTCTCACACTCCTTTGGCTAGAACTGTGGCTTTTAGTTATTCTCCCATTCCTCGTGGCCTCCGTTCCTTTAATTCACTGAATGGTGCCATTGCCATTTGTGACGTCTCTCTTCATTCTCTGCACCACTTCCTAAGTTATGGAGGTCGCGACTATTTAGAAAGGTTGAGTTAGTGTTTTTAATTATGATTTTATTATGATTTCATGTTTTATTTAGTTATTTTTTCCTTGTGTAATTTGTATATATAATTTGTTTATTTAAATTGTATTTTTTCCTTTTGTACTTCTTAATCTTTTTAGCACACTCGTCGCTTTGGAGCAATCTGTTAGACGAGTGTGCTTGATTAATTGATTTTGTAAAAAAAAAAAATATGACGTTACACAGCGGAGTCCTAACTTGGGTTAAGTTCACTAGCCAATTGTAGTCGCAGTCGAATCCTGTTATTTGTGTGATGTTTGCTCGTTTTTGTTCGTGGCATTTTGTTGTTAAACAACTTTTCTTGTGATTATTTTTATGCTAAAAATGCTTTTGGTAGAAAAAATTAGTAAAGACGTTGAAGAACAAGATATCTACACTAGATTAAACTAAGTTTCATTCCTTCTAAAATTTTATTTTACATGTTTCGACCTGTCAACAAACCCTACTATTTTCACTTTTTTATTTTCTTTTTTGTACAAATTGATGTTTTTAAACGTATTGTCCTTATTTTGGCCGAATCAAATTTATGTGATATGAAACTTCTTGTAAAACAAAGTTTGTACGAATTTGCACTTTAAAAAAGCAATCATGAATAATTAAGCGTATTTTGGAACTCCAGAAATTCTTTGGAATGAATTTTCATTCTATATTTATATTCTTCTTTCTGAGGATTCTCTCGTGTCTATGACCCGAAATCATCTACATGATATAATAAGAGGAAGCACCGAAAGGCTTTTTATTCAAAGATTGAGAAGAAATAAACTAGTAACAGCTACAAAATGCCCTGCTGCGAAACTTGAAGAATTTAGAAAAATTATCAACAATTTAAAAATTGTTTACAATCGTCAATACCTCGCATGGAATAAGTACAGAAAGCTATTTTCTGGTAAAAAAATATTTTTGGCCGAATTTTCAGGCCAAATACAACTCTGTGTGACGTCCAGCGAATATGCTCACCCACTATAAAATTCTACAGTTTTATTTGAAAGGACAACATTAAAAGGCAACGTGAAACCACTGAATATTAAAAACGTTCCCAGGACAATATTTCCCTACATGACAGATGTGAGCGCAACCATTTGAATATGTATTAAAAATAACACTTTCACGTTTTATACTATAATTTGTTCTCAACCTACATATTTTCTGTCTTCGGTCAGGTAGGTCAGCGAGCTTTAATAAGTTTATTAATTTATTAGATTTATGAATACATCGTTAATCAAATAGGCTTCATTCACAATAGATCGGTACATGCTTAGACTTTCACGAGGGTCTCAATTTTGTTGATTTATAAAATCACCGGAAATTAGCCGTACATTTGATTCAATTACTATTTCATCATTTCATCTGTTTCATCTGAAGATACAGATCCGTTGTGTTTATTGTACATATTTTGAGTATCATTCGCATTTATTTGGTACGCATTCCATAAAAAACTTTGTCAATACACATACATATGTATTTACATAGCTTTAAGAACAAATTCAATTTTTATTTTTACTCCTAGTACCGAGTGTATTAAAGATTTTATTACAATACAATAAAAATACATACATACATTGTGTTTCAATATGAATAATAAGTGATTAAATATGTGTTGACATCGGTGGTAAAAGCTCACATAGAAAGCGCAAAAGGAAAATAATTGAAAAAATTGAAATGAATAGCGAGATTTTCTAATAGAATATAGAAAGTTTTGGGTGAAAATCAATTTTCAATATTTTCCAACCTAATCTTTCATTAAAAACAATCCGAGCCAGGCCTTGAAAGGGAGAAAAGCGTATTTTTACCCAATCCCGATAATGGAACTGGGAAGACTGCTAAACTTTTCAGTCTCGAAAAGAAATAAAAAAAAAATTTACCCCACAATAAAGTTAACTTGTCACTGTCACCCGCAGAGAGCGGAAAATTTTCCCGTATCGGTTTCTTCTCGAAATCATCCTTTCGCGAATTTTTCCACCGTAGACAGAGAGAACGAGACAGATTAAGAATGATATTTTTCCGTTCGTTTTAAAACGAATCCGTCTTTTATAGAATAGAAAGCCAGTCGGGTAACGGGTTGAAACCGAATTCGATTATTCGAGTAATCGCAGACGATTATTCTCGCGCGAGCGAACTCGTTAAATTGATCGCAATCGATACGTATGACTTTGGGGGCAATAACGTTATTAGAAGCCCGCTTCTTAAACCATTTGTCCGATAAATAGTGCCTCTCAAACTTTTCCCCAATTATACATACATACCCATAATTGGGGAAAATATCTGAATTTGACGCGTCAAACGTCAAACATGAACGAAATCGACGGATAAGTAGTGTGTGTGAACATTTCATGAACGTTAATGGTCCATTTCAAATACAATATGGATGTGTGTATATACATATAGTCTTTTAAGAAAAGAAAAGATAATCTATAATATACATATATATAAAATTGAATGTCTGTTTGTCTGTCTCGTACAGGCTCCTAAAGCACTCAACCGATTACGATGGAACTTTCAGGATTTGTTGTATGCATATCTGGGTAGCTTACTGTGAAAAAAAAACTTCTTCAACCATTTTTCCGATAAAAAGTGCCTCTCAAACTTTTCCCCAATTATACATACATACCAATAATTGGGGAAAATATCTGAATTTGAGGCGTCGAACGTCAAACATGAACGAAATCGACGGATAAGTAGTGTGTGTGAACATTTCATGAACGTTATTGGTCCATTTCAAATACAATATGGATGTGTGTCTATACATATAGTCTTTTAAGAAAAGAAAAGATAATCTATATACATATATGTATATAAAATTGAATGTCTGTTTGTCTGTCTCGTACAGGCTCCTAAAGCACTCAACCGATTACGATGGAACATTCAGGATTTGTTGTATGCATATCCGGGTAGCTTACTGTGAATAAAAAACGAAAAAAAACCTCTTAATAATAATGTAAAATGTGTGAAAAAGAAGCAGCCGTCTTAATTGGTTTTGAGGATTATCTCCAGGCTTAAGTGCAAGTCAGCTAACAATGGAGACCCCCGAATTGACTTAGTGGTCGGTAAGTGGTTCCCGTCAGAGTTCTCGGAACTGACAGCGCGAGACCATGGGACTGCATATCTGGTACGTGACTATAACAATAGGTGAAAAAATGCGACGAGGACGATGCAGTGAGCGACCTGCCCTTTATAAGCAGGTACTTAGGCCATACCAACTGGACGGAGCACTGGCTGTGCGTGGATCACCTTAATCAGTCAATAAATGCTAGGAAGCGACTTTGGGCTTTTATTTAGATCCTCCACCCACTCCTACGCAACAATATGTACACTATTTTTTATATATATTATTATATTTCAAGTGTAGAGCGTGCGAGTGTAGGTTTCACTTCGAAAGTGGCCAATATCTATCGATTTACATCAGTGTTTCTTAACCATATTGAGAGAATCGCCCCCTTTACCACAGTAAAATTATCCAGCGCCCTCCCCTACCCCCCCTCCCCCCCACAAAAAATTACTCTATTTTCTATGTATGTATTTCATGCAATGATTTTCTTTACAAATAAAAAATTATAAGAAAAACAAATAAAAAACATGATTATTTTTATAAACATTATGTATTAATTGCCATTTATGTCATATTAACATTACATACATTATAATGTTATTTCAATTTTAAAAGTAAATAATTCAATGGAAATGTGAATTATTTATTAAAAAATAAAAAAAATAAAGAGATCCTTGAGCCTCATGTGACTGCGCTATTTTCGTAATATTAGGTTCAAGTTTAGTTAAATACAGTCTCAAATCTCCTTTTCTACTAAATATGATGAATAACGCTCAGTATAACGCCTTTGGCTTTAATAAGGCTGATATTGCTTCCTTGAAGCTTCAGGAGATTTTCATTTATCTTTCCGAATATATCAAATAGTGCATAAAATCTTTTTAAACAATTTCATTTCGATAGCCATCTTACTTCTGTATCGTGTAACGCCCCCCAAATGTTAAAAATTTAAAAACGCCCCCCCAGACCTTTAAAACGCCCACAAGGGGGCGCTGGCGCCCGCGTTAAGAACCACTGATTTACATGATGATGAAGAAGGAAAAGAAGAAGAAGAAGAAGAAGAAGCATATCATATGAAGGCATTCTGGACAGAGCACTGGCAGTGTGTGGATCTCCGTAATCACCCAATAAATGCTTTGAAGCGACTTTGACCTTTTATTTGGATCCTCCACCCACCCCTACGCAACAATTCGTAATTACGATTTTACCGACGCGAAAGCTTAAAGCGCCATTGTGTAGTCAAGGAAATGTGTCCGTTGGCAACCACGTTACCAGTTGGTTTATGACGACACGGCTTTGAAGAGACACGAGTTGAGCTCCAACCATCACTTGAAACGGGAACGGGAATTGAATGAGCTATTGTGACATTGCAACGCATGCCGGGTTCAGCTAGTTGGAAAATAAATATGAATTTTTAAGAGGGCGTTATATGTACATGTATATTTTGCTAAAATACCAATGATAAAATAAATAATGTAACATTCCGGAAATTGGAAAAGTATGGGAAGGGGTTCGGTCCATGTTTGTCACACTGTTTGAGGAGCGTAGCAATCGAACATGTAGCAATTAGTCGGGACGTCTAGTCCCGCGTTTCCGAATTAACGTCACCCTAACCGCCACCGATAAATCAAGACGAAACTTTGTGCCGTAAATCAATCCAAGGAACCGGTTCCACTACAACCCCCCGTGAGCCTTAAATACCCTTAATTAAATTTCATCCCTTTTGAGCCGGCCGGAAGAAAACTGAGAGTAAACAACATCATCAGCGGCCGGAATTTAACCAACTCGTCCTCCGTTTATATTTTATACCTTTCTTAGCATGGCCATCACTCACTAAACGGATTTTAAAATATAAATATAAAATTAAAATTATATTGTCAAAAATTTTATCCGATGAGTAGAATTTTCAAGAAACGTATATTTCAGGTAAATTTATATTTGATATTTTTACGTATCTGCTATTATAATTGCTATTGTTTTTTATGATTATGTATAAATGTATTATTGTCTGTGTATATACATATGTACATATGTTTATATTTATTTTTCTTTGTCTCTCTTCTTTTATAAGACATTCCCTTCATTGTTGTTTTTTACTTTATCTATGTACATACGTAGTAACAATAGATGAAGTTTTGTGATCATGCGAAAATTCGAACTCGAGATTTTGACTGATTCCAACTCATAATCGATCACTGATCACGTTTTCATGATCTAGAAAAAATGTGTGTGTGTGTGTGTGTGTGTGTGTGTGTGTGTGTGTGTGTGTCTGTGTGTGTGTGTGTGTGTGTGTGTGTATTTTGGAGATATTTTTAACACCGTTAGTCCTATCGAACTGAAACTTAGTATCGGTTACTGAAATTCTTATCGACACAACTTAAATTTTTTTCAAATTTTTAAGTTGACCGGAAATGGTACCTCCCCTTAGGTGTCCTCTTTTTTTTAAGTTTTTGAATTCAATTATCTCCCAAACCACTAACTGAATCAGACTGATTTTTTTTAAATATGATAGAAATAATAATTTTTATAACCTTTTATTTTTTAAATATTTCTATCTGAACCGGAAGTAGTACTTTTACTCTAGAGAATCGAGGTTTTTTATGTTTTTCTCAGAAACCTTTTGGTTTATTGAACTGAAATTTCATATCTAAAAGTTTAAGCTTAATACCAAGTTATATATAAAATTAAGTAAGTATTTGTCAACCGGAAGTGGCAGTTTACTCTTGTTCAATTTTTCTTCCACTATTTTTTTCGACCCCTTAAACATGTGTGTTCGTCACAAAAAAATTCAAGTATAATTCTTGTAGCAATGTGATGAAAATAAAAAAAGTTATTAAATTTTATAAACCGGAAGTGGGATTTTTTTCACTTAGAAAGGTTGAAAATGTTGTGCCCACTACTCTGTCCACACTCCTGAACGTATTAAGCTAAAAATTTATATTTCTATCCTTTATGTACTAACTTAGAGCTGGTTATAATTTGTAATTATTATTATTAGTTGTTTGTGTATATATGTATATGTTTTGTTTTTGTTATGTCTAATTTCTTTAGTTATTATTTTGTTTCTTTTCTGTTATATTTTTGACCATTGTGGCGCATTAGGAATTCCTGTAATGCTACAATGGTCCAAACTTTAAATAAATAAATGAATCAGCCTAAAAATATATAAATAAGATTTTATGTGGAATCGGATCAAAATTTACTGAATCCGAATCCAACTTAAATGATTTTAGTAAGATCGACTCATCTTGTCAACGTATAAAATTATATTAGTGATAATATATGTACGAAAATTAAAGGAATTTAAAATATCACTAAAAATTGACACGTTACCAAATTTATTGAATTATTGGTAATGAAATAGGTATAAATAAAAAATAAGTATATTCATAGTGTATGTGTATACATTTCATACTAAAGCAAATCTAAATAAAAAAGTGTATAAACACAAGAAAATATAGACATCAAAAGACGATTTAATTTAAAATGTAATTTAAATTCATATATAGTTGACTATGACTATATATGAGTCTTGTATATACATATATTCATATATACAAGACTCATACATAGTTGATACATATTGTAATAAAGAAAATAATAAAAAAAGAGTCGGAGTCTAAAATAATAAAAAAAATCACCAAAGTTAATGTAAATTTATTGCATTATTGAAATTGCTTTAAATTCTGTTTGTATTTGTAATTGTTTTATCTTATTTTAAGTTGCAGAGCCATAATACATGTAACTATAATATTTTATTTTTATTTTAAAGCTTTTAATTGTTCATATAATATATTTATGTATTACATTCATAAAACATACGTACGTAAAATTTAATAGCTAATGATTTAGCGATCACTTTCTTTACACATAAGTTTTCTAGTTAGAATTTAAAGTACAAATATATTAACTTATTAGTGTTTAAGATATGTATGTATAATAAAAAAAATATACTAGTTAAAATTCTTAAATTACCATAATATGGGTCATGTTTCTCTCAATCAATATGCTTATCAATATAGGTAAAAATATTTTTTTTTATGTTTCTTTTGTTGAATTGGGATTTGTCTGGCAACCTTGGTGTTCATTACCACTTTCGCAACCATTTTCCGATTCACTTAAAAATATCAAATAATAAGCTCTCATATACATATGTATGTATGTATTTGAAACTTGAGTTTTTATTTCATTTCTTATACTATTCCATTCGAAAGTAATATATAAAATAAGTTGTATAGGGGCTTTTGCCGCACCGCATTTTCCTCGGAAAATTCACGTAATATGTGTATATATGTATGTATAGGTGTATATAATATACGTATACACAATACGCAAGTTGGGCGTCGTCGAGTTTTGAAATTTTTATTGTCAGTGGGGCACAAAATCCTTTGTCCGGTCATCATAAATCATCGCGTCCCGCAGGACATGTCTTCAACAAGCGGTTTACAATTTTGGGCGCGTGCATTGTGCTCGCGCCCAAACATGAACGACACGTTTTTTGATACGAGGACTTTCGCAAAAAAATCCTGACCTTATTACCATGACTGCGTTGGTCCTCTCGAGCCTGAGCCTGGGATTTACATATACATATGTATATCCATTCCCTATACCTGGCACCTACATATGTTACACAACTGTTTCCCAAAGTGCAAAATATCGCCCAACTGTGAGAGCTGGACGATTCAAAAGAGGTGTTTTCGATCCCAGAGGTAATGTGGGGGGTGTTGGGGAGCAAGTGGGCAATAAAAGAAGCATCCAGGAAGGAAGACTCTGGAGCTTAAGACCCCATTTTTTGTTTCTAGTTTTAGATAAAAACCATCTTGAATATTTTACTTGCGGTGCTTTTTATTGAAGCTATCGACACCAATATTAATATTTTATAATAAAACTTTTTTTTTTCATAATTGTTAAGCTGATTTTAAGCAAAACTTTTTATATTTTTTACCAGCCTCTTATTACCTCGCTTTCGATTTTTTCGTCTAACAAAATTTGGATTTTTATCCGATCGTTTTCAAAATTTGCTATTTTGCTCGGTTTGGTCATCAATATATGTATGTGGAAATCAAATCCGCCATTACGATGGTGAAAAATAATTGTAATAGACACGTTTGAAAATATTCCATTATCATTCTCGCTGACGTCTATTATCCACATTACCGTATTTATCCACACTTTTCCGATCGTTTTTTCCCTTTTTGCCACCTTTCGCTATGTCAGATTTTAATTGTCTATAACTTTTTCTTTTTTCACTCTATTTTATACATTTTTTCATTGATTGCTACTCATTAAACCACCACATATAACTAGCCAGGAGATTCTAGGACAGAATCACTAATAACATGTTTGTGAAGAGTCTCAGTGATTGGAACAAAATCAAGTATTCAGGTATAAACACAGATTAACCGACTTTAGTCGACTTTAGAAAGCACTATAATATTAACATTTTAACATTCGTTACTAACCAAATAGTGAACTAAAAATATATTAAGATTGTATATTGAGAACCTATAATGCAAATTTTATAGTGTGTATAGTGTGAAAAAGATAAAGTTATAGGCGTTTAAACAATTAAAATCTGATAAAACGAGTGGGTGGTGGAATATCAAACATATAAAACTTAAAAGCAGGGAAAAAAGTCTCTTTTTTTCCCTGCTTTTAAGCGCTAACGTCCATATTTTATTTGATACGAAAAGTAATATGCACTTCAAGTTAATGGGTGTTTTCTTTAGAGTATTATCGTAAATATCAAGCTATAATTATTTAATATATCTTTAGGTTCAACTTTCGTTGATTTTTAATAGTCCTTCGCTGATCTATACCATATTATTGTTTTTGTTAGTTAATATCATTATGGTATTAACTTGGGCAGTATTAGCAATTAACTGTGAGATTTTGGTGTTTTTACTAAAAATCTTGGAAAATGATAATGACGTAAGTGTGGCTCAAAGTTTTCTAAATAATATGAGCTATCAACCCTTTAAGGCATCATAACACTCTGTATAAGTCTTAAAATTATAGTACAATTAAGAATTTGCCAATTTTCGCCAATTTTGATTTGCCAATTTTCTCGAAATTAAATTATAATTATGGCATATGAGTCCCCTAGTATAAAAGATGGTCAAACAGAATTGTAAATAGATTTTTGAACTCTTTTTCCTATTATGCTGTACATTAACATTAGAATAATATAATACTATGATTACTAACAAAGTTAAATTAAAATTGTAAAATAGAAAATGATCAGTAGATTGGTAGCTAATTAAATAGATATAAGATGTAATGTGAACATAATTTAGTAATAATAAAAAGCATTTTAAAATCAAATCAAATCCTCTTGCGTGTTTTTTTCAAAAAAGACAAATTTGATACTAAGATACCATTTCATAAAACAGTTTTGATACGAAGTCCTGTTTTGAAAGTTAATTTAGAACAAAGCTTAGCCTGTTAATTGTTAATTACGGATTCATTGTATTATATTATAATGAAACATTTACACAATTTAGACCTAAATACTTACTTATGTATTTAGTTGTAGAAATTACTTACAACCCAAAGAAGAGGTAATCATTGGCTGCAAAAATTGAGTATGTTACATATTTTTTTCATAATCAGTATTATATGTATGTGGATATATGTATGTATGTATGTATTTACAGAATGTCTTTTTTCGTTTTAATTAAAAATGATTCTTTCCTGTGACCTTTTCTTGTGATGATCGTAGGCTTAGCGAGATAGCGAGGTAAACAAGTTTAAAAATGTATACGTTACGATCGATTAATCAAATTTGGTTCGCGTTTCCCGACGAAGTCGAGACCCTACAAAAGCCCTTCCACAACACCGACTTTAATTTAAAGGTCGAGACCGCAATTTTTCCCTTTTTTATATTTTGCAAGCGGATGTACCTCGACGAGGGTAACCATCCGATTTTTGCCGCAACGTCACTCATAGCTTCCGCTTTCTTCCTGTTTTTCCTCATTTTCCTTCACTTGCCCGATGACAATAAAAAGAAATTTTAAAAATAGCGATAGAATATCTTTGGAATTGTATTAAAAAACTTCTTCGATTCAATTTGAATGCAAATTTCCTGCATATTCGTCTAACTTTAACATTTCACTTAACACTATGAGTAACCCATATTTAAAGAAGTTAAACTATCGATTCAAACATTGAATCTGAATAAATATACATATGTATATATATATAAATATATATATATATATATATATATATATATATATATATATATATATATATATATATATATACATATATATATATTAATATATATTCACGAATTTATTATAAAACAATTTCAGAATTTTATTTAACCCGATCGAATAAAGAATTTATAAATTTGGTGGTTCTAAATTTAAAACTTCAAATTTGTACAGCGGAAAAGCTCGCAAGTAAGCCTTAATGTTTATAGACATATGTTATATTTGATTAATGTAAAATTGCCCGGCGTTGCACAGGCGGTTGATAGTGGGTAGAAAATTAAATTATATTTTGTCATCTTCAGTCTAATTTATAATAGACAAGCATAAGATTACCAAATATTGCAGTTTAAAAACGAAAACTTTAAATTTGCATGGCAGACAAAAAAAAACTTATTTATATTTATACGGTATATAAATATCGTTCTGTAGCTGAAAAAAAATAAGATACCGCACGTTTGACTTTTATCTCTGGTTTTTACTGTGTATTTTGAAAGATAAAAAAAGAATTTCATTAAAAAGTGCAGTAAAAGCTGCTTTTAGTATCCGTCTTGAAATAATTGCTATTTTTTTTATTACAACAGGATTTCATCAATGAAGTGGGCAAATGGAATGGTATTTGACTTGTTTTCTAATTTATTTTTCCTCTCAAATGCTGTAAATTTCTGTAGCGATGAATATCAATAAAATCTTTTTTTTAAAATCACTTGTATTACCTATAGATGTTTATCTGATATTATTCATATTTAAAATATATATGTATTATAATTAAGGCTTCTCCAAATAGTGTTGACAAAAATCTAAACGAAACACGTCTATAAAAGGATTCAAAGTCTTTGTATAAGGATACAATCGCGTGGAAAATCCGGAAAACCAAAACGTCCGGTCGTCACTGAAGAGGGGGATTTTTCATTATTGTTACCGGCGACCATTTTCCGGAAATCGCTCGGGGAAAATTGCATTATTGAGAGATTTTCGCAAGGCGCGAAACACGAAGGGACGCGTACCAGAGATAAAATTCGAATCCCGACGGATTTTTTGTCGGAATTCTTCGATATAACACAATCGCGATACGGTTCTTCAGATTCTATCAGGAAATTGGACCTCGATTTTCCACACCGAGGATTAGCCGAGTTTAAACGAAAAATAAAAACACGTTTAACTACCGCATTAACAAACTAAATTACTAAAAAATGCACCGAGCACGTATATATGTATGTATAATATATGATAATATTGTATTTTAAATACAACAAATTATACATATACGTTTGTCAACTTTTTTCTCAAAAACAAGGCTACATAAAAACGATTTCGTAGAATTTCTTTTCACATCCCCTAATCTAGCCTAAATATCACAATGAAATGGGTTTCGACTTTGGGAAAACTCATTTAAGACGTGAAATGACCTCTAAATTATCGAGCAAAGCTCAGTTTTCCCGACATTATTAGTTTAATGAGCATACTTTGAGTTTCTTTGAAAAAGCAAAATTAAAAAGTAGAAATGAAGCGTCACAAAAGGGGTAAATTAGCACTTATATATCCTATCATCTCGGCTAAGCGACAAACTTTTCCGAACAATTAACACCGCTGGAAAAAAGGAGAAAAATTGAAGATAAACTTTGAAGGCGTGGGAGCGATCTTCGCATTAATCAAAATCACCCCTTTAATGGAAAAATAAATTCGAAGGATTTCCGATCAAAAATATTATAATTGAAAAATTCGACTGAATCCATGCCGATTAATTTTCACGCTTAAGATGTCTCAGAGAATAAATAGGTATGTATGTACATACATATATTGTTGAAAAAGTCTCACTGCAAAATATTCGTAATATAATACGTATAATAAATTTTGCATAATAAAGAAGAGCGATGATTCGCATTATAAAGCTTTTTTATATTATATAATATATGTGTATAAAAAAGAAATATATACACAATTTCGGCACTCTTCATATTCAGAAAACGTCCCATTTTTTAAACGAGGTATCTTTTTGTAAATATAAAATGTGCTCAAATTTCAAATGTCAAGTCCAGATTTATACGTAAGTCATAGTTGAAGTTGTTTTAACCTTCCCGAAATTGAAATATACGTTTTTAGGTACATTATAAATACATATATAATAAACATTTTAATTAGCAAATTCTTTAACGAACGCTTCTCAAAACTATACACCTATAGATATACATAATATGCAAATGCTGTATAATTTATTTTTTAATTAAATTTGTTAGAATATTTTATTTAATGTCTAATTTGCGATGAATATTTATTGGAAAACGTATTATACATATATTATATCTATGTATATAAGTAATTGAAATAAAATAACAGAAAATTTTGTATCATCATTCTAAAATGAAAATGTATGACTTATTAAAATATAACAATTAATATTGTGTATTATACAGGTTTTATACTCCAAATTGAACACTTTTAAAATCAAATTACACATTTTACAAATCAAATTTAATAATTTACAAATCAAAGTTAATACTTTACAAATCAAATTAAATATATTGTAATTCATCAAGATTTATTTGCAGTGTGTATGAAAAGAATAATATTTTTAATTATTTTAGGTGACAAATTTATATCATATGTTATATTTAAACAATTCTTTTTAATTAAGAATAATCTTTAATTATATCTACATATGTACATATGTATATATTTATGTAATAAATTACACTGTTCGACACGAAAAATGGTTCAGAGACAAGATATAATTTTTCTTATAGATATAGCTATGCCCAGTAAACACGAATCTGGGAGTAAAAAATGTTGATTGGCTTGAGATTCGGAGAAATATTTGTTTTTTAAATTTCACGATTTTTCTATATCTTGGTGTTGTTCGGTCGATGTCTCAAAATCTGTCAATTTTCTGTTCAAAATGAATATTGGAATCTATAGTCGGGTATTTTATCTTTCATTTTTAGTACTTTTAAACTTTCAAATCTCTCTAAATAGTCGTCCAGTTTAAATCAAAAGCCAAAAGTACGTATTTTCACTTGGGATTTTTCCCCACTGTTAATACTATTTTCTATTGAAAAATGTTTATTGGGAAAGTGTTCTGGCTACACTATTTTTTGTTTTCGTTTAAAAGGATTAATTGGAAGTGTGCTGAATTTTAAATCGGTAAAATTTACTAGTATTTACTAGTTATATTTTATACATATTTAACTAATTCTTTTTCATTAAGAACAATCCTTAATTATATGTATGTACATAAATATTTATGTAATAAATTTTAATGTGAGTAAATAAATAGCCTATGAATAAATTATTTAACTGTTTAATTTGATTTGTTAAGTGTTCAATTGGAAGTTTTAAAATGTTCAATTTGGAGTGTAAAACCTATACGTGTTCATGGGTTGAAGTTGAAAGCATTGAAATTGATCTTTATTTTGCAAAGTATGTTTAAAAGAAACAAACTTCAAAACTGAACATCCTGTTTTTCCAAATGAACCATGAAAATGCCAAAATTGAGAAAAACAGTTAAAATACTGGTATTGAAACCCGTTGAATTAGATAATTGATGGTAATTGTCAAATTGAGGTTAGTGTGTCGATTTTCAGGGTAACCACGCGTCGGGAAACTTTTTGCACGCTTTCTTTGCGGCCGAGATTATACGTATTGTACGTCACCCGATGCTGAAGATGATGATGATGATGACGTCTCCACGGGGAATAATTTATTTCGAGGAAAAGGTTGGGCGTGGCTGGTAATAATCGTAGCCGGTGAGATATTGTCGTCGACTTTGGAGAAACAGTGAGACTTCCCCCTCACACTCTCCTTTCTCTCAACACGAAAAGAGCGGGCGAAAATGAAATAATAAAAAAATAAAAGAAGTGCACACATTATACATACATACATACAATTTATACATATGTATGCGTGTGTGAAGTTAGCGAGAGATAAAATGAAAAACGGCGAGTTCATCAGATTTCATGAATACTCACATGACATTTTCAGTTGAGAATTTTCACCATTTATCATCATATTTTTTTGGAACAATTTCAATAGTGTAGAAATTAGTGTGTAAAAAATTTACCCATCATATCAGGAAATCGGGGAAATCGAACATGTTTCGAGTTATAAAAACAAAGTTAGTTTTTCCGCATCCATTTGCTTCCGGCTTTTGACAAGTTTATACTAAAAAAAAAAGTGTTACCGATGGTTTTAAAATAGTATTTAATTTATATATGTACGTGCATTTTTTTATTTTTTTTATTTTTACATATATATATATATATATCAGCAGCATAGCTCGGTCGTTAAGCTTCTGCCTAGCGTCGAGAGGTGCCGGGTTCGATCACATGAGCTTTTTTTTATATCTGTAGTGCTGCTGGTCAGACCTGGATATTTGTGACTCCAGGTCGATCGTTTCCCATCAGAGTTTGCCAATTTTCTCCGATATCATTATTGAAACGGTTCCCGGTAAAATTGGCTAAATATCCCTCCTACCTATGAACTATGTCACCACTATTTGAGATTGATTAATGTACAATTCATAGATGTCTCGTTAATTTGCGAGTTGTTCAGTGTCTCGTAATTCAGCGACTTGTATAATAAAAAAAAAGCTGCAATGTTTATAATTGGTATATACATATGTAAAAAAATAAATAAACAAATACCAGGAAGACTTGACAGGAAGACCCCAATGCGCCTACCTGGAAAATTGATTACAAACAATGAAGCATTTTATTATTAGATAAATCACTGTATTTCCAGAAGCTGAAGAACACGAAATAACAATTAATTAATTGATTCCTTACAGAATTAATGCATTGAGACATCTATGGATTTTAGATTTTTACAAATTTTTTACAAATTGTACGTACAATAAATACAGAAGATTTGTGACAACAGGAAGGATGATTTTTTGCCAATTTTGAAGAACCGTTTCAATATATATATATATTTTCATGTGTAATTAGACTAATATTTGCATACTAATATTCGGGGAAAAACTGTCCAATTTTTCTATTTGACTGTTATATGTTTCTTATTTGCGTTTTTTTTTAGTTTATTATAGTATGTGTTTTGCGTTATCTGCAAACCTAATATATTTATGATTTCGAAAAAGACTTTGTATTTAATTATGTAACTATGTATGTAAGGTTCAGTTGGAAGCATCGAAAACAAATCAATATTCTATATCTACATACAATATCGTTTAATATTATTTTTTTTCGTTTCAAATAAATTTAATAAAAAAAATGAATGTTTACTATTAGATTATCCATGTTTAAGCTGTTTATATTACAAATACTAGTATATAATATACATAGGTATATTTGCACAAAAATAATATTACATTTTTGGAAACCCTTTGTTCCGGATGACTATTTACTATGCAATTTCAATGTACATATATGTATAATACTCTTTTGTATGTAAATATGTACTTGTGTATTTATAGTCGTTTTTGAAAAATCGAAGCAATGGTCGACCCAATTCTGTAAGATGTCTTATATTTATTGCGGAGGCTAAGGTTTCTTAATTAAATTCCTATAAAGATGGTCGGATATTGAATTAAAATTTAACGAAGAGTCCACTCGAAGGGAAGCAAAGAAATCGATTTATAATCTACGTCTTGTTTCGCTAAGGCGATTATGAATTTTATTTTTACCTTACATCATATGTATATGTAAATAAAATTTTCGATTATTAATAAATTCACCTTCAATCGGACAAAATAATATTGAGTGAATTAAATCGAAATCAAATCTTGTTTTCGAAGAGCTTCTATATTATTTAATGTTCGCTTGTCCGGGGCATATTAGAGGTTGGGTCTGTAATTTGGAGTCCCACTGAAATTAAATTATCTCTCTTGATAGAAAGAGTGCAAAAAAGTTTCTTAGATGCTTTTATATGAGGAAATATAAATAATACCCCTATTTATTTCCCACTGCCTTTTTACAAGGTATGCTAGGCTTTGACTCACTATATTCGAGAAGAATTATTGCAATTTCAAAATATTTCTTTGCAGTATTAAAGGGAAGAATCGACAACCCTTCGATTTTATTGGAATTTAAATTTTGAATGTGGTAGAGCTTTGCGTCATCGTTTACTTTTCCAACCTATTCCTGCGAAAACGTCTGCTTTCAATAACTCGTTTCTTGTAAAGGCTTTCCGGTTCCTTAATGTGATAGATGAGTATTTGGACCTGTTCAATTGTCATGTTGATGATCTGGTCAGTTTCATGAGATTCAACACAAGTCTATTTGAATGAGATGAATGATTCAGGTCACATTGGTTATATTATTGTTATTATTATTATAAAAATAATAAATATATACTATGTGTAATGAACTATTTCACGGTACCTTAAATTTAACCGTAGACAGGTAATGGAAGGAGTTGGAACTCTTTAATGTTATGTTACACCAAATGTTAAACTACATTATAATATATAATTGATTAACCCTGAAGGGTACATACGATATGAAATAAATGAAAATGTTAGTGTGAGAATGTTTGCGGGTCAAAGGTCCTTTCGGTCGGGCAGTAGCCTGAATATAGGAAAAGTTTGTGCTGAG
The DNA here is from genome assembly GCF_051622035.1 of Arctopsyche grandis. Taxonomy (NCBI): domain Eukaryota; kingdom Metazoa; phylum Arthropoda; class Insecta; order Trichoptera; family Hydropsychidae; genus Arctopsyche; species Arctopsyche grandis. The sequence continues at coordinate 37,968,591 of NC_135356.1, forward strand.
AGTCGAGTGTAAAACGAAGTGGAAAACCGTGAAAAGTTTTCCGAAAGAGAAAGAGGAAAGTCGTTGCGTGGCCGGAACCGAGCTAACTTCATCAAAGGGACACCGAAAAGAGAAAAGTGCTCGACGCACTTTTGACGAGCACTCGTTCGTTAGCTGACAAAAACTTGCTTTATTTTCTGCTTCCTTATATTATATAAAAAGTGCTCACAAAGCCACTACCATTTTGACGAGCCTTTGATACAAAACGCAAAATAAAATCCATTTCTTACAATTTTATACTCAAATATAATACAATTTGCAAACCACGTCGTAGCTCGCTGATTACCCAATTATTTACAAGTTCAAGTCCAAAAAGTTATAATTACGAGAATTGTTTGAATGCTTTTGAAATAAAGTTGGCTTACGATTCCATGTTCTTAAAAATTCAGCTTGTCTGAATAAGTTAATTATTGACTAATATAATATAATATAATTCGAACAGAGTGCTATAAAACTGTATTTTTTTTTTTTTGATTTTTAAATGTTTTTTTTTATTTCGAAATTATGTTCACAATACATCTTATATCTATTTTAATTGCTACTGATCATTTTCTATTTTACAATTTAATTTAATTTGGTTAGTAATCATAGTATTATATTATTCTAATGTTAATGTACAGCATAATAGGAGAAAGAGCTCGAAAACCTATTTACAATTCGTATAAAACTGTATGCATTATAATAAAATATATGAAAATATGTTAACATCGTAAAATCTTTCGTGTTCGTGTAGTATGTACATACATATATGCACAGTTTCCAAAACTTTTGTAATGATCCCCATTCCAAAGAAAATCTTTTCATCTCCTTTTTTCGAAAAACACCATATACATACGTACATATATCTCAATTAATAATAAAATTTTCAGCTAAACTTTGTAAGTCAACTAATCACATCGATCAACAAAAAATAAATACCTGAGCAGTGACTAATCACTTTATTAAGTTTTTTTTTTGATTTTTATATGCTATTTATTATTACGAAATTATGTTCACAATACATCTAATATATTTTTTAATACCTACTGATCTACTGATCATTTTCTATTTTAATTTAATTTTGTTAGTATTATATTATTCTAATGTTAATGTACAGAATAATAGGAAAAAGAGCTCAAAAATCTATATTCAATTCGTAATCTAAAACATACATAATATTAATTAGTTAATTATTTTAAGTTTGTCCCATTGCTAACGTATGAAATTATTTTGACTTTAAAAATTCGCTAGATAATTATTTTAAAGCAGGAAAAAAATCACGATTTATAGAAAAAACATTTGAATTTTAATTCCAATACTCACTTTAAACACCAGCAATATTAGATTTTGAGTTAAAGATCGCAAATCCGAACAGTAAAAATTGCGCATTTTTTTAGACGCTAAGCTCTAATAGACGAGAGCAAACCAACATAAATCACCATCGTTATTAAAACCAAAAATCAAAAATAATTATAATAACTTAATTATTATTGTCAAGCGTCATTCTTGCTCTATTAAATATGCGTTAATTGCCGATCGCTTCCACTATAATACCCACTACTTATTGAAAGCTTACATAGCTAGTATAAACGAAACGCGGGAATTGTGATATATATAAAAGATTTGACATTTTGAATTAAAATTGAATACAAATTATTTTTATTCGCATTCAAAAAGAAAAATGATGGAGAATTAAATAGGTCATTATTTATTTAAAAGTTTTGGACCATTGTGGCATTAAAGGACGAACCTAATGCTCCATAGTGGTCTACATAATAAAACAAGAGAGGAAGAAAACCAAAAAAAATTATATATAGAACAAAAAGGAAAAGCAAAAAATAGTATAAAAAAAAATACAAAAAAAGAGAAATTGCAAAAAGAGAGGAAAATTGCAAAAAATCATCGTGGCTTTAAAATCAATTGATAATTTAATGCAATGAATGCAGATCAGCTCTGATTTCAGCAAGACGAAGCCACATCCCACACAAATTTTATTATTTTTTTAATTTATACCGGGAAGGCCTAACAGGCTACCAATGCGCCTCCCTGGCCAGAAGCATTGTTCATTTGTATTATTATACAGAGTAAATACATATCAATTAACATTCATAGAGCCATCTATGGTCAAATTTGTAAATTTGTGGCATTTTATACAATTCAGCGAAATCAAAGATTGCTGAAAACTCGAGATTTGCTGGAAAATGAGTAAGGTTTCCATTTGTTGGAACAGTTTCAATGAAAATCTGATAAATTGGCAAAATCTGATGGGAAACAATCGGCCTGGAGTCACAAATCCAATATCTGGCCAGCAGAAACCAGTGGGATATGAACCCGTGACAACTTTTAACGATGCACTTGCTCATTGCCCTTAAGAGGGCTGTACACCCGAAACCTTAATTTTGTTACCGTTCCTTTCTTCGATATATATATTGAGTGAATGCGACAATATATATCAATATATATATTGAGTGAATGCGACAGTTACGCTTCGACCAGATAAAACGTATTTTAAATTGACAAAATCGAGGTTTCGTATTCTCCTATTTTCTTCTCCAAAACTGGACCGATTTTTAAAACAAATTCATCATCGGTATGAGAAAGATACTTTCTGTGCATCTATCGTCGTATTTTTTTTTAAATCGACCGTTAAATAAGCACGCTGGACTCGTTTCGTGGGTGTAAAAAAGAGGCGATTTTATAGATGTTTGGCGGCTCCTAGCTCCTATAAAAAATAATAAATCAAAAAAATAAAACGATAGATGCACCCCAATGGTGGATATCCATAGCATATTAAAAAATAATTTGTCTAGTGCCATAATTGAGGAAGGGAGAAGTATAGTACGTTTGTATGGACAAGGCGCTGCTGTCCAGCTGGGCTCTTAAGGGCCCAGAGAAGTTTTTATCGGACATGTATGTATGTACGTCGACCACCAAGCATCAAATACGACTGATGCTAAAATCTACCTAATTGCACTCGAATTCAAATACATGTCAAAACTCCCCATATTTAAGAATAGGGGTTGTGAATTAAAAGACCATAAGCAGTTTGGACTGTTGGGAGTTACACAGACAGCAGAGCCGAGTCGCAACTTGAGGATTGTTACGTATGTGCAATAAATTAAGGCACGGTCGCGATTCGGGCCGAAATTCGCAAGCGTTCCATATAGAGGTGAAGAAAGGGGGGGAGAAGGGGGGGGGGGCAGATAAACAGACAGACAGACAGGCAGATATGTATGTGTACAACAACAAAAGGCGAGAATGTAAGATAAGAGAGTTGGCGACAAAGGAAGTGACAATGAAGGATTGCCACGTGTGACATCTATCCACGGTGACGACATCTATCCGAATGGGGTGGGGGTGAGGGGCCCTTTACGGCCATTGAGGGGGGGCGGAGCACCCTCCCAAGACGATTTTCTTGCCAAGGTCCGATAGTCCTACTGGGACGATCCTGCCTGTCGCAATCATGTTTTCATTGAAATCCTCGATACGGTAATAAATCGTCCTTATTGGTGAACCGATTTAATTTCGACCTCGAACTAAGTAGCTTTTCCATTTCACCCAATTTTTTGTATGTAATATAACGTGTGTTCACTTTTCTGAACTTAACTATGTTATCTAAAATATACAAAACTTTTATAAGATATAAACTAAAATACGCTTTTAGCATATGGAATCCTCATTTAAAAAGTTATTAGATGCAACTACATATTATATATACATATGTACATATTCCACATCCAAAATTATGCAATAAAATTTAACAAAAATTCAACGTTACCGTTACAGTCAGACTTCATAAACTGGGAAATGGATTTAGCCAATTTGATCTATTTAATATCAGTAAACAAAATTTAAAAGAATTGTTACATTATCATTTCTCTAATATGTACATATTAAGGCTAAATGCATTTTATTTTATTGTTTTCATTTCATTTATTTATTCACTTAGGGTATCTTCATTGTTTAAAACTCCTATTTTTTTTCTATTCCTATATTAATATTATTTTTTATTACTGTTCTATTGTATTATGGTTTAATGGTCCTTGCGGCCGTATATGTATAAATAAAATAAAATAAAAATAAATTTATCGAAAGGTACAAAGGATAATTACAAAGATTCCTTCTGAACTTAAGTCACAGAAATAAGATATTGGGAAAGAAGAATTACAGAAATCCTCTAAGTTTATTTTTTATTTTTATTTTATTTTATTTTATTAATTGAAAAATCAACAGACAGGATGTACATAGATATGTATAAAAAAACAAATAGTAAATAAATAATATATGTAACATCCGAGTCCAATAATAGATTTTTACAAAAATGAAAAAGATAAATATAAGGAAAACAAATTAAAAAGTAAATAATAAAGGCATGACAAAATATGTAGAACATTGCATAATTAAACTATAGTATTAAAATATTTGGAAAAGGTTATAAAATAGAATATAAGAAGAAATTGAAATTTACAAATATAAAACAAATGAAAAGGGTAAATACAAAATAAACAAATGAAAAGGAAAAGAATGAAAGCTATAATATGATTAAATAGCACATTAAATAATGAAATACATCAAACTTATTCTTAAAAATATTAAGGTTGTCAAAAATTACAATATCATTTGGAAGACTATTCCAAACTGAAACTTCTGTGTTTGAAAAGAGGGAATCTCTGATCAATTTATTAGATTTTTCTTTTTGGAGTCTAAGCGAGTGACCTCTGAGGTGAGTGTTTTCGTTGAATGTAATAAGATTGGACGTATGACATTTATAATGATTATTTAGTATTTTAAAGACTTCGACTAAGTCGCCTCTTATTCTTTTCGTCTCAAGTGTAGTGAGATTCATTGTTTTCAATCTTTCGTTATAAGAACGCGAATTAAGTTCAGACGGAATCATTGTAAATCTCCTTTGAACATATATCTTTTTTAAAATGAGGATTCCATCTAATGTGTACGATACTTTTTAATCTGACGAGTATTTTTGCCGATTTAATTGAATGGGCGAAATGGAAACTCGCTTTGCCGAAATGATTTTTTTTTCAAAAGGGATGTGTGTATTTATATCCCACACTTTAATGAAAAGATACATCATTGAAAATTTGTTTTGTAAATTGACCGATTATGTTCTAAAGCTAGCTCTCTCTAAAATCTACTAATTTTCCATTCCGTTACTAGCTTACATTACTAGCATATCACGCTGATTCGTATCGTCAATTCATATAATATTTGGGATTCTTAGTGTTTTTCGTTACATGGAACAACCCCTTTTCCAGGTGAATAGAGTTTTCTAAACATACACACGTGTACATGTGTGTAGTAAAATATGTTCGCTAAACCGATAAGTACAAATGCCTGGCATAGATGCCAAGCAAACAAGCACTTTATCTGAATGGAAAAAGGGAACGAATGCAGCAATATTGTCGCTCGACGACACATTCATATTAGTACGTAAATATAAGGGAGACTGGATTTGGTTGTAACATTTTGTCAATAAATCAGTAGTCAGTAGTATCAAAAATAAATCATTCTAAAAATATCGACAAATTGATACTGACAAATTGAAATTGAAATTGTATATCGACAAATTGAAATTGGCCTCAATATAAGAAAACTGTCCAATTATATGATTCCACATACATTTATTTATTATTGTGATTAAAAAATTAATCAAAAATATTTTTAAATCACACATTCCACTTGTGATAATAATCGCCTTCATGTGTAATAAATAAACCAGATCATTTTAAAATAGACGTACTCATTTTATGCGTTTGAACTTTGTAAAAGCATGATCTAAAACTAAAATTAAAACATGAAAAATTTGTTGGAAAATCAATGATAAGATTAAAAAGCTTGCAATATACTGAATAGTATGCCAAAAGTTACCTGGTTTCTACTATATATGTCTGTATGAATTTTTTGTACGAGCTTTTTGTATTGTATTATATGTATTATGAAACTGCGAGATTTCTCAGCAGGTCTAATACATACATATATGAAATATTCAAATATGATACATTTAGTAATAGAAAAAGCTTCGCAGAAAATACTTTCGAAGGCTTGCAAAATTTCTAAAGCTCATTTTGATGGTAAACAGATCATTAAGCTCTGGAAAAAAACCGCATATAAAAATGCGTACCGGAAAAAACCGACATTCGAACGCAAAATGGTGTTCAGATTTAATTTTAATTTGATTTTTTGGACTTATATGTATGTATATATATTAATTGAATATTCAATTTAAAAATATTATATAAATTTTATTTTTTATTATTAATTAACACAATGCTAATAAAAGCTTGTAAAAAGAACAGCCTTTGTTTTCAGAAGTATTTTTTATAAATATTTTATAAAAAAAGGTTTCTGCTCTGATATGTATTTATTAAAATCACTGCTTTCTAATGTTTTCATTTAATTTACAGTTGAAATTGAAAATAAAAAAATTAAGTAAAAATAATGGTTTTTTGGCAAGTTAAGTTTGAAGTATTCCTAAAAATAATGTGATGATTGGATATATCTGGGCAGTTATTTTATTTATATCTAGTGTTGTTCATAATAATAAATTGTTAATAGATTATTTTATTAATGTTCTTTAACCTTTTGACGCTCGAGAATTAAAAGTTTGAAAATTAGATTATATACATATGTACATATATATATTAAATCCGTTTTTTTTCCGGTGGAATTTTTTTAGTTTGTTTTTTTCCAGTGCAGAATAATCCTGGAAACCATTTTGACATATCTCAAGTAAACGAGATGATTTTTTACTGCCATCTATTGATATATTTTTGTACTAAAAATATATCGATTTTATGTCAGATCTATATCGATAGATGGCGTTTGAAGCAGACGAGCTAATAAAAGGCTTGTAAAAATGAAGTTTAATTGTCTCACTTGATTGTTGAAGAAACTGGTGACGATGTCGGGCGACGTCTGTTAAATTTACATACCTGAAACAAAAGGAAATTAATGGGTTAAACGAGGCATACGACATGGCTAATTTTAATTTTAAATACAAGCTGTAGAAAAAAAACCGAGGTTAAGGGGTCGACAAGGGTTGGACGGGCCCGGAATTAAGTTATTCCATACAAAAGATACGAGAAAGTGATAAAATAAGGCAAACAAAAAATAATAATATGGTATAGATCAGCGATGGACTATAAAAAATCAACTTAAAAAGTCGAACGTAAAAATATATTTAATAATTATTTATACCCAAATTATTTAATGCGCCACCCATAGAACAAATAAAAAATCTAAATGAAATTATCGATGACACGGATTACTTAGTCATTACTTACCTCATTTATTTTCTAACTGATGATGCATTTTGAAGTGTACAGACATCAAACTTCGGCAATTACGTATACTTATACAAATTCTGTAGAATGTAATTCATGAGCCCGAAATCATACGAGATCATGAAAACCTTCCCATACATATGCAGTGTTCCTTCTCGAGAATTTCTCGAAAAATATGCCAAATTGAGAATTCTCATTTCTTAAGAAATTTTATAATTTCTCAAGAAATTCTATAAAACATTTTTTATTATACGAAAATATTTTTTTGTCTAATTGAGTATTTTCAAAAAATTTACAACCAACTGCCCTTTATAAAGCTGGATTTAAAAGGACGGGTTTATACTCAATGTGAATACTTATTAGACGGTTTTAATAAGGGATCTGGGAATGATGAAAAATTGTGTTCTTTTCTTATCTTATTTTGACGTCTTTTTGAATTGATCTTTATCTCATTTTGACCTGGACATTGCAAACAAATCTTCTGATTACCCTCAATTATCCTCTGAATGCATTTACCGTAATTTCTGACCAATTTTTTATTACTATTTATTTCTATTACTCTACCCGGCTGGCGGTGTTATCTTTGCTTTATCGATTCTAAGGCCTGTTGATTTTTCAATAAATAAATAAATACATATATTTTTACTTTACTCATAGGTTATTCACACTATACCTTATAAAATTTGTATTATGAAACAAATGCGAATCTCATTCCATCAACCCAACCACGTGTCCCATCCGATCGAAATTCTAAATTGTACTCTAATTTTAAGACTTATGCAAGGTGCTATGAAACCTTAAAGAGTTGATAGCTCATATTATCTAGAACACTTTGAGCCACACTTACCTACTTAGTATATTAATCATTTTCTAAGATTTTTGGTAAACACCAAAATCTCACAGTTAATTGCTAATACTGCCCAAGATAATACCATATTCATACTGCTAAAAAAATAATATGGTATAGATCAGCGAAGGACTACTAAAAATCAACCTTTGAGCCACACCATACCGCAGCATAAAGTTTTTTTCTATTTAATTTTGAAAGATGTTTTGTAAAAACACCAAAATCTCACAGTTAATTGCTAATACTGGTCCAAGTTAATACCGTACTCATACCACTTTTAGTTTGATATTTACGACGATATAAAGAAAACACCCTTTAATTTGAAGTGCATATTACTTTTCGCATCAAATAAAATATGGACGTTAGCGCTTAATAAGCGTAGAAAGCAGGGGAAAAAAACAAATAAACGAAAAAAAGTTATACGGTCGAAACCTTTAGGCCGGTTTCTCATAAACGGAGTTTCAATTGAGTTCCGAACAATTCAGTATCATTCCCTTCTACTACTACGGTCAACTTACGGGGATTACTCCATAAAGCAAAGGGGGAAGCCTCTGTATATACCCATCCCTCTCGCGGGGGTGTACATATTTATTCGGTCCATTCTTTGGCATTTAATTTTTTGTACGGGCCATCTGGCCAACGTCCACCAACAATGAGGGTGGGGTGGGGTTGGGGGAGGAGGGTGGGAAGCTCACCACCCCTTCTCGGCTGGGAGATATGGCGAACGGGAGATATCGAATTTCTACGAATAATGGACGAAAGCCGCATCTCGACAATATACAATTTTCAGAGACGATAATATTCGACGCGAGGCTCAGACGCTATTGTGCGCCTATTGCTTATTGTCGAAACAAAACGAGAAAAGGAAAGAATGAGGAAAAATAAATGAAAGAATAGACTGAGTTACGTGAAAAGGTTGAATAAGGTTAATGGATTCCTATACAATGCATTTTTCAAATGAATTTTTTATATATAAGCACATATGTATGTGGTTAGGAAGAGGACGATTTATTTGCAATTGTACGTATCGTTAGCTTGCTGCTTGCACTCACACAAGTAAGCTACAGCTTGAATTCTATTTGTACATGATGTTGTAAAATAATCGGCGAAATCGTTAGTCGGGTTAGGATCATTAACTTTTCCTTTCTGGAAAATGCATGTGTAATTTTTTAAGAGTGAACTTGACTCCATTGGATTTATGTACGTACATAGCTATAAAAACAAACGTAATTTAGAAATTTAAGTGCAATTTTTTGAGTTAACCTTTGAAGGACGGACCGTCGAGATCGAACTTTTTTTAATCAAAATACAGCTTTTTTCAATACAAATGGGTTCAATATATGTATATCTTATTAATACATCAATATAAAAACGTTTTAGTCCGATAGCATGTTTTTGACTATTTTTGTATTAAAAAATAACATGCAAACGCGCATAGGTAAGGCCAACAGGCGACTACATGACGCAATAGCCACGCGCCAAAAGTGACGAAAACAATAGCTTACGAAAATATAGCTTTCTCTTTTTCTCGCATTGATTCATCGATCAACAAGAATGTGCAAGCGAACAGCCAAAAACATGACTTATCGCTACCGCCTTTAAATCATACTTTGGAACGTAGAAATTTATAAATGTATTTTTTTTACGATGTACCCCTTTTCTAAATCATTCAAAATCTATTAAAATAATTTTTTTGTAGTTCATTCTAGGAATACAAGAAATATAGGATGTATAGCTTTGGAAACCACATAGTTATCACGAAAAACGTAAAAATTGGGGCACTTGCATACCCCACTTCGGTGAGGGAGGGTTAAGTTAATTTACTTTTATTCAAATAGCATCGTCTGAAAGACGAGACACTTTTTCAGGTGAAATGTAAAATTCATTGAGAATTAGGTCAAATTACTTTTGTGAAATTGAGTAATGAATGGCGTTAAGTGCATTTTTTTTATGACCGCTGTTTCAATAGCGTATAATGGGCCGCCGTGAGATGAAAGCTCTGTACGTATTGTAGGTATTGTAGAGAGTAAGTTGTGTATGTATGTATGATAATTTGTTGTGCAGAGTTGGCGCAAAGTTAGAATCGATTACACACTTGGGTGGATCAACGTCAAGTGCACACCTCGTTCTGTTCGTGACCAGATTTTCAGAAAAGGAAAGCGAATTTTCGCCAAAGTTTACTGTTCACTGTTCGATTATATCGACGGGTAGCCGGAAAATTTACTCCCGATTTCAAGCGAGACTTCGTGCAAAATTGAGGAATTAATTTGCTCGTTCAACGGTTAGCGGAAAAATCGACTTAATTGGCACTAGAAGGAAATTTTCAAATGAAAATTTTATCATAGCTGGCTACGTATAAATCCTTGTTTAAAGTCTTGTGAAAAAAATTAAAGTCGTTTTAATTATTTTTCAAAAGCGAATAAATTTACTTTATTATAAAATCTACCCTTTCCAGGTAGCATCTAAAATGATTTTATTTGCTGAATTGAAATATCAGAAATGTTCAAAAATGGATATACATACAATGTATGTTTGTACATATGTATGTAAATACTGTCCATTATAATAATGTACGATCTGGTTGTCAGGAGACACGAGACTTGTTTAAACCATTATTTACTCGACGGAGCGCTGCAACGGTCTATTACATTACATGCTACCAACTTCATCGTTCATTCTACTCATGCGTGCCAACTTTATCATTCATAATCTATAATTGGGCTCAGATGTTATTTTGTTATTTTTTTGAATTTCTGCATCTGAGGCCTGTTGATTTTTCAATAAATAAATAAATAAATACTTGCACGTTATAAAAATATAAATTTTTCTTATTTTAGTATTTTTATACCCCACTAATTTATCTAATTTTAATTAATTTATCCTTTACGTTACGATTACAATTCAGGAAAAGATTTTCCTCTTATCCGATCGTTTTCATACTTTGCCATATTGCTCATTTTGGTCGTCAATATAAGTAAATGGATCCTCCGCCATTAAGATGGTGCAAAAATATCGCGTTTTAAATCTGGCCGGCGAGATAGTCGTTGACGTCTATCCACCGTTTGTTTATTAGTTTTAAACATAGATGGCGGTAGTAAAATAAAATTATTTGTATTTTTATTCAAAATAATAATTTTATATACAAATTATAGAAGAGGTGTGTTTTTAAAAAAACTTTTTTTGATGAAACCTTAAAATTTTAAATAAAAAAATCTTCATTTTATTTTTTTATTAAATTTATTTGGATAAAAAAAAATTAATGATATTTAACAACCGACCAATCACAAGCATCTTTGACTAATCCAGCCAATAAGAAACGTCTTTGACGACACCCAATCCGAGACGAGGTACAGACGCCGTTTCGGTTTTATATACATAAGATAATTTATATGTACATAATAATAATAATTTTACATGTACATAAGATAATTTATTTTGAAAAAAATACTAAAAATGATATTTTTTTTAAATTGAATTTTTCATTTAAAACGATTCAAATGAAACTCGATAAACTTTATTAAATATTTTTAAAAGTGATTTGTTTAAATATTTACAGAATTCAAACCATTTATAAACGGTCGCTCATTTAGTAATCGTGTTTAAATTCTTCCGACTTTTCGGTAGAGAAATAATTTTCAAAATTAAAATATATGTACATACATATGTATAATGTATAATATATCGAAAATTTACCACTTTTTAAATGTACACAATATTAAATAGGTTAAATCTTGACGTACCGTTAGCTCAATAGTCAAATTTCGCCATAAACTCGAAGAAGGTATTTGAAATCGACCAAAAATCACAGCATACATATAAACATAATAGAAATATTGATAAATATATAGGTATATGTTAAGTGAGAGTGTTCCTGAAATACTCCATCGATATAGTTTCCGTCCATAACAAAATAGCAGATGATCGATCGAGCTGAAAGCGAATTCCTTACGCATAACTTACATTTCACATGTACCTATATGTGTGTACAATATTACAATATTAGGGGAGGAAAGGTATGTTGTCGTCGGAGAGATATCATATTTCAAACGGCACCAAAATGTAAAATGCATTGATATTCTGCGGAAAATTCCACCATAACAATGTATACATTCGCAAATATTTCACTTTGAACGCTTCACGTGGCATCCAAATTCTATTATATGTATATACATATAACGTATCCAAAATAAGTACATACATATAAGGCATAGGTTGCGTGATGCTACGACCAATTAATTAGGATTTTAGACTGATTTTTTGATTTTTAAATGCTTTTTATTATAACTAAATTATGTTCTCAATACATCTTATATCTATTTTAATAGCTGCTGATCTACTGATCATTTTCTATTTTACAATTTTAATTTAATTTTGTTAGTAATCATAGTATGTATTATATTATTATAATGTTAATGTACAGCATAATAGGAAAAAGAGCTCAAAAACCTATTTACAATTCTTAACGATTTTAGACTGATTGTATTGTATCGTGAGTACATAAATGTCTTGTACGTATACATATAAATTGAAAATTAAGTTACCTGTCGTTAAAGTGGTATATGTGCAACTAATTTATACAAAATAAATTGACAAATAAAATCAAAGGACAAACAGATTTAAAACACTTGTCCTAACGATATTTCTTCTAATTTTATTATTCTAAAAATTCTAGTATTTCCGAATGTTCATACAAAAAAAATCCTGAGATTATGTTAGGAAAAATTATTAATTTTGTTTGCCAACATTGAGGTTAGTCTAATGTCTGATGGATCTTGCCCAAGATATTCAAAAAATGATATCTTGGGCAAGATATCTCATTCTACAATGATAAAACCACAATAATTTCTGGTACTTTGTCTAATCGTTGCTAACTGCGGTGCTTGTTTGTTTCTAAAACTCAATTTATTTATCCTACACCTGTAATAAATAATACATACATTTATTGAACCAATTATTGAATTAGTTACCTAAATAAAATTTCAAAGAATAACAATTGACTCCTTTTGACTGTATTATTTCGTGAATGGCGATGTTTTCAATTTGAATCTTGCTTGAAAATAATTATTTGAGGCATGCAAAAGTATTACATTTTCGCAGAACAACTTCAAAGAAACTTCTCGCTTTCAAAATGAAAAAAATTAATATAAACTTTGCTGTGTATTTCGATTTTAGAATTCGTGCATTTTACTCGGAAAATATGAAAAGCTGTTTACAAAGAATGTATGTATATATGTATTGACAACACTTTCAAACAAAAAAATACAAAGAAATTGGTATCTATATTGATTATCTATGTATTTTACAATTGAAGTGTATTTTCAGTTACAATATATTCCAACTGGCGTTTTAGGTCATTCATAGTCATTCAAATTAAATCTGTAGAAGCACTTAAAAATAAACTTTCAACAATGTGTGCCAGTTGTCAGTTGGAATATATTGTAGCTGAAGTCAGTACAATTATAACAGCTGTTGATATTTTTACGAATGATTTAGAATTCAATAATGCGTTAATATTTGTTAGGTATTACGAATAAAGGTACGAATAATATATAAAATAACTCTAAGAATGTTTTCAAAACAAAATAAATATAATTTTCCAACTCGGTTTATTAGTCTAGTGACGTTTTCGCGAAAACCGAACCTCTTCATTTGATCTGGTATACCAACTTATAGTTAAGGTGCATTTTCAGTTGTAATATATTTTGATGAGTTGCATTTTAATTCGCCATATGAATGAACAAACCTTTCGGGGCGCCCAAACATCCCGAGAGGTTTGTTCGGGACACCGGGACACGAGACTTAAAACTGGTGACAATCCCGATTAATCGGGACGCCTGACAGCCCTATACATGATAGTGTCATACTAGTGACAAATTGGTGATATCTTAATATAATGATAGAGGATTGTCCTCAGCCCTTAACTCGTGTGCGTCACTACAAAGCCCTTTTACATTTTAATCAAAGCTCTGATTAATTTTGTATACAACATATTGAATACAACCTCTATTTGTGTATCTACATAAGTTTGCAATTTAAAAGCACGTATATTATATGTGACCTTCCATTTATTCATTTTTTTTCAGGTAGGCCCTATATGTAATATGTATATGTATAAGATCATGAAACAAGATGTGCACATGAGGGGAATAACTGTGTAGGTACATACATACATATGTATGTATATGGAACGTCGACACTCGATATAAGGTAGTCTTTTTATTATATTTTCATCGGCACAATATTAAATTTGACTTTTACATATACATATGTACGTATGTATGTATGTATGTATATTTGTATATGTAGTTACATGTAGTATGTATGTATGTGTGAGAGCACGTTATTCTTCAGCGACACATGCCGCCGACAACTTTTATGAATGTCAAACTTTTCCGACACGTCAGTAGCTCAGACTCCTTTAGGGCAACTTTCGAGGGGGAAGAAAAAGGAAAATGCAATATTTAGCATGTCGCATTTGACAAGCGAAATTGCACAGCTCGAATGACACCTTCACTCCTACAGCCTTTTGAATCTGAACTCATCTTTCATCAACGTTATTGTCGGTGAGGCTTGTCCTGAAATTTATCAGACTGTGTTCAAATCAATCAAATTTTAGAATCGAAGATTTTTACTTTATTTATTAAGGTATGTTCATACCTATCCAGCACAAACCGGCAGCAGCAGGTAGCCTGCAAGTACGGACAGTCTTCTTTGGTACATACATTCTAGGGGTTTCAAAAGACCATCCGTAAGAAAAAACCGGTTTTCGGTTTTTTTACAAATAAAAAACCGGTTGACCGGTTGAAATTTTTTTTTAAATTTTAAATTGTAAATATACATATGTATTATATTATGAAAAAAAATACTTGCTTATAAATTAAATTCAGCTATAAACATTATGAACTTTCAAAAGATCATTATTATATATTATTGTAGCATATGCTAAAAGGAGCCGCTGTTATAATTGGTTTTCAAAGATTATCTCCTTAATTGCTGTCGGCTAAAAATTGAGACCCCCAAATGGACTTAGTGGTCGGTAACGGCATTCGATCACTTCCCGCTAGAGTTCTCAGAACTGACAGCCCGAGACCGTGGGACTGCATATCTGGCACGTGACTATAACAATAGGTAAACAAACGCGTCGAGGAAGATGCACTAAGCGACCTGTCCTTTATAAGCAGGCACTTAGGCCATATGAAGGCATTCTGAACGGAGCACTAGCAGTGTGTGGATCTCCTTAATCACCCAATAAATGCTGTGAAGCGACTTTGGCCTTTTATTTGGATCCTCCACCCACCCGTACGCAACATTATTATTACAAATAATAAAATTTATATTATAATACCAGCTGAACCCCGGCATGCGTTGCAATGCCATAATAACGCATGCAATTCCCGTTCCCGTTCTCGTTCTCGTTCCCGTTCCCGTTCCCATTTGTCGGAAAAACACAGGTAGCGAACACATTTGAAATGATTGCGTTGCAATGACACTCATTCCCGTTTTTCCCGTTTCCGTTCCCGTTTTTTTTCACAGTAATCTTCCCAGACATGCACAAAACAAATACTGAAAGCTTTATGAAATATTTCCAACTTTCAAAAGTTATTTTTACACATCTGCTTTAGTTTAAAACAGCTAAAGCTTGTCGAACCATTGTAATTTTTGGTAACGAATTCATAGCAACTTACGATAATGTTTTCTATATTTTAATAACACGCAAAAACTACAAATTATGGAAAACCCAATTTGTCGTAATTCTGAAAGGTCTTGTGTAGGTTATTTAAAAACAACTTTCAAAAATATTTTGTGGGTTTTTGACTTGGTCTTCGTCCATTACTAAATCTCAAAGTTACCGCTAATTTCTGTACCTTTTTTTTGTTGTTCAAAGAAATATACGCCCATTACCTGGGAAGTTTGGATATATGTACACATTTTCATAGAAATTTGTAATTGTTAGTTTTGAGGAAAAAAAACAGCTTGGAAGTCCTAGGTACAATGTATATGGAGGCACGCATTCATACGCGTCCATATATAATTTACCAAAGAATACTGTCCGTACTTGCAGGAAACCTGCTGCTCCCAGTTCATGCTGGATAGGTATGAACAGACCTTTATGCGCTTCACTGAAAAGGGAACTTTTTGGTTAACCGTGTGTGTTTTATACTACGCAGTACAAAATTTTTTTTTCAGACCAGGAAATAATGAAGTTGGATTTTTTGGAGTAATACTCAAAAATCAAGATGGAATTCAGCGTCCTATTCTATATAGGAATTCAGAATTGAAATGTAGGGTGGATGGGGAGAGGGGAAGTGGGAGTTGAAAGGGGTGGTAGGAGGGGGAGGTGGGACGATGGGGCGTCTTCCCTATAGTCCCGTTTTAGTTTCGAGCAATGTTTTAATGTTGAAAAGTTTTGTGACGCGTTCAGCCGCATAAAAGCAATTCACTAGACCATCCGCAAAGAAGTTTTATTTTAAAAAACCAAGACTTGAACATTTGATTTACATATACATACGCACAATGAATGTCAACTTACATATATTATTATCTTCGTACATTTCGATTGAATTGTACTCAGTATTGCTCTGTTATCACGTTTCCATGTTTTCTAGAAAATGTGTGAGCATAAATTTACTTCATCAACAATATAAAAACGGATGTTTGTGCCGGACCGTGGAGACACAGCCAATCAGAGTCGTCGATAAGAAATGGGAAGTGAGGGGGAAGGGTGGGGCGTTTGACATGTGCGACGTCAGGCCGAGTGACGGGTGAAATATGTATACACACATCTACGAAGACACACATATTAATTCATCATTTCGAACTCGTTGGATCGTTGAGCGTTGAGATTAAACGTCTGTTCGTCGGCAGCAGCAGCAGGCAGCCTGCAAGTATGGACAGTATTCTTAGCTACATTATATAATATTATATATGGACGCGTATGAATGCGTCCAAATAGAATATACCAAAGAATACTGTCCGTACTTACAGGTTGCCTGCTGCTGTCGATACGTGTCGACTAGGTATGGACAGAGCTTAATACGTGTGCGCCTATGAATTAACTTGCATTATATTTATATATATATATATAATGTATATTATATTATTTATATTTATGAAGTGACACCTTGAAATAAACGGGCACAACACTAGTTTATTACGCACTCATTTCATACGAGCGCGTATTAATAGAAAAAAGTTGGGTGCGCTCTTTATACGTTCGCCGAAATGATGAATGAATGTGTTTGTATTCTCGGATGTGTGTATGTGTGTACGCTTCCGTGCATCTGACGCTGACGCCACCCGTTCCAATTCGCTCAATATCAGGAGCACATGTCAGACGCTCCACACCCCCCTCCATTTTCCCGTTTCCCCGCGACTTCTCAACACGATCGGTCGTCGCGCCACATCCCTATACATAACGTATAACGTATTCTAAAATTAGTTTTTTTTGAAATCCCAATATTTGTTCACCCCTCCGCCACATACATACCACATACACACAAACACATATATGTATGTATATGTATATATTTATTTTTTTATTTTACATAAAAATATACCAGAAAGGCCTAACAGGTAAACCCCAATGCGCCTTCCTGGTCAATTAGAAACAATGCAGCATTTTTCTTACATAAGTCACCGAATTACGAGACACTGAAAACTCGAAATTAACGAAACATCTATGAATTTGAACATATTTTTTTATTGTAATTTAATCATAATATATGAATATATATAATCATATAGTGGTGACGTAGTAGGTCGGAAGGTTTTTAGCCAATTCAATCAGGAACCGTTTCAACAATGAAATCAGAAAAAATGGCAAACTTTGATAGGAAACGATCGAACTGGAGTTAAAAATAAGTCTGACCAGCAGCATTACAGAAAATACTCGGAATAAATTCTTTTCAATCGAGGTCGATCGGGATCGAACCCGGCGTCCTCTCGGCGCTAAGCAAAAGCCCAAACACCGAACCATACTGCTGGCTATATACATATACATTTGTATGTATATATAGATAAACGTATTTATAAAGTTTGATGTCAATGAAATCAGTTGGGTAATATAGAAGTGAAACTTTCAAAAAGTTAAATTTGCATCTGCCATAATTTGACTCGCGAGCCGTGGTTTAAGAATGGGTGGATGATAAGGAGGTGAGAGGGGTAGGGGGTAGGGGGTAGGGTAGAGGGTGGGGGGGCGTGCCACGGATATTTATCATGGGTGTGCTGTCAACGTAAATCCTTTTTGTCCTTACACTCGCGGTGGGAAAACACCAGGTGATAGGGGCGTAACTAACTTATCACTCAAAATGTTTTTCCGGATCGCGTGCGCCTCGCGAAACCGCCGAAATCTGAAATAGCACCCGGGAAATTCCGGAAAAGTGAACCCTATGTGGATAATATACATACATACATAGATACATACATATGTATGTAATATATGCTATGAAATCGCGAGAATGAGCTAACAGTATCGCCAGATGAGATATTCATGCCATCGCTCCTCATCGTCGCACGTTTCTCCTGTATTTTATTATCATAATATACCTACAGGGTGGTTTAGACACTGCTGACGTATAAAGAAAATCGAAAAAAAAAACAAACCATTGTCGTATTCTTAGAGCTATCGTAATCTAATATATAATTGGAGACTTTTTATATACGTATATGTATGTATGTATGTATGTATCCTTCGTTCGTTGGAATCCGTGACGTCATCGAACAAATAATTCGCTTTTTTCCGATTCAAAAGATTTGAAGTTCCCGGGGGCGTAGGCGCTGAGGGCGAGGCCCTAGGGCTCTACCCCCTAGGGAGCGCAGACGTCAGAGGCGGAGCCCCAGGGAACGCCGAGGGCGAAACCGTAGGGGGCGCAGACACCGGGGGTGTACATATAACTTTTTATTCACTTTTTAAGAGACTTACTCTATATTTTTGCTTGTTCGTGCCAGTCAATTTAATAAAAAAATAAAATGAGTATTCAAATAAATTTATATAAAATAAAACTATTCAAATAAATTTAATAAAATGTTTACATAAATCACTGAAAGAACAGAAATAACAATTAATTTAATTAATTAATACATAATTAATCCATTGAGTCATCTATGGATTTTAGATTTTGTACATAATGTTTACAAATTATACACAAAATAAATACAGAAGATTTGTGACAACAGGAAAGGATTTTTTTGCCAATTTGAGGAACCGTTTCAACAATGATCAGATAAAATTGGCAAACCTTGATAAGAAACGATTGATTTAGAGTCACAAATATCCCCAAATCTAACCAGCAGTTTGGCGGATCGAACCCACCGATCACATGGTGCTAAACATATGTAAATATAATAAATATGTATGTATCGCATCACATTATAAAATGAAGGAAACAGGCAATAATATCGCGGAGCAAGTTGAGCTTCCGTGAAAGTTTTCCCGTGGAAAGTTGTCAAAGGTCTCGCAAGCGCCATTGTGCACATTTGCTACGACAACTTGTTTAATTAAGGGCGAGCCTTTTCCGGCCGAAATTTCACCCCCGTTTTCACGGTGTCCGTGACTTCACTCAATGACGCTCTCCAGAAACAATAGCCGAACACACTGACACATTTCTCAAACTTGGACCGTTGCGATGATGACTGAAACAAACCCGAGCCATTATCTTCGACGAAACGGCACAAACTTTGCACACGAACAATAATAACTCTCCTCGTTCGAAACTCACTCTCAATTATTTATGTATATCTATTGTTACTATAACCAGTACAATTCTATAACTGTACACATACATATATGTCACTCCACGATGACTCGTTTAAAGTAGGACACAATCAAAGTATGACATTCACTCACAGAAGAACACGGACGCGCGAGGTGCTCACAGACGAACACGGACGCACAATGTGTTACGTCTGTGAACGCGTTGTGTTTTCGTGTTTTTATGTGCGCCTTGTGTCCTTATTTGGACAGGCTATACGCAAACACACTTGGAAATTAAATCTATAAAGATTAAGAATTATTACCATATGTACATAATTATTTATTATTTATTTATTTATTAATAGTTTTGGACCATTGTGGCATTACAGGAAGAACCTAATGCGCCACAATGGCCTACATTTAACAAAGATAATACAAGTAAAAAAAACAGAAAAATTAGAAAGCAGAATAAAACGATAATAAAAAGTAACAAAAGGAAAATAATAATACAAATAAAATAGTACATAAAATGTACAAAGAAGAAAGAAACAGTAAAATAAATCAACAAAATATGAATAAAAAGTAAAATCACAGCGAGGCCCAAATGGAAGAGAGTAGATTAAGATTCCACTCATTCATCACATTCAAATTAAGAAAGTAATGATGAGCGCAGGTTACCAGATAAATATGTTAAAATAACATCCGATAATCTACGCTCCCCAAGGTGGAAAATATCACATTCAGGGACGGCAGCAACGATTTCATTGAGAAGTCGAATAGCTCTTGGAATAGGAGCCATTCGAAAAAGAACTGTGCGAGCAGCAGGTACAACCATCAAATGATGATGTCTACCACGCACATAATTATTAGGGACATAAAGTCCCAACTGTTCCAGCAACAACGGGCATGACGTATTACCACGCAATAGCTGGAGAACGAAACGAATTAACGAGAAGTTTCTCCGAAGTTCAAGGGAATTATACCCAAGCATGCCCAAAAGGAAAGGAGTAGGATAGAGATATGGGTAGTACCCATACTCTTTCTTATAAATAAAACGAAGAAATGCTTTTTGCTTCATGTGGATTCCACACAATCGCATTATACTCTAGCTTACTTCTAACAAGCGAGTTGAAAAGCAAGCGAGAAGACAAGGGGTTGGAGAATAATCTAGCATATCTCAAGACAACTCCAAGTCGACGAAAGGAAACGTCAGCGACTGTCTTGATGTGGTTGTGAAAGGTGAATTGAGGATCAAAAGTGATACTCAAGTCGACCATTATAAGCAACTAGCTGAACCTGGCAATTGCAATGCCAAAATAGGGCATGCAATTCCGGTTCACGTTTCAAGTGATGGTTGGAGCTCAACTAGCGTCTCTTCAAAGCCGTGTCATCATAAACCAACTGGTAACGTGGTTACCAACGAACACATTTCCCTGACTACACAATGGCGCTTCAAACTTTTGCGTCGGTAAAATCGTAATTACGAATATTATTATTAAGAGGTATTTTCTCATTTTTTTCTCACAGTAAGCTTCCCGGAAATGCATTCAACAAATCCTGAAAGTTCCGTCGAAATCGGTTGAGTGGTTTAGGAGCCTATACGAGACATACAGACAGACAAACAAAGAGACATTCGATTTTATATATACATATATAGATAGGTATTTAAAAACTGACGTAACGTGTGTGGATATGTGACTATGTGGGTGGGTATGTGGCAAACGTGTGACCCACACCCAATCAGAGGAAAGTATTCGAGACACGGGGAAGTGTGGTCGCGGGGAAGTGGGGGAGGGGGGAGGGTGGAGCGTCATTTGACGACAGGCATGTGCGACGCTGGGCCGAGTCACGGGTGACACATATACACATACACTTCTTCCATCATTTTGAACGGGTTGGATTGGTGAGCGCGTATTGCGCGCACTTTTTATTACGATTAATATTACGTGCGCCTGCGTGCCTATAAATTACCTTACTAAATATGTAGTTATGTATAACATATAACTTTATTTTAATTGGTATATTAATTCCTTCCCGAAACCACCCGTTGAAATCAACGGGCAGAACACTATATGCGAAAATTCTTAATGGTTTTTCTTTAAATAATTATGTTCTTTAAATAATTATGTTCTTTTATCAATTTATGTAATTTAATAAACTGTTAATTTTACAACAAAATAAATAAACTAGTATAATATATATAAAAACGGACGTGATGTATGTATGTTTGTGCCGGACGCGTGGCGACACAGCCAATCATAGTTACAGAGGTACACAACCAATCAGAGTTAAGTGGTCGAGGAGACGCGGGGAAGTGGGGGGGGGGGTATAGAGCATCATGTGACGTGAGGCCGAGTGACAGGTGACACAAACACACATCCACGAAGACACACACACACACATTCATTTAATCATTTCGAACGGGTTGAATTGGTGAGCGTGTAATGCGCGCACTCAACTTTTTACGATCAATTATACGTGCGGGCGCGTCTATAAATTACTTTACATTATATTTATATATAAAATATAACTTTATTTTCATTCGTGTATCAATTCATTTCCGAAACCAGCCGTTGAAATCAACGGACACAACACTAGTTAATTATATATTTACATTAAAATTTACTCTCACCATTCTGTTTATGGACAATAACTTTTTAAACGCCCTGCGTATATTTTGAATGCAATACATACATATATTTAAATACATACCTATATTTTTTTATTTTGCAAGATGGTGCCTGAGCACATTTAAGTAATCTGCGAGAGTTGGGGTACTTCCGTAAATTTTCTTCTTGCTTTAAAATAAAATATATTATCATTAATATTTTCACTCGGTGGGACTCCGCTTACTTTTCACGACTAAACGATAAAAGTTTTCCGTAGCCGAGACAAAAAAAAAGCGAAAGCGAAGAATACGAAGTGAAAAAAAAATAATACAAAGAAGAAAAAGCTACATAAAATAGCCCCCCCCCCCGCCCCAAACCTAGCACCCACCCCAACACTCGATAGGGCTGCTGAGAAATCTTCCAAGTTCCAACTTTCGGACGGGGTTTGCTCCTCAGTGGTGGTGGATTAAGGGACGACACGAGAAGCGAAAGTGGTACATTCATTATTGGAGAGAATAGATTTGTCCTTAGTTACAAGCCCTTATATATGTATATGTGTGTATATACATATATAGGTATATATGTATGTACATATATACAGAGACAAATATCCTTTGGTATATTAGTCTGGGCTACAATGAAGACGTACGACCGGTAGGAGACCGCACGATTTATTACCCCTGGAAACTGGAGTTGCCCGATGAAAATTAAACAGTTAATGAACGTTCGTCTGTATCTGATAACAAATTTATATAAAACCGCTTTTCGCTTCTTCTTTATATTACACTAACTTTATTACCCGGCTTCCCTCGGTATTTGTAATATAAACCGCTTAAACATGACTAATCTAATAGTAAACATTTTATTAAATTTATTTGAATAGTATTATTTTATAAAAATTTATTTGAATACTCATTTGTTTTTATATTAAATCGACTGTCACGAACAGACAAACATATATACTGTTTCTTTCAAAATTATATATATACCAGAATCCGGCGCCTGCAACCCTGGGGCTTCAAATCCTTTGAATTAAAAAAAATCGAATCGGCGCCTATGAATCGAAAAAAAAACTACGAACCAACGAACGAAGGTTACATACATACATACGTGCCAAGTCTCTTTCCAAATTATATATTATATATAAATACAAAACATCAAAAGATTTAGTACTTTGATGATGGGGTGACCATTTGTAAAATTGTTCGTTTCATGAAATTGTTCTGATCTCGCTCAGTTATGATGTTGCTTTTTTCATGAATTGTTCGGTTCATAGTATTCTCATGAAAAAAATTCCGATAAATTAATGTCGGGTAGGGTTTTGGACTAAAAATCTTTTTTTTATTTTAATGTAAATTAATTTATTCGTACTTAGTGCATGTTGTCATATTTTGAGAACGTTAATTGTAATAACATTATTAAAAATTTTATTTTTATTTTTCAATTAATCATGCACACTCGATTGCTACACAGATTAAGACTCAAGAAATTATATAATGTTTAATTATCGAAATTGGCAAAAGCTAGTTTTAGTATATTTTTAACAAATAATGTGTATTCGTATTCTAACGAGTAGTACAACTTGTCTAGACGATTTTACTCTCATAGACTTTATCAACAATCGATACAAGTATTTTTCAAATAAAAACCTCTATTACAGCAACATATTTTTAGTAAATTATATCATGTTTTTTTGATTTTTGATACGATCTTAGAATCACATTTGAAAAAAAAAGTTTTAGCTTAATCTACCAACTAATGTTGTTAGCTTCTATACTAATATCGTAGATAGCGATATCTACGATTGATAAATCG
This sequence comes from Arctopsyche grandis, assembly GCF_051622035.1. NCBI lineage: Eukaryota > Metazoa > Arthropoda > Insecta > Trichoptera > Hydropsychidae > Arctopsyche > Arctopsyche grandis. The sequence goes on from NC_135356.1 coordinate 37,992,873, forward strand.
GAACAGAGAACAAACTTTTAGAACGACAATTCCATTGGTTGAATATTATATTTTTTTCGATTCAAATAAAATTAATAAAAAAACAAATGAATATTTACTATTAGATTCGCCATTTTTACGCTGTTTATATATTCAAACACTGAGCGAAGCCGGGTAAAACAACTAGTATGCAATATAATCGAACCATTAAAATTTTCAGTAATTAAATACAATCGCTCAATAAATTTTAAGTTGTCTGGTCAGTTTAATTTACATCAAATTTAGGTCAAAAGGTTTATTAGTTTGATTTTAGTAAATACTTTTATAAATGTAAATTTCAAATTAAACGGATTATTAAATTTATTAAAGTAGATAAAATTCAAAATACCAAAGAATTGATATCTACCTACTACATATACATAAGTACATGTTTGTATATAACTGATGATTAACATAACGAGAAGCGTGGAATAGTGGTTAGCTTATTATTCTTTCGAGCAGAGAGGTCACGGGTCCAAGTTCGACTATAGACCAGCTGCGGGTCAGGCCATGGTTTGTGATTCCAATTGTTCTGATTTTCATTGAAACGGTTACTGAAAAATTGGCATTTCCTTTCCTATCTCTCTGGCTAATCTCAAATTATTCAGCATCTTAAGTTTCGCCAATTTGATTATAAAATGCTGCAAAAATTTCTCCATAGATGTCACTGTGGATTTTTGTATGAATTAACATTGTATTATATAATGCTTATTGTAACCATCTGTAAAGGCGAATGTTCATGCTCTATGAAATAAAATAATAACTGATCAAAAACGACTAAAGCTTCAGATCCGATCTAATTATCCGTAGTTTATCCACAGCTTAATCTTTACCCGGAAAAAAATCAATGGATTCCAACAAGCATAAATTGATCAAACGCCTCAGTGCCTATACAAGTAGACAAATATTATTTATTATACCTAAATAAATACTTTTGTATACTTATTTAGATAAATTGTATAGCCGTTGTTTGTTTATTTTTCACAAACGATTGTAAATATGTACATATATGTATATGTACAAGACGGATAGGATAGCTCGGCGTGAAAGATGAGCTACCCTTAATTACTTGAAGGGTAGATGGTATCCTTTTGTCCTTAACGATATCGTGTCTTTACCCGATCCTGTAAACGGAGAATTCCAATGTTGTCATATTGTATGACGTATGGCTAATTTCAACTAAATACCAAATACACATGCCGAAATGCGATTATATTTAAACAAATTTATTTGTTGCCACAAGATATCATTAGTGCTTTTTCCGACCATTGCATCATTTTTCATCACGCCCTATGGTACATAAATCATCTTGAATTATCAGTACAAAGCATATGGGAAACTTTTCAAAATAATATACCAGATATACAGAAGATTTGCTTTTAACCACAAATATTGTATCAATGCGATTCTAAAACCACATGTTGAAATGTCAAAGGGTGAAATCTTTACTACTTTTTTAATTGTATTAAATGCATTAATACAATTGAAAATTAAATTAATTAGAGTGGATTATGAAAAATATTTGAAGCTATGATCTGAATAATTGGATCTTATATTTATTTATTTATTTAATTTATTGTTTATAATAATAATAACAATAAAATGACCAGTGTGACCTGATAGGTTGCCCCAAAGCGTCACACCAGTTTTACAAAACAAAAGAATGAAAATAACAAAATAAAAACAATAAAAATTCCAATCATTCATCTCATTCAAATAGTCTCGTGTTGATCTCAAGAAACTAACCAGCTCATGAACATGACAATTGAACAGGTCCAAATGCTCATCAATCACATTAAGGAACTGTATAGCCTTTACAAGAGACGAGTTATTGAAAGCAGACATTTTCGCAGGAATAGGTTGGAAAAGTAAATGATGACGCAAAGCTCTACCGCATTCAGGCGCCGAAAATATAAATTCAAATAAAATCGAAGGGTTGTCGATTCTTGCCTTTAATACTCCAAAGAAATATTTGGAAACGGCAATATTTCTCTTCGAAGATAGTGAGTCAAAGCCTAGCATACATTGTAAAAAGGCAGTGGGAAATAAATAGGGGTAATATTTATATTTCTTCTTATAATATTATACATATATGTATATGTACATGTGTACATATTAAGGTCTAGCCATACTATCTTGTATGCATATTTACAAGCTCAATTATATACATACATATGTATCTGTAGCAATCATAGCTATGAAGATAGATTTATATAATCCAGCAATGCACGTCAACACTCGGCAAAGTAGTGTACGGCATACTATACAGAAGAGTAAGTTCAGATTTGTTTTGGCCGAGTGTAAGGCAAAATCGGCTTACATATACATTACAGAGCGCGATCATATGGCGCAATATTACTTGCGTCGAGTCAAAATTGTCATAATATGACGTTCCGACAAGATTCATTTGCGCATGCGCACTTTCTTTATTACGCGTGCATTCACTACTATGACGTCAGGTGTGAATATTTCCGTAGTGGCCAAAAAAAAAAAACGTTTTTCCTTGGAACATGTACTGCTGTACAAATACATTATATTAATAGATTGTGACAGACACTACTGTTAATTCTACGCCACGTATATATTACGGAACATATAAACTTTTTTTTCTTTTCTTCTATTTATTTTACTTGTATTTAATGCACCCTGAGAAACGGAGAGGGAAAGTCAATTTTGCAGGAATCGTTTCAATGAATGAATCAGAAAAATTGACAAACTTTGATAGGAAACGACTGATCTGATCTGGCCAGCAACAACCAGTGAGACTCGAACTCACTGTAACCACACTGACCATAGCAAGATATGCTAACCATAATTTCTCTATTACAGTTCCACTCATAATTAATTCGCAAATTTTAAAATCATTATTTGATAAATGGTTCTTGTTTGAATGAGTCAACATTTTATACCTCAAAGTGAATGAGGATTATTGTACAGGTATGTTTAGGTACATACATACATATGTACGTGCTAGTTTCACACTCAAATTGCACTTACTTATCGATTTGTCTTCGCACATCTATACATACATACTTATGTTGGTATATAAAAGTATACGTTTTCAGTAAAACAAGCTGCTGTAAAATATCTTACGACGTCGGTCGTAAAAGCAAACTCACAACAACGGCTAAAGCTCGCGTTTATTTTACGATTCGACAATATATTATATTAAAAACGCGTCGGGATCTTAGAGCGGAGGGGCAGGGGGGAAATAGAAGAGTTCGACTGTAAAAAAGGTTGACGACCCGTACCCCTCAAACGCGCATCGAGCAATCGGTAAATGGTAATTGGATAATTAGTCACATGGCGATCCCCTAAAAGACAATTTTTGCCATGAAAATCGCGAATACGGAATATTTTGCACTCGGGTTCTCATTAGTGTGATAGTTATCGTTAGTATGATGGACTTTTCAGCTGCCAGATGTTCCCTTATAGAGATTTTAGTGACTTTTGGGGAGCACTTTGTGACCAATTACGTTGTTCGACACGAAAAATGGTTCAGGGAGGAGATATGACTTTTCTTATAAATCTATGTATGCCCAGAAAACACGAACTAGTAAGAAAAAATGATGATTGATAACTGGCTTACCTAGATAAAATAAACGAATTTTTGTTATTAATCCACAAGAATAGTCGAAATATGAATTTTATTTAATTTTCATATAAAGACAATTGAATGTATTATCCCTATTAATTAAATTAAGACTCGTGTAAATACGAGTACGAATATTAGTACGAGCTTTTAGCTCGCAATTTTACTGATTTAAAATTCAGCACACTTCCAATTAACCCTTTTAAACGAAAAAAAAATAGTGTGGCCAGAAAACTATCACAATAAACATGTTTCAATAGAAAAAACTCAATATAAAATAGTATTTACAGTGGGGAAAAATCCCAAGTGAAAATAAGTATGTACTTTTATACGGACTTTTGATTTGAACTGGACGACTACTTAGAGAAATTTAAAAGCTGAAAAGTACTACAAATGAAAGATAAAATACCCGACTATAGATTTCAATATTAATTTTGAAAAGGAAATTGACAGATTTTGAGACATCGACCGAACAACACCAAGATAAATCGCGTTATTAAAAAACACATATTATATGTATATCTCCGAATCTCCGAATCAAAAATCAACATTTTTTATTACCAGATTCGTGTTCACTGGGCATAGAACTATAAGAAAATTCATATCTCGTCTCTGAACCAAAAAAAAGTAGTCATTTGTCGAACACATATATGTATATGCTTTTGAAAATGTTAAACTATTAGAGTAGATTGATGAATTGATCATAGAATAATGGTATTCAGATGAAAATTTTATACAGAATAGTTTATTTATTATTAAATAGCAAATTGCTAATGAATTATTTAACAATTACAGTTTTAAACTAAAACTAACAACTATGTATAATATAACATCGTTAACAAAACTTTAATTTGTAACACTAAATTAAAATAATACAAGTGCAAACATTTTATTAAACTTACATACATATATAATTACGTCATCTTCCACAGAGGTATCCATTAATACCCCTCAAGAAAGCACCAATGTTACCTCTAAAACACATCTAATGCTCTCAGGAAGGGCATTATACATATATTTGAACACCTCAGTGTAAAACATCTCCTGCAGTTTTTGCTTTCTTAACTCTACCTATAATTAATTTATTCCTATTTCAAGTTTTATAATTATGTATATCTCTATTCGTAACCATATGATTATTAAAATATTCGGGTAATAGATTCTTATCTAGCTTATATACAAATTTTAAAGTGCCTAATTTAAGACTATGTCTAATATCCAACCATTTCAATTCATCTAACATACATATGTAATTTTAACATTCTTACGTTTCCTCACACAATAATAATAAAAAAAAACAGAAACCAGGTTTTTGGTGAAGAAAATATATACACATGTGTCAAATATTCCATATATATGTATAATTAGTATCTTAAGAATGTATAGGTAAGTAAGTAGGTACGTATTATGTATAGATAATGAAATCATTCGACAGAGATTTATGTGAGTTTTGTAGTAATGAGAAAAACAGCGTTAACGTCCGAACGCGCGAGAGTTATGTTCAAATTCTGACCCTTTTTAATTCGAACGTACTCGGGAATAGGCGTGGAAAACTGCTGATTTATACGAGTTTTACACGTTTGCGCGTTATATGTATAATAAATTATAATTAGGCACAACATGGCGATGGAAGATTTATCCGGAACCTAACTAATATCGGTTAAATCGTGTGCGAATTCGGAGTTCAATCGCGCGCGATCTGTTTGCGATTTTTGATTATTTTTATGAAACCCACCCACCGCCTATTTTGCTCCGCCTGGCCTCTGACGTTTCGATGCACACTACGTACTGTGTCAAAATTACAAAAGTCTACATTAATTAGTGTAGTTTGTGCAAAATGCAGCGAAGAAACTTTTCCTGCCCCGTTTCACTCTTCATTGTACTCCTCCAGCGCTGTAGCTTTGGTTCTATTATTATTGTATTTTATTATACAAACCTTAATATTACATAATAATACGACTCGCAATCAAAATCTAGGCACCAATAAGCGGAAGGTATTAAACTATCCTTTATAATTTGCGCGAACAAACGGGCCTTTGTTTATCGCGCGAATCTGGCATACTAAGCAAAATGGCGTCCATGCATATTTACCAGTGGCGCGCGGTGACTTTTAAACCAGAGGATGTTGATTTCAATGAATATTCAATATTGGGTTGGGTTTTGGACTCAGACAATAATCTCTTTTTCACTAAGCAAATGTCCTTTTTAGTACATTTTTAACTAAACAATTGTCATTATTATTAACAACGGCGATAAATCCACTTGCATTGTTATTTTGGCTATATCTATATTTAGGGCCATAATAAATAATAATTTAGGACGTAATAAATTACGGTAAAATAATACAAGTAAATAACTTAGGACGTAACGTACGAAATATCAATCAAAGAATCAAACAAAAGTCCATACATAAAAAACGAATCAAGTCCATACATACGCAAAAGGAGATTTTGATTCCAGAGCAAGTGTTGTTATTAGGCACTCATGCGCATACGCAAGAGTGACAGTTTACCAATGCGCATGCGTAAAAGATTTGTAGAGAACTTCAGCATCCATGGTAATACAAGCTTGATGGGAAACAAGCACCGGTCGCGCAGATGGCTATGGCCTTTCAACTTTGTTTAGGCTTGTTTATGTCAATTTTGGATCAGACAAAAAATCGTATATATCATAATCACGTAATCAAAAATAAATGAAAGACAAATGGAACTAAGAAAACAGAAAACGGTATGAAAATATTTTTGACGTAAATTTTAAGGGATGCGCAGCATCCATGGACGGCACGCCACTGGTACATATGTACATATTACATATGATTAATCGAATTATATTGATTATTATGATACACAAAAGTAACTGTAATTTTGTAACTTTCATAGTTTGATTACCACCATAATGACCTTCCATTTTCTAATGCTTAGAAAAGAAAGTTAGGAAGGAAGAATCGAAATCAAGCAGGTGTGGAAATCTTCCAGTTTTCAATAACTCAAAAAATAATTGATTTGATTTTTATGAAAATGTTTTTTATTGTATTATAAATTATGCTCACAATATATGTATCTTAGGTCTATTCTATGTAATAGTTACTCATTCAGTTATCATTATCTATGTATTTTACACATTATTTTTCTTGTTAGTATTTATAGTTTTGTCTTATTTTAACGTGGTACAGTACTTAAATTTATACAGCACATATGTAAATATGTATAATGGAAAAAAGTTTTTAAAACCTATTTACAACTATTATTTATATTTTATACACATGTCTATGTATGTATGTATATTATTTTTAGCTAAAGATTATTTAAAGTCGACGATCTAAAACAGTTAAAGCAAATTGTTTAAGTCTGTGTTTATAACTGAAGGGTATAGACACCTTGTTCTAATAAGTTATTGGTGAATTCCTCATAAAACTTCCTGACTAGCTTGTGAGTTATATCGACCATTAACGAAATGTTATTTCCAAGAAAACGTGAAAAGTCTCAATGTGAAGACTTTTTTGTTTATGACGGGTCGAATAGTTATAGTTTGTTCCTTCTGAGAGTTTTGTAATGATTATACATACAACTTTACATAAAGAAAAAGTCCCGAGTTGCAGCAAACTTGTAATTGCTTCTTGCACCGCGACAACGTACCGCATACTCCGCGTTGATTTTGCAAAACAAAAAACGGCACTTGTTTCTCATCCTTCTCATTAACTAGTCCCTCGAATGTAAAGCGATCCCGTTCTAGTTTAGTTGTGCCAAGTTTCTACTTCCAAAACTGCTATTTGTTCGTATTCAATGATTGTTTCGTCACATCCTTGATATATTATAATGGAAATGATGGCCAAACTCAACTTTTTACCGCATTGAAAATTTTGACATTAACAATGAGAGACGCGAGAGGTTATCCTCAAGGGTGTGTCACTCGGTTGGCACACTCAAAAGGCACATTTAGTAACCCAGAACGTAATGCTGGGGAGGACAGCGTGGGTAGAAGAGAGTAAAAAAGTTAAGTCTCTTCTCAGCAAGCCGGATAATTCCCATAAGGCGGAAATTGGGTATGAACGTTAAACAAGACAACGCTCTTTCGGCGTAAGACAGCGATTGCTAACCATTTTTTTTTGCTCTATAGACTCCTTAACCTATCAAGCTGTAAACCAAAATAGTCGTCATATCATTGTACAAGTCTACGTCACCTTTACGACTGCCTGGCTTCTAGTCTAACCTCGGCTAGGTCAGATTCATCTTTGACACAGTTTACATTAGAAAAACGGGATTTCAGATCTATAACTTGACTGTCGTCGTGTCATCAAGTTAGAAATAACTTTAAAAACAAGCCTGTGAAAATGTCTACAGACCCGAACCACTGCTTAAGAACCGCTGATGTAAGCGAAGAGCTTTCGCAAAGCGCGTACACTTGTATGGCGAAAGCTCTAATAAAAACTTCCGCATTAATACATTATTATTATTTATGAAAAATTATAAGAACCGATGTTGCCAGCTGTCTTCTTTGAAATTTCGTCGAGATTTGTTGTTAAAATTAATCACAAAACTACATAAATACCGTTAAGAGTTGTGACTCTCGGGTGTATCGCGCTCGGTAATTAAGCGAAAGTCTCAAATGTAATATTACATACATATATACATATAATAGGTATGGGTTTTGTTCTGTTTTGACGCCTCTAATATGTGTACGTGTGTTTTAATGAGTTTGAGTACAGAAACTACTCAAATAAAAGTCAAATTTGAACTTAGTAATGACAGGGTTGAGACACTGTAATGTAGACCGTCTCTACATTAGGTTCTTTCTCATTTTGACGTCAATTTTGAATGTTTTTTTTTTATTGTGAATATGCTTATTTAAAATGAATGTGAAAAATTTGAACATTGTATCTCAATTCTTTAGAATGGGGGAAATTTGTTTTTTTTTCAAGACACAAAAAACGAGGTCGAATATTCTCTTGAACACAATATTTTCTTTGTATGTACGTCGACAGTTCGTATATGTACATAAATTTATGTACCTACATATATATGTTTACAGCTAAAGTAAATATTTGAATCCCTATGGGGCTTGAGCTATCATTTTTAAATTATAATAATAGCTAAGTCCCAAAGAAAAAAATCTATTTAAATTTTTTGCCAAGAGATTTACAAAAAAATTCGCTTTATATTATTTAATTTCCAAAAATCCAAGACATTAGTTTTGAATGGGTCTAAAATTAAATGAAATTCTACAATCGTATTTTATATATTAAATTCTATGTAATAAATATTGTATGTTTATTATATAGGTATATTGGTCGTCATTTTATTTTATTTTTGCAAATATTTATTTCATAGCAACATTGTAAGTAATTTATAAATTCATCCCTATGACCCTTAAATTGTATATAATTATAAAAATAACGTTTATTTAGGGTTCAAACACAGTTTTTAAATATTTTGAACTTTTATTAAGCAATTCAAATATAAAACAAAAAAAAAAAACGACAAAAAGACCAATTCTATATATGTACATATGTAGGGTGACCGGAAAAATACACTCGAGATAGTTTTATTCTCGAGACATCCAAACTTTCAAACTTGCTAAAGGAGAACTAACACAGTATAATTCTACAAAAAAGCGTCAAGTGGTATTTGTATGATATCCGAGGATAATAAACTAAAATAAATAAAAATAAAATAAATTGCATAAGTTCTTTCTGAGCGCCTTTGAAAATTATGACTTCTCGAAACTGCGCTACTATTCAGTGCATCTTTTCGGGAACCAATATGTAGGTACATATAAGAAAATACATCCATAAGTAAGTATAAGTGAGCTTTATCTTTTTCATTTTCATACTAACTAATTTTTAATATTTCGGTATGAAAAATAAATATTCAATATTAATGAATACTATATTTAAATTTAATTTGAATCGTCACTGTCAAAGGGTTGACATTTTTGTCGCTAAGAAATGTTCAAAAATTCACAAACCCCCTTTGATATATATAATAATATGATGACCTTTCAGGCAGTGGGATACACTCTTTTTATTCCCCTCCTCTCACTGCACCCCCTCCCCCTCCCCTACCTGACAGGTGCACATCTCGTCTACATAAAATAATTTTACGATACGTCCGTTACAGCCGTCTCTTATCTATCTTATCTTATATTCTTTTATCAAATCATATTTATGTAAGCGTGTCCTTGACGTATTCCTCATAATGCCAGCTTCTCACATATATTTTTGGAAACAATTATATGTCTGCAGTCTCTCAAAAATCATCTGTTGAATTTGGCACCGCTCTGGCTCGCACGACTTTGTTTGAATCACATCAACAATTTATAATATACAATTAATCTGCGAATATGGAATAGTTAAATCCTTCTTATCACATTATGCACTTGGAAATTATAATCTAAAACAGAGAAGATAAACGAATCAATTTTTAACTAGGGTTGATATTACATATATAATACATATATCATCAATGAATGGTTTTGGAAAGGAATTGTTTAAGAATATGTATGTACATATTGATATGTACCTCGCCTATCAATGTAGTTCCTACAATAATCAAATTCACTTTCTCACATTCATATATTCATTAAAATTCCTGTAAAGGGATAGGGAGATAAGACAGCAGGAATGCCGGACTTTGCCCAACCCAAAAGATAAAAATCATTTATATATGTAGATCACAATTTGATCACATAAGTTAGTCATCACCATTGAGACTCCGAGAGTAGTAGTCATTAATATCGACCCCACAAGTGACGGTCAGCATAGCAGCAGAACAAAGTGAACCAAAGTTAATTAGTGAAACAAAGTTCTATGTATCTTATTTTAAATTCATCATCGTTCCATAATTAAATCTGCAGTTTTCGAATATATCTACCAATAACATAAATGTAACGTTTTTATGATAATAAAGAAATCTTAATAAAAGTAATTACAAAACTATATAAAATGCGTTTTAGAACATGACAATATGTAAATGACCAACCTATGTACGTATGAATGACATTAAAATACTCGCATGCATGACATGACATACATACAACGTTTAGTTTTTGTATCAATTATTGTAATGGTGATAGCAAGAATCCTTGTAAAATGTCAGTAATTAATTAAATATTTTAATTTTTACATAAAATGCTAAGCAGGGGGTCGCAGTTATGTACAATATTTAAACAAATTTGTAATTTCAACTGATGTTTCTGACGGTTTTCGCAAAATTTAGATCATACACATTTAGGACACGTTCTAACCGATGCGTGAATAAAATTTTAAAACCTCGTAATAAATACAATAATACGATCGTTGTCGTTTTATTGTAATAACCACTGTATAATTTAAAGATATGACACGAATCTGAGGGGTGCTGTAAAATATTCAATACACTTGCGGGTGTACATATGTATGTACATACATATGATGATAATGTATTTTTTAACGATGACAAAGGGCAGTAACGGTGGATATTAATGGCTCGCGATATGATTGCGTAATAAATATTAAATAGATAGGGCTTTTCTAGGCCTAGAAAAGCCCTAGTTCGTAATAATTGATTTTTATGTTTTCACCAATCATATTTATTTATTTGTAATTTGGATCATAATTTAAATAGCCGTCTCATCCAATTAATTACTATTTGGTTGGTCTGTGTTGATACTCGTAGCCTCGTAGTCTCTGTTACGAATGCATCTTTTGGACTTTTTATACTAAAAATCAACAATTTTTTGATTTTAATACTAAAAAAAACATCGACTTTTAATGCAAAAATATATGTGTCTGTCTTTATAAGTAGGAAAGTAGGATTAAAAATTAACGTAGATAAGACGCACCTAATGTTCAATAGTTATTGCATGCCTGATAGCATTTCATTAGATGATAAAATAGTAGAAGTAGTAAATAATTATTTAGATTTAAGTCAAATAATAGACATGTAGATAAGAAGAAGAAATAAAGAGACGTATGAAATTAAAATAGAGTGCATTTGGACGAATGAATGCGATTTTAAAATCAAAAATACCACCTTGTCTGAAGAAAAAGATCTTCGATCAATGTATTTTGCCAGTGATTATGTATGGATGTGAAACTTGGATATTGAACGCTAAGATGCTACAAAAATGTGTGGAGTAAGATGGATGAGAGTTTCGCAAAACAGAGACGAGTGGAAGCGTGTTAGAGAGGCCTTCATCCAGCAGTGTATGGTGAATAGATGCAGATGATGATGATACGTACTTAATTGATTCGCGAAAAAATAATTAGCGGGAATTGGCAATGGTAATGGCCATATTTGGCTGATTTACTGGTAAATCGGCATTCCAATCCCTATTGGTAGCTTATCTCTTAATCGGATAATCTTAGTTACGTTATGTATGCATTATGGTATTATCTCACACATATGTAATAGTTTTTCTTGAAAATATTTCACCTAACTAACTAATTTCGTTCCTCGTAGAGTTTTTAATATAAAATGTAAAATGTAAATGAGTGTTTCATTTATAAAAGCATAAAAAAATTAAGCTTTATAAAAAATATTAATTCCAGACCGCTGTAATACAATTTTCAAACTTCTACCGTGTATTATTATTGATTTTTTGGTTAGTATAATGGTTTATAAAAGAATTAATTTTAACTAACTTAAGAACTATAATATAATCTGCAGTGAAAGACATCCAGTGAAATATTCACGTCAAACATCATTCAAGTTAAATTAAAATTTGGACACGTAAAGAAACTTTATAATCTATTTAAATTAATTTAGCTCACAACTTGATAAAAGAGGCTTTAGAATAAAGCAGCTTTAAAACGAATCACTCAATGTTATAGTGTGTATGTATGTTTGTATGTATGTACATATGTATGCATATATTAATGTACACACTGTAAATAATTATCTCACAAAGCCAATCCGTATTTGAATGGATGCATTTGGATTATGTCCAAAGTACATATTATACTATCATACAAATATGTAGGTACAATATAATATGTAGTAGGAAGGTGCAGGTTAAAAAGGGCCGGAGCGAAGTTGCGAGTGCATTTTTGTTCGGTCACAAAGTGATATCTATGTACATATGTATGTATATACTATGTAGTCGCATTGTTCAGTTCAGTTCAGTGATCGTGAAAATGGGTTAGAGTGCCGTGCCGCTTTCCGCACCCGGGGGACTTTCCAGCTGAGAAAAATCACCACTTCCATTTCCAGAATGTAAACTGGATACTTTTCCACAATACAGTTTCTCGATCGGTTTCACGCTTACACCTTTTTTTAACGACTGTTTGAATGCTTCCTACATATTTACTTTTTCCTTTTTTTGTTCTGTTCATTTCTTTTTTAAATTAATCTTAGTAGGATGACAATAATTATATAAGTGAAAGAAAAAGAATTATTATTATGATTTTTTTTCTGTTATTTTCTCATGGAGGCCATTGTGGCGCATTTGGTTCTTCCTGTAATGCCACAATGGTCCAAAGAAATGTTTAAATAAATATTATATTCACTTTATATTCAACTATCTGTATTACCCGGCTTCGCTCGGTATTTGTAAAATAAACCGCTTAAACATGACTAATCTAATAGTAAACATTTTATTAAATTTATTTGAATAGTTTTATTTTATATAAATTTATTTGAATACTCATTTCTTTTTTTTAATAAATTGACTGTCACGAACAAACAAACATATATAGTAAGTCTCTTATAAAAAATTATATGTACGCCCCCGACGTCTGCGCCCCCAAAAGCTACGCCCTCTGCGCCCCCCTGAACCTTTGCCATCTAGGGCTACGCCCTCTGCGCCCCCCTGAACCTTTGCCGTCTAGGGCTTCACCCCCCTGAGCATTTGCCGTTTAGAAATTCGCCCTCTGCGCCCCCCTGAGCATTCGCTGTCTAGAGCTTCGCCCCCTGAACCTTTTCCGTCTAGGGCTTCGCCCCCCTGAGCATTTGCCGTTTAGAAATTCGCCCTCTGCGCCCCCCTGAGCATTCGCCGTCTAGAGCTTCGCCCCTTGAGCATTTGCCGTCTAGGGCTTTGCCCTCTGCGCCCCCCTAATAATTTGCCGTCTAGGACTTCGCCCCCGGCGCGAAGGCGAATCAGCGCCTAATCGAATCAGCGCCAAAATTGAATCGGCGCCTATGAATAAAAAAAAAATCGAATCATTTGTTCGTTGACGTCACGGATCTACGAACGAACCAAGGATACATACAAAGTCTCTTTCCAAATTATATATTATATGTGAAACTAAGAATACGATTTCAGGATTTTATTTATTCTTTTATTTGATTTTTTCCCCATATATTCAATCTTATGTATTATTTTTCTTTCGTCATTTACATCATTTACATCAATTACAATTGATGTAAATGATGATTGAAGTTAGTCCGTGTCTTTGTAGTGCGACCCAATTTAAATCAAATTGAATTTTTTATCAAAATGTAGCCAGTAGTCAAAATTAATGGTATTACGTATTTAAAATAATTATTCCCATTTTATACATCCGTATTTTCCACAGGAGAATACATAACCGTAGATAAAATTCTCTTCAGTTTCTCGTCTTTACGATATTTAAAAACTTTAGGGCAAACTTAGGACTCAATTTATGGAAAACTTTTTTAAGAATGTATGGCTTCAATAAATGGAGGAGTCGTAAGAATATTAAAATTGAAATACGAAAATAATATTCACATCGTCGCATATACGCATTTGCAAAAACGTTAAATAAAATATATGTATATATCAAACCTACAGTGATTTTGTGAGTGTATATTTTATTTTACTATAAACATATTTATGTATGTATGGTTTTTTTCCAGAATAAAAAAATCGTAAATCGAATCAAAAAATTCAATAATAATTACCACGAATCTTCTTTAAAGCGTAGCAAATCCGTTTTGCGGCTCAGCTTTGCATAATAAAAAATTCAAGTAACAGTAAAGTGAAATTTACGTAAAATCAATTATGTATGTATGTATTAAATTATTTTTATACAGTAATTTCCAGCTGAATGATTCAGAAATCAATATTTGCTAAATTAATCGGTTAATTGAAACGAACTAAAGCGAAATTTTGTGATTTTGAAATTGACACAACAAATAGAAGCTACATAATTATATTTATATTATTTTATTTCATAGAACACGAATACTTGCCTCTATAGATCGCTCCAAAAAGACGAGTTCACTTATATATATATATATATATATATAGACACAAAACATTCAATATATGTACATAAGTAAGCATTTTAAACAATGCGAATTCATACAAAAATCCACAGTGACATCTATGGAGAAGTTTTTGCAGCATTTTATAATCAAATTGGTGAACATCAAGATGCTGAATAACTCAATATTAGCAAGAGAGATAGTAGAGGAGATGCCAATTTCAATGAAAATCAAAAAAAAAATGGCAAACTTTGATAAGAAACGATCGACCTGGAGTAAAAACCAAGGTCTGGCCAGCAGCGGGACTCTGGTGGGACTCGAACCCGTGACCACTCTGTTCGAAAGCATAATAGGCTAACCACTAATCCACGTTACTGGTTATACATATGTACTTACATGTAGTGTACATAAGTACATACATATAATATGTATGTTGAAAGAACATTGGGATTATAATATCAGGTTTATTTTTTAATAATGTGAGTCTTTGAAAGTAAACGACGAACACAACTACGGTTTCCCAATTGATTGATTATATTATAGTATGAACGAAGGAAGGGAACTGTTGCAAGTTGTTTGGTGCTAACCAGACGCTTATATCTAGGGGTGTGCTGATTAATTCTAAGCAACCAACTGGCATTAAAAAAAAGCACCCTCCTTTCCTCCACAAACATTTTTGACAGAAAAAATACGCTACAGGCGAAACTCTTTTCAAAATTCTTATATACTAGTATATATTATATGTACATTTGAGATGTTATTTACTTTGACTCTTTTCTTTCGTTTGATTATGTACATATATGTATATTTATTTAGAACTAGTTGTTTTACCCGGCTTCGCTCAGTATTTGTATAATATAAACAGCGTAAACATGGCAAATCTAATAGTTAATATTCATTTGTTTTTTTATTAAATTTATTTGAATCGAAAAAAAATAATATTCAACCAATTGAATTGTCGTCATAGAAACTTTTTTTTGTTTACTAAGTTCCTAAACAAAAATACTCACTTACATACTTATATACATACATACAAAGTCTCTTTCGAAATTATATATTAGATTAGAAATATCTCATACTGAAGGTTATTCATTTATTTTTTTTTGCATACAAATATACATACATATGTATTTACCAGGAAAGCCTAACAGGTAAACCCCAATGCACCTTCCTGGCCAATTACAAATAATGCAGCATTTTTATTACATAAGTCGCTCAATTACGAGACACTGAAAACTCGAATTTAACGAGACATCTATGAATTTAAACTTTTATATAAAATTTTCTTGTACATGAATCACATTCAAATAGTGGTAACACAGTAGGTAGGATAGTTTTTAGCTAATTTAAGGGAGGAACCGTTTCAACAATGAAATCAAATGATAGGAAACGATCGACCTGGAGTCACAAATATCCAAGTCTGACCAGGAACATTACAGATAATTCATTCATTCATTTATTCATTTATAGTTTTGGATCATTGTAGCATTACAGGAAGAACCTAATGCGCCACAATGGCCTACATTTGAAAAAGAGAAGAACACAAAAATAAAATAAAAAGAAAAAATCAAAACATGATATGAAAATAGACAAAAGAAAAATAATACATAAAAATGAAAATAAGGTGAAAAAAATCAAATAAAATCCTCAAATAGCATTCTTAGTTTCACATTGAATATAAAGTTAGTATTATATTTATTAAACATTAGTTTGGACCATTGTGGCATTACAGGAAGAACCAAATGCGCCACAATGGCCTTAATAAGAAAATAACAGAAAAATAAAAATCATAATAATAATGTTAATAATTCATAGATTAAAAATAAATAAAAATCATAATAACAATAGTAATAATTCATAAATTAAAAATAAATACAAGGTTAAAGCAGAAAAATACAAAAGAAAAATAGTAAATAAAAAAATCACAGCGAGGTCCAAATGGAAAAGATTAGATTAAGATTCCACTCATACATCACATTCAAATTAAGAAAATAATGATGAGCGCAGCTTACCAGTCAAATACGTTAAAATAATATCCGAAAATCTACGCTCACCAAGGTGGAAAATATCGTATTCAGGCACGGCAGCAACGATTTCATTGAGAAGTCGAATAGCTTTTGGAATAGAAGCCATTCGAAAAAGAACTATGCGAGCAGGAGGTACAACCATCAAATCTAATATATAATTTCGAAAGAGACTTTGTATGTACATAAGTATCGTTGGTTCGAAAATGGCTGGGAACTTTGAAAACAAGTCAAAATTTCCACCGGATTCTGCTATATAATATGTACATCTAATTTAAAATACATCTAACATAAATTCTGATATACATATAGGGATGATTTTTAAACGAGCCGTATGTGTGGTTGGCCAAACTGCTAGGGATAAAGTGTGTGTGTGTGGTATGCATGGGAGAGACCGGATGCGTGTTGCTATGGTCACTTGTTAGAGAACAAGCCGGACGACATGGTTATAATAAATAGATCTGACTGAATCTGCGCTTTTCACTTGGAATCCTTCACGTCCGGATCCTATATACATATAATAATAATAGATCTAATATAAAATATCGAAAGAGACTTTGTATGTACATAAGTATTGTTGTAAGTTTGTAACTACATATAGTTGGTTGGAAATCGAAAACAAGTCAGTTTCTATGATGATTCGATTGTTTGATTTTTTTTTCGATCCAATAAATTTAATAAAAAACAAATGAATATTTACTATTAGATTCGCCATGTTTAAGAGGGCTGTACACCCGAAATCTTAATTTTGTTGCCGTTTCTTTCTTCGATGTATATATTGAGTGAATGCGACAATATATATCAATATATATATTGAGTGAATGTGACAGTTGCGCTTCGACCAGATAAAACGTATTTTAAATTGACAAAATCGAGGTTTCATATTCACCTATTTTCTCCTTCGAAACTGTACCAATTTTTAAAAAAATTTTATCATCGATATGAGAAAGATATTTTCTGTGCAACTATGCACGTATTTTTTTAAAAATCGACCATTAAATAAGCACGCTGGACTCTTTTCGTGGGTGTAAAAAAGAGGCTATTTTATTGATGTTTAGCGGCTCCTAGCTCCTATAAAAAATAACTAATCAAAAAAATAAAACCACAGAAACATGCCTATGGTAGATATCAATAGCATATTAAAAAATAATTTCTCTTGTGCCATAATTGAGGAATACGTTTGTATGGACAGCCCTCTTAAGCTGTTTATATTACAAATACTGAGCGAAGCCGGGTAAAACAACTAGTGGTGATATAATATACCCCCTTTCAATCGAGGCCAACTCACGGGATTGAACTCGGCGACCTCTCGACACTAGACAAAAGCCCGACCACCAAGTTATACGGATCAACTTTGAATAGCTTGATCCGTATAACTTGGTGGTTGACCTGAATTATCTTTAAATAGCTTTAATTAACTTGGAGTTTACGAGATTGAATCACCCCTAATATAATAGGTTATATAAGGTACATACATATAAGAACGTGCATTTTTTACCATCCATTGGTCGAGATTAGCAGAATCGATTATGCGTAAGCGCGGCAATTGGCAAAAGTGTATGTATGAAAATTTGAAGAGCCAGGCTTATGCAAAACCATATCCGCTTTCATGTCGTCAATCGGAATAATTTCATACGGCAACCGTCCATTATTCATGGGACATTTTCTTTGAGTGGGCTAATGACATCCGACCGCGGCACTACATTTTACAGCTTTCGCACAAGTGAACCCTTCATCCGAAAATAGTACCCATCCACCTAACCTAATCTAACTACACACTCTCATAACGCACCGTTTCCCAACCCCCACTCCCCTCGGGGTTACATCCCAAAAAACATCTTTTCGACAGCCACAGCCAAACTCTACTCAAACAAAAATAGATAAATTAACTTTACCATGTTTATAAACGAATCATATCTTATTATATGACAGGTTGTAGTTCTCGTGTTTCAAAATCAACTACCTGCTGGCAGTATTACGCAATCTCGATTTTGAACCTTCAAACATATCTATTATATAATACATATGGCCATAACTAAAGTTCGGCACTCGGTTTCTATTTCTCAGAAAAAAGCTAGATTACTATTTTCCTACAAAGCTAAAGAGCAAAAAAATGGATGACAATAGTAATTGACCCATTTTTTGTCCAAATAGAAACCGACCGTTTATCTTTAGTCAACATTATAAACCTATAAACCTATTTACACTATAGATGATTGTCATAAGTAGAGAGCGGACGTTCTTTGCGCAGATCATTGTTCATCATTCGTCGTGTATTGCTCATTTTTTTTTTGCTCTATAGCTTTGTAGTTTGCCCATGCAACAATGAACGGCGCAAAGTACGTCTGCTCTCTAGTCATAAACTGCACGAAGATTTGCTATAATATATCGTTTAAATAATGACATTTTTCTTAAGCCAGAAAAATTTTCTATTTTAAATTTTACCAGAAACAAATATATTATCACCTATCATTATTATTTAAACCATTCAATTCTGAATAAATCATCTTCCATTAAGGATCGTGGTTTAATACTTAATAAGGAACTCGATTTCTTTGAACATATTTCCTTCATTACTAATAAAGCATATAAATCTTTTGGATTCCTACTCCGCTCAACTAAACCCTTTTTTCCTTGTAAGATGTCACCTTGAATTTGCCTCAATTATCTGGTCAACTTTTTATTTGTCCCATATTAATTGTATGGAAAAAGTCCAATTAAAATTTATTAAATCCTTACGCTACCGTTTTCCTACCTATGCCCGTACTATTACTGTTCCCGATATTTTAAAAATTCTGTCAGGTGACCACTCACATTCTTTTATAAGCTCCTAAATGGTTTTCTTGATTGTTCAGATTTACTGAGTAAGGTTGGTTTCAGGATCCCAGTTTGATATTCTAGACTAGGTATTCTAGATTCCCTAAAATATTCCTATCCTACAGCATGTTTATCGTATGCTTAACGGGGATCTGAATGACGTTGATCTATTTGGTATTTCCTTGGATCAATTCAGGACTGCCATTAAGAGTCTTGATTGATTGAACCTTCTGTCTATTATATATTCATTATCAAATTATATTATTTTACACTTTATGTTTAATTATGCATTGTCCTATTTGGTCATATTTTAGTTTTCATTTGTCCGTCTATATGTACTAGATACATATGTATATTATAAAAATCTATAATTGGGCTCAGATGTTATTTGGTTATATTTATTCTTTATTTTTATGAATTTCTTCATCTGAGGCCTGTCAATTTTTTGCAAGAGCCGAATTGGGGCAATTGCTTTGTATATTTCACTAACTAATTTAACTTAATATCTACAATAAATGCTTACGAAAAATTCACAAAAATGCTATACATACGCACATTTGTAACATATGTACATATTTATGAGTTCTTTCTAAATGTTTTTTGAGGACTCGAAATAAAATACAACATTATTAAATAATGGACCGGATTTAGCTTTAGCTTTAGCTTTATTACGGTCGCTCGGAAGTGTTTGTTTTTTGAAGCCTTTTGTTGGCATATTTCCCGTTATTGTCCGGTGTTTTTGACATTCAAAAAAATGTATGTATATTTTCAATTATTTTCTTTGCAGTCGGGAATATTCCACAAAAAAGGTATAGCATTATTTTATAATTTATTTTTTTGTGATCCTTTTAGATAGTTTGTAGATGTTTAGTATATAGCCGATCCGATTAGTGTGAGACTTACGAGAATCAAGCATGCTGTCGCATTTGTGCAATGTGCCATAATTTCTTTATTTTTTTTTAATTATTTTTTATTTAATTATATAATATTATTACAATATAATTCAATGCAAGGTCTTTAATAATATTTCTGTAAGTTTTGCTGTCCATAATATGACGTTGACAATTACTTTTACCGTCTTAAAAATATAAATTTCCATTTATATAAAATATATACGTATTCCATAAATAAATTAGTAATATCAACAACTCGCTTTTTATATTAAAACTTTATCAATACAAATATTTCAAAATACGAAACACGAACTCAAAACTAACAAAAAATAAAAGTCAAATTATACACACGAACTACATATGTACATATGTTGTTATATAGCCAGCAGTATAGCTCGGACGTTAAGCTTCTGCTTACCGTCAAGAAGGTGCCGGGTTCTATCCCTGAATGAAAATGAATTTTTCAGAGTATGCTGCTGGTCAGACCTGGATTTGTGACTCCAGGTTGATCGTTTCCTATCAGAGTTTGCCAATTTTCTCTGATTTCATTGTTGAAACGGTTCCCGGAAAAAAAAATTGGCTAAAAATCCTTCCTACCTACTATGTCACCACTATTTGAAAAATTTGATTGATGTACAATAAAAATTTATGTACAATTCATAGATGTCTCGTTAATTTGCGAGTTTTTTCAGTGTCTCGCAATTCAACGACTTATAATAAAAATGCTGTATTTGTATTTGTAATTGGCCAGGAAGGCGCATTGGGATTTACCTGTAAGGCCTTCCTGGTATATATGTAAAATAAAATAAAATAAAATAAAATATCTCTTGACCAAAATGCACTGTGAAACTGAAATGAAATGTAATTGGCCATCATGCTAAACCGGTTCGACTATAAAAATACACGTATTTAAAATATATCAGTGTCGGTATAAAATGGAGTCAAGATTTGAAAAGCCAATTGATGTACTTTTGAGTCATCAAACCGAATTTGGGTGGCGGCTCAAAAAGTTTAAGAAACCCTGATGTTTTGATTTTTATTATTAATAAATTATGTTCATATATCTATTTTTATTATTACAAACCTCCTTTACGTTTCACTTACGATTACAATTCAGAGGAAAATTTGCCTCTTATCCGATCGTTTTTATACTTTGCCATATTGCTCATTTTGGTCATCAATATAAGTAAATGGATCCTCCGCCATTACGATAGAGATAACATATCGTTTAAGACACGTTTTAAGTTTCCAAACTTGAAATCTGGGTGACGTCTATGTAGTCTTTAGTTTTATACATATGTAGATGGCGATAGTAAACTAAAATTATTGATATGTTTATTCAAAATAATAATATACATATCTTAATATTTTAATATATACAAAACTAAAAAAGAGGTTTGTTTTTACAAAACTTGTTTTTATGACTCTGCCATTGTTAATAGCTACTGATCTTCTGATCACTTTCTATTTTAAAATTTTAATTTAATTGTGTTAGTAATCATGGTATTATATTATTCTAATGTTAAAGAACAGCATAATAGGAAAAAGAGCTCAAAAACCTATTTCCAATAAATTCTTATAAATGCTCATTATACATCTAATACATAATATTAATTAAGGACTCTTCAAAGTCGACGATCTAAAGCAGATTGTGTTTAGGTAATCTGTGTGTTATACCTGAAGGGTATAGACATTTTTTTGTAATCACCGAGACTCTTCACAAGTGTGTTAGTATGGTTATTAGTGATTCTGTCATATAATCTATTGGTTAGTTTGTTAGTAATGTCTGTAACTAACGGAATATTATTTATGGCATGCTGTTTTTTCAAGTTAGTATATATGGGTGTGTTATAAATTAATTGTAGGGATTAATTTTGTATTATTTGGAACTTGAGAGGGGCTAAACCCTGATGTAAATAAATGAAAATGTATGAAATAAAACATTTTCCGCAAGATAGAAATTATTGTTGTTATGTGTATTAATTAAGTTATCCCGTATTTTATAGGGGAAGAAATGTTTGTATGTCGAGTGCGGTGTAACGCAACAGTAAACTCTATGCCACTGGGAAATGTTAGCAAACTCCTACTACATATGTATGTATGTACATACAACAGCTACTCCTACAATACAACTGCCGAATATTACAAACCCTGGAATTTATTATGAATTATCATAAAATTCAACATGCTATCTCTCCGGTAAGCTCCTGTCACCGCTTATATTTTTGTTAATCTCAAACATAAACTGTCGCTCGCGAAGGTAAAATAATAAAAAAAAAAAAAACAACGAGAAAGTCCTCTTCGTAATTATCACCGTAATTTCGGCTAAAAAATATTTTCCCGCAAAATATGATATTAAAAATAAACCAGCAAAATTTTTTTCTCGCGCGTTTCATTATAACCTTCGGATACTTTTATTCCGCGAATTAATTTTATTTACCGAAAAATACCTAAAGCAAGGGGCATTCCGCTTTAATAAATTGGCTATGATATTATAAGCCCAAAGCGTTGTATCCGAAAGGCATAAAACGCAAATTCTAATATCTCCCCCTTAACCTTTCTTTCAGGCGCGGATTCGATCGAGCGAAAAATGCTTAAGAGGCATTAAAAATTCGCTAAATATTAAAAATTCAAATTAAAAGCGGAAGAATCCAATTACAGCTAAGAAATTAAACATGTTTGTATGAGGGTGTTTATTTTATCATTATACTATAAACGATCGAGAATGGCTCTGAATTGCAATCTGAAAATTTGACAGTCCGAATTACATTTATGTGATTTTATAGACATTTAAAAACGCTACGTTTTATATGAAATGATTTTCATCTTTCGACTCGTTTTACTCTGCTTATCAAATAATAAAAATTTCCCATAAAAACGTGGGCGCGGTCGAAAAATATTAAACGTTTATTTTGCTAATTATTATTTTCTTCTTAAATTGTTTTTTCTTAGATTATTTTTAATTTTCATTTCAATTAATCCTAAAAACGAAAGAGCACATCTGCGTTTTTTTTTCAATTATTTTTAAGCATTTTCATCAAAAATGCTAATTAACTTGAGAATATCAATAAAACATTCCAAAATTTCTCTAATTCCAAATTTCCTCATAGTTTAGTAAGATGTTGGCTCAATGTATACTTCATCCATCTATACATACATATGTATGAATGTAGTTTTTGGTATTTTCCTTGGTTTTGAAAAAAAAAGGTTTGTTTCTGTGCTCATATTATCAAACTAATACTAAGTATCAGTTTCTGAAATTTATATATTATATGTTCTCTATGTTAAATCTCGAATCAGTGTACACTGACTAGTTTGTGTATACACTAGCTTTGATTTTTAGCTAAAACTTACGACGCCACATTCCACAGATACCCCTTACTAGACGAAGTACATATACATATACTGACGAGCAAATTCATACAGTTGCTGCTATGCACTAGTAAATTTGCTAAATAATGAAATTAGAGTAGTTTGACAGCTGACCAAAGTTTGACGTTGCTCTTCCAATGAATTTTATGTCAGAATTTTGAAGTCAGTGCATGTATGCTGTTTCGAGTTTTACACTCTTACTGTAACATACATACATATATGATTACGTTTAGTTATAACCTAAACCACTCATTTAATTTGGCTGAAACTTTTAGCGTGTAATACGTAGATGTAATAAATTTCAGTATTTTTTTTAAATACTTTAACTGCATCAAATTAATTTTACTATCGAGATTCCAACGCCCTTAGGTCACTTTGGTTTTCATCGCCCCATATGACATTAACGGTCATTTTTAAAAATACCTAATAGCATATGAAACGAAATAAACAAAATCAGCATTTTATGGTCAATTTTAGAGCCAATCCTGTATGAATTTAGAACTACATACATTGTAGCATATCCTAAAAGGAGCCACCGTTATAATTGGTTTTGAGGATTAACTCCAGGCTTAAGTGCAAGTCGGCTAACAATGAAGACCCCTGAATTGACTAAGTGGTCGGTAACGGCACTCGGTCGTTTCCCACTAGAGTTCTCAGAACTGACTGACTGACTGAGTGTCTTGGACCGTGGGACTGCATATCCGTGTACGTGCCTAAACAATGGAGAAGTAAACGGACATCGAAGATGCAGTGAGCGACCTGCCCTTCATAAGCAGGTACTTAGGCCATATGAAGGCATTCTGGACGGAGCACTGGCAGGGCGTGGATCTCCTTAATCACCCAATAAATGCTGTGAAACGACTTTGACCTTTTATTTGGATCCTCCACCCACCCCTACGCAACAATATAATAGATTTCACCGTAGCCCATATCATCTAGAACAATAAAAAGTCTGGATAATTGGGATTTATTTTCAATATAATTTTTGTAAAGTTATATATTATTTATTTTATGTTGATACATGTATGTACGAAAATATTTTAGTTTCACATCATCAGCGTATATATATGTACGTATGTAGAGAGTATATTGTGGGTAGATGGGAAGGGAAAGTGCGTTGTCATAGTCTGGTCGCCGGCTCGCGAGCCAATATTGCTAATATTGAGCATAGAGCAGGGGGACTTAATCTTTGGTCCCCGAGTGGTGCTTTCATGCTTCGCTTCTTCGTTAGTCTTCGTCGACGAGGATTAAGTCCGAAGATCGGGAACGCAATTTGGTCTAATAGGACGGGCCTTCATCCAGCACCCGTGCAAGCCGTCAAACTCATCGCAAGAAAACGCAATTATAACTAAATCAAACATCTTACATATGTACACGTATAAATAATAATACAAAAATATTTATGAAATTAAATTTGGTTGTCCTAACAATCTTTATGTGGGGCGACGACTCACCGATGCTACATTATTTTTTAAGTTCCTAAATGGTTTCCTTGATTGTTCCGATTTACTGAGTAAGGTTGGTTTCAGGATCCCAGTTAGGTATTCTAGACACGATGCACTCTTTTTACTTAATCCTTTCAAAACCAATTCTCTAAAATATTCCTATTTACAGTGTGTTTATCGTATGCTTAACGGGAAGCTGAATCACTTTGATCTATTTGGTATTTCCTTGGATCAATTCAGGACTGCGATCAGGAGTCTTGATTGATTGAACCTTCTATTTCTATTATATATTCATTATCAAATTATATTATATCACTTTATGTTTAATTATGCATTGTCCTATTTGGTCATATTTTAGTTTTCATTTGTTTGTCTATATGTACTAGATATATTATAAAAATCTATAATTGGGCTCAGATGTTATTTGGTTATATTTATTCTTTATTTTTATGAATTTCTACATCTGAGGCCTGTCAATTTTTTGCAAGAGCCGAATTGGGGCAATTGCTTTGTATATTTCACTAACTAATTTAACTTAATATCTACAATAAATGCTTACGAAAAATTAACAAAAATGCTATACATACGCACATTTGTATACATATGTACATATTTATATGAGTTCTTCGTTCATTCGTTTATTTTATCGAGGTAAGCTAGTTATCAATAGAATTTTTGTTATTAATCCACAAGATTAGTCGAAATATGATTTTTCTAAGTGGAATTTTATTTAATTCTCATATAAAGATAATTTAATATATTATCCCTATTAATTCAATTCAGATTCGTGTAAATACGAGTAAAAAGTAGTACGAGCTTTTTGCTCGCAATTTTACAGATTTAAAGTTCAGCACACTTCTAATTAATCTTTTTAAACGAAAACAAAAAATAGTGTGGTCAGAACACTATCTCAATAAACATGTTTCAATAGAAAAAACTCAATATAAAATATTATTAACAGTGGGAAAAAATCCCAAGTGAAAATACGTACTTTTGACTTTTAATTTGAACTGGATGACTACTTAGAGATATTTGAAAGCTAAAAAGTACTAGAAATGGAAGATAAAATACCCGACTATAGATTCCAATATTCATTTTGAACAGAAAATTGACAGATTTTGAGACATCGACCGAACAACACCAAGATATAGAAAAATCGCGTGATTTATAAAACACATATATCTCCTAATCTCGAGCCAATCAACATTTTTTATTACCAGATTCGTGTTTACTGGCCATAATTCTATAAGAAAAGTCATATCTAGTCTCTGAACCAAAAAAAAAGTCGTCATTTGTCGAACAGTGTAATTAAGCACCAAGTATCTGGATTGAGTGTTTAGAACCCACTTAATAATTCCCGGATTTTTAAAAAAATTAAACTAACATTAATTTTAATATACAGCCGTGGACAAATATATTGGGCCACTTGTAAAAAATGATTTTACCCAGAAATACAGAAATATTTAAAACAGCCAATACCTGCATCGAATCTTATTAGCAATCCTCTATTGTTTAACCTTTCTTTCCCTTCCTTAGGTCGCTTTAAAAAAAACGAAATTGTTCTTTTATGCAAATCGGTGTTTCGAGAGAAATGGTTGCGTTGCGTTATTTTTATCATTTCCGTTTCTATTTTTTTAATTTAAGTGCATCTACTTTTATTGAAAAATGCCAAAGACACGGGTATTGTGTGAAGTGTACCTGGCTCAGATCATTTTCATAAATTTTTAAGGGTAAAAATTTCCAAATAACTAAATTATCCAAACGACATTAATAGAGTTCAGTGAAATTGGCTCTATAAAATTCGATCAAAAACGGAATAAATAAACCAGACAACACTGTGTCAACATCTCGTTTTAACGTCAATGTCTTTTAAAATTCCAAAAACAGACCTTCTGAGATAGCTTGAGAGGTGAAAAGGGAATGAAATTTAAAATTTTCTTTGCAAACCGTAAGAAGACGTCTAATGAATGTTTCAGGCTAAAGTGTTTTGTTTCACATCCAGCCTAGACTACATGACCTTTTGCTAAAATGTCAAGATATCAAAAACAAACTTCTTCAAAATATATATATATGTATGTATGTATTGCTAGAAAGTATGGAACTCGATTTTTGAAATGTAAGCTTCTTGTGTTGGTGTAAAGCGAATTTATACAGGAAGTACATATGTACATATGTACATATGTACGTCACGAAACGTATCGTGTCGCCTTGTTTAATATTAAAGTTTGAATTGGTCTATTCATTATTCAAAGTCATTTGTCTTCGATTGTGATGAAAAAATACGAATACGACACGGCAACTCTTTCACGTATTCCGTTTGAAAAAATATAAATTGAATTCACATCAAAATAAATCGAACTACATAGTATTGGAAAGCTCGCAATATTGGACATATTCAATATGAAAGCGCAACAGTTCAATCCAATAGCTAACTTTCAATCGATGGATTTTAATTGAACCTAACCCGCGAATGTTTTCATTGAAAATCCAAACACAGACTTTTTTTTCCCGATAATGGAAAAAATTAATCCACCACCAAAAAAAAAAAACAATCCGAGATAACCAATATTAATCGTCGAAATAGTAACAATTCCCATTGAAATCCACACACGATGTTCAAAAATCGTGCGAGCTTTCAAATAAATAATTTCAATGACTTCAAATTCTACTTATCGATAAATTTATACGGTTAAAATACGCATATATCTAAATCTAAAGCAAACATGATTTATTTATTTATTAAAATTAAAATTTGGACTATTGTGGCTATTATTACAGGAGTCCCTAATACGTAGAAACACGTATTTTGGGCATTTTGCTATTATGTTGCTTAATTGATGCTTAAATTCGGAATATATGCTAATAGATGCTAAATTCGTAAAATATGCGAATAGATGCTAAAATAACAAACAATTTTGGGTTGGAGAATAACCTAGCATATATCAAGACAAATCCAAATCGACGAAAGGAAGCATCAGCGACTGTCTTGCTGTGGTTGTGAAATGTGAGTTGAGGATTAAAAGTGATACCAAAATCGAAAATAGATTCCACACGCTATATGATATTATACTATATATCAATATTATTGGTTTCACTTCACATATTATACAAATTATGGTGTTGGTTCGAATGATAAACGAGTCAATTTTAAATTAGTACCTTAGCAGTGGTTTAGATACGAAATTTTATAGCAGCCTGTTAAACTCGTCAACCGACTATGTAGGTTCTAAGGGTCCCATAAAAAAAGTACATATACGAAATTTGACGACATAATAAACCTGATAATAACTTGCACTACTTTGTCAGGAGAGTTTTGCAATAGGAACCCGTCAATCCGGGCCAATCTGAAACCCATCTATGTAGAGTCTAAGTTGATCATTATCGGATAAGTATAATAAAGTATTCAGACTATCTTTTATTCGCTGATGACTTTTTAAGACAGTTAAGTCACATAGTGACGCAGCCCTTCTCCAGTTGGACTTAGATGCACTGTCAAGTCATCTAAGCCATGACAGTCTTCTCAATAATATTTTAAATATATTTTCCTTAATATATTTAAAAATAAGCTTGATGTATTTCTTAAACTTAAAGGATTTCTGTAATTCTTCTTTCCCAATATCTTATTTCTGTTTCTTGTTTATTTTTTTCTCATTTAATTTACACATGTATAAATCAAACCCCTTGGGTCTATCGGATTTGCCGCCTCCCCCAAGTATGTTAAATAAATACTACAAACACACCAAGTAAGAAGCAAGTTCAGTTTCTTACACATTAGTTTGTAACACATTCACCGTACCGTGCGTAAGGAATATTTAAAGTCAAAAATGAATCACTCGTCGGGTGAAATTAATATGAAAAGTGGTCCAGAATCACCCTATAGTTTGACATTTGATCAGATATGTAAGTCGAATGCTATCGGTTTTTGAAATCGAGCGAATTGAATCGGGAACGGCCGCAATTTTAATTAATATCGTGCGTATGCGAACGATGTTCTGCAGACCGGACATTGCGGTCTGTCCCTTCGTCAGAATTATCACTGTCCGCATCGTAAGGGTCAACACGGTAAACTATTCCGTCAAATCTGTTCCTGCGGGATGCGGGGGATTGACCCTTTGGCTCCCGTCGCCCCTTGATTGATGACGACCTATAGATTCGAGACCGCAAACGGCACACTTGTGCATATTTACTCACACCGTATGTATGCAAATAGTACCTATACATACAAACATAATCACATATGTATACTATTTTGTATTATATACTAGGCAGTGGCAAACATTTGAATATCGATTCCTATTGGTTGATTTAACCCTAAGGGCGAAATCAGACAGCGGTGAATGTGGCACGTGATTTTTTTTTAGACAGTTTTAAACATATAGAAAAAATGTGACGTTCATAGCACGCGTGCATGGGATAGTCCTTTCAAAATGACACATTCGACCTATGCCGTTGAAATTTTATGGTAGTATTTATCCTTGCCTCACAGTGATCTATACCAAAACGAATCTTTGGGCCGTTTTCGGTAAAATTGTATCCTTGCTTAACTTGACTTTACCGTTATACCGGTAGTAGGAAAAATCTTTATATCAGTAAATTGCAATTCCTAGTATATGCACATACATATATTGTGCAGAACTTACAAATTTCCCAGAATGTCTGTTTGTATTTTCATTTGTCCGCTATCCAAATCTAGAGTTTTCAGTTTAAAAATTCGGTATAATATCATATGCATACATAGTACTTCAATTCTTTTTTTTTTTTGAAAATGTATTCTGC
Source organism: Arctopsyche grandis (assembly GCF_051622035.1). Lineage (NCBI taxonomy): Eukaryota > Metazoa > Arthropoda > Insecta > Trichoptera > Hydropsychidae > Arctopsyche > Arctopsyche grandis. The sequence goes on from NC_135356.1 coordinate 38,022,954, forward strand.
CCGAGTAATGCCTGATAGGAAACATATATTTATTAATTTATTACGCAATTATTTTTAAACTTTGAAGTCCAAAAGGTTATGTGTTTTTAGTTATACATATATGTATGTATATCTACATATATATGTATATTTATTTATTTAAAGTTTGGACCATTGTAACATTACATGAATTCCTAATGCGCCACAATGGTCAAAATATAACAGAAAAGAAAAGAAACAAAATAATAATTAAAGAAATAAGACCTAACAAAAACATAATCATAAATCACAATCAATCATGAAAACAATGATGAGCGCAGACTACCAGATAAATGGGCTAGAGTAATATCCGATAATTTACGCTCACTAAGGTGGAAAATATCACACTCAGTCTCGGCAGCAACGATTTAATTAATAAGTCTAATGGGAGCCATTCGAAAAAGAACTGTGCGGGCAGGAGGTAAAATAAAATTGAATGTCTGACAATATGGATTTGTGTATATACATATAGTCTTTTAAGAAAAGAAAAGATAATCTATATATGTATATAAAATTAAATGTCTGCTTCTCTGTTTCCTATAGACTCCTAAGCCACTCAACCAATTTCGATGGAACTTTCAGGATTTGTTGTATGCATGTCCGAGAAGCTTACTGTAAAAAAAAATGGGAACAAACTTCTTAATAATAATATTCGTAATTACGATTTTACCGATGCGAAAGTTTGAAGCGCCATTGTGTAGTCAAGGAAACGTGTTCGTTGGTAGCCACGTTACCAGTTGGTTAAAGAGCGACAAGGCGTTGAAGAGACGTTAATTGAGCTCCAACCATCACTTGAAACTGCATGCCTTATTGTGGCATTGCAACGCATGCCGGGTTCAGCTAGTGTATAATATAATATACACATTTCTGATCAATAGCGATCGCGTGTTTCAGTGCCGATTGACTAGGTGTCTGGAAAAAGAGTAAATGAGGGACGATCATAAGTTGAAGAGCATTTCTCGATGGGAATTCGATTAGAAGCGCTAAGTAATCTGTCGTGAGTGCTTATTAACCCGTTTTACACTTTCAGTTGCTTAAGTGCTTCGGTGTCACGTTCGTTTCGCGTTCGTCGCCGCTTATTGGAATCGCCAATTTTGCAGAATCGCAAACGCTCCCGTCGGATCCCGAAACCCAATTACTCGCCAGGACATTAAACTGACTATCCAGCTTGGTAATGAGTCGGAATAAAAATACCCTGTGCTATATTTTCTTATATAACAATAAGTTAAATAAGAAACTGCCTTTTTACAAGGTATGCTCGTCTTTGACTCACTATCTTCGAGAAGAATTATTGCCATTTTCAAATATTTCTTTAAAGTATTAAAGGGAGGAATCGACAATCCTTCGATTTGATTGGAATTTAAATTTTCGGCGCCTGAATGCGGTAGAGCTTTGCGTCATCATTTACTTTTCCAACCTATTCCTGCGAAAACGTCTACTTTCAATAACTCGTCTCTTGTAAAGGCTATCCGGTTCCTTAATGTGATTGATGATCATTTGGACCTGTTCAATTGTCATGTTCATGAGCTGGCTAGTTTATTGAGATTCAACACGAGACTATTTAAATGAGATGAATGTTTGGAATTTTTATTGTTTTTATTTTGTTTTGTAATACTGGTGTGACGCTTTGGGGCAACCTTATTATTATTATAAAATAATAAATTAAATTAATGGAAAATTAATAAGCGCCACAAGTGCTCGCATAACAAGCACACATATTATATGTAAATTAAACTTTCTTAGCCACAGTATAGTTCACTGGTCCATATTTAACCGATTGAAGGCTTCATATCCCAAACAAAATTTTAATAAAATATTCGAATGTCACTCGTTGATAGCAAGATCACTCGTCTCCTTTCAGAGTTTGCTGGTTTTATCTGACCATAATTGTTGAAACGGTTCCATAGAAAAAATTGGCACCACCGAAATTCCCAACCCATTAATTTTCCATTCGTGTAGATTCGAAAAGTAATTGAGAAATCAATGTATATACAAATCTATCGAAGACTTAAGTGGCAAATTCTACAAATGTTTGATAAGGTGAATTTCAGTTGTTTATTTTATACTGCACTTAGTGGTGCTACTCGGCTTCGCTCGGCTCCACTTTTGACGATCTCTTCCGCTTTAGCATGGATATAATTAAAATAAATTGAAATAGAAATGCATTCTAGTAGTGATAAAACATGAAAAAACCCACCAGTTGATTGTTTATTAAATTTATTTCAATCGGAACAAAATTAATAATATCCCAAACTTCTTTGACCAATTGAGCCAATCGGAAACGAAGTTTCGGTTTTATATTATACTAGCTGAACCCAGCATGCGTTGCAATGTCACAATAATTTGATATTATTCAATTTTTTGTTTATTTTACCCTAAGAACGCAGGTGGAGACGCGAAAACATTTGAATTTAATGCGTTGCAATGCCACTCGTTTTTCCCGTTTTTGGGAAAAATTCACCGCATTGAATCGATCGATGAGTATAATTGAATAAAAATAAAACAAAAATGTTACAATGGTCCAAATTATATACAAATACACATTTTTATATTCACACCAGGTAAGAAAACGGTTAGATTTGTGAGGTACGTAATCATTGAGGAGGGTAATAAATAGTGGGAGCGTCCCTTTGTCTTGTTTTAGTTTCATGCGAAGTTGAAAACTTCTTGACAATAACATCACCATAAAATCAATTAACTTTATCGTGGATAAATAAGTTTAAATCCAAAAAAAAAATACATACATTTTTTTTTATTTAATTGAGAGCTTTGTGCGCCTTTGAATGATTAGTTAATATGCCCAAAATTGGTGTTTCTCAAGTAAGAAAAGAAAATGCAAAATTTTCATTCGTTTTATCTACACCCTTATGTATTGTATGTACAAAGCCAAAGGGGCATACATTTTAGCTTAACATTTGATTTCCTTTGGTGAATTACACATCAAATACAAAATGATTTCTGCGATTCAAATTACGTTAATGCAAATTTCACCATTCGCATGTATATATGTACATATGTACATTATAGATGTATGCGTAATTTTCAAAGGCTATCGGCTCGATCGGATTACCATTATGGTGTGTGTCCATCGGATTAATTGTGCACACAATGGGTCCGCGAACCACCGTTGCGGCTCCCCAGGCCCTAATATATTATCATTACTCGTATCGAACGCAAATATCAAATATTGCCTGTATCCCTATACGTACACAAACATACATACAAATGTATGTACTAAATATGTACATATAGAACCACAATAACGCATCCGTTTGTATTTCCGTATACCGCAAATACCGTGTATTTTGCATGAATTAAACATAAACATAGATAGGACTTTTTAATAATAATGTTTCATACATTCATGAAATTCGTATCTCGATTCGATTGGCTACATTTACGATGGTCATAATCAAAGCCGACTGGAAAAGTATCAGTCATTAGCTACATATGTATGTATGTATATTTTTTTTTAATCTTGATGTTTTTGTAAATGGAATATTATATTTTTATTTGTGTTTATTATTATTTTTTGTCTCACTATACAACTTTCTTTTTATATTTTATTCTGCATGTGTGCCTATTTTTTTTTTTTTTTTTCTGTATGTGTGCCTATTTAAATAAATAAATATTGAAAGGAAAAGTAGTCAAGAGGCACTCCATTCTGTATTCTACTACCACTAATCAGATCAACCCAAAAGCAATCGAAAAACCCACATATTTATTCATTTATTGAAAAATCAACAGGCCCCACGTGTAAAAATTCATAAAAATAAAGAGTAAATATAATAAAATAACATCTGAGCCCAATTATAGATTTTTACAAAATACATACATATACATACATGGTGTTTGGTAGCTCGATACAAAGGCTTAAAGGGTTGGCACACAGATTAACTAAACACAAACTGCGTTAGGTCATCGAGTTTAGAGAGTCTTTAATTAATATTATGTGTATTAGATGTATTATGCGCATTTAAAGGAATTGTAAATGGGTTTTTGAGCTCTTTTTCCTATTATGCTATACATTAACATTAGAATAATATAATACTATGATTACTAACCAAATTAAATTAAATTGTAAAATAGAAAATAATCAGTAGATCAGTAACTATTAAAATAAATATGTATTGTGAACATAATTTCGTAATAAAAAGTATTTAAAAATCAAAAGGGTTGATAGCTTACATAATTTACAACACTTTGAGCCACACATACATTTTGATAGTTGCATTGGCAAAGGTGGACTATAACTTACATAGGCTTGCTCGGTCACCTGATTTGACCATTTTACAAATTTTCCTCAGATTACGGGCTAAGAAGCTCATTTACACAAAATAAGTAATTATAGAATAGATAATCAGAAAAATATAACAATCTTTTAAAACCATGAAGAAGAGATAAAACCCAAAATTACTATCATGGAAGTGAGACGAACGACTCCAGTATGCATTTGAAAACGGCATTTGAACATAAAAAATAAATAATTTTATCAAAATGTTTGTTTTATTTGATATTATTCGAAAACATTAAAGTCGCTTGTGAATGATTACCTCTGTTCGGCGCGCTTCCTCGATTAGGTTTTACACCTTAATTCTGATAATTGGCAACACATCTGCATGAGTGATATCTTAGAGTGATAGAAAGGACAATAAACAGCCATTTTTTAAAAAGTTTATACCTCTTAAAATATTTTTTGTTATTTTTTTAAATACAATAAAAAATATCGAATTTTTCCTACTTGACAAATATTTGAAAGCTTATTGTGCCTCTTTTATTTTTTCTGTTGACACAGATGGTTGTATTTGTTTTTATTTGATTGAATAAACATTAAACAAACATAAAAATAATAACTAACTAACATACCTCTTTTAACTTGGGCAGTATTAGCAATTAACTGTGAGATTTTGGTGTTTTTACTAAAAAAATTTAAAAATTAAATAAAAAAAAACCGTAAGACTTTGGACTGAGGTATGTGTGACTCAAAATATTGTAAATTATGTAAGCTATCAAACCTTCAGGCTTTGTATCGAGCTACCAAACACCCTGTACATACAAATATCTAGTACATATACATAGACAAACAAATATAAACGAAAAGAATAAAAACTAAAATATGACTAAATAGGACAATGCATAATTAAATGTAAAGTGATATTCAAATAAATTTAAATAAAATGTTTACTATTATAATAGATTTGCCATGTTTAAGCGGTTTATACTACAAATACCGAGCGAAGCCGGGTAAAACCACTAGTATGAGATAAAACGAAAGCGTGGTAAGTTAGGAACGATAAAAGTGTTAGATTTTAGGTAGTAAATGTAGAAAAATAAAAATTTTCAACGCTTTTTCAGGTTTTAATAATCAAACATTGACATCCTCTGCCCACGAACTAGAGCAAGCAATATACGAATACCAAATGCGCATCGAAATGCAAAATGTGGAACTTTCAAAAACAATCGATAGGCGTCACTAGACTAAAGCTTTTAGTTCTATATATGTATATCCGGTCTAGACTTCCTAGCAGTACCCGAGACATACTACATATATTCTCATTTGACATCTAAACAGGACTCGCTACTAAGCGATACCGCTGGCTATATATAATACTATAATACTTTTTTCCCCACTTTCCCAATTTCCCACTCCCCTATTGCGTTTATGGAGGTCGTACATATTCAAAATTTTACTGTATATAATTTCTTTTTGTGTAATAAGACAGAGGATTCTAATCCTTTCTGACTAGCGTAACCTTTGGCAATCCAATTTCATAAATTTGACCCATCATATTATTTTTATTTTCGAAATTTAATAAGCCCGCAAATGCCCCGTCCCCCATCCTTACTGCTCGTATATACATATGTATGTAACTCGTACATATCTAATCTATAATTTGGAAAGAGACTTTGTATGTAAATATCCTTGGTCGTCGTCGTCGTCGTCGTCGTCATCGTCCGTAGATCGGTGACGTCATCGAACACGTGATTCGATTTTTTTTTTTTCGATCCATGGGCGCCGATTTTTTTTTTCATTTCAATGGATTCACCCCCGCGGGGGCGCAAGGCGAGTAGTTTCATGGGGCCCCGCCAGGGGCGCCACAAGGGGCGCAACCCCGTGGGGCCCCGGAGGGCGCAGCCTCATGGGGCGCAGCCTCATGGGGCTCAAAAGGGGGCGCAGCTTTATGGGGCACAGCCTTATCGGCCGCAGCCTTATGGGGCGCAACCTTATGGGGCGCAGCCTTATGGGGCGCTGTCTTATGGGGCGCAGCCTTAGGGGCGCAGCCTTATGGGGCGCCGCCTTATGGGGCGCCGCCTTATGGGGCGCCGCCTTATGGGGCGCCGCCTTATGGGGTGCCGCCTTATGGGGCGCCGCCTTATGGAGCTTAGCCACATGGGGCCCCGAAGGGGGCGCAAGGGGGCGCAGCCTCATGGGGCGCAGCCCCATGGGGCCCCAAAGGGGGCGCAGCCTCATGGGGCGTAGCCTTATGGGGCGCTGTCTTATGGGGCGCAGTCTTATGGGGCGCCGCCTTATGGAGCTTAGCCGCATGTGGCCCCGAAGGGGGCGCAGCCTCATGGGGCGCAGCCCCATGAAGCCCCAAAGGGGGCGCAGCCTCATGGGGCCCCGAAGGGGGTGCAGCCTCATTGGGCCCCAAAGGGGGCGCAGCCTCATGGGGCGCAGGGGGGCGCAGCCTCATGGGGCGCCGCCTTATGGGGCGCAGCCTTATGGGGCGCTGTCTTATGGGGCGCAGCCTTATGGGGCGCCGCCATATGGGGCGCCGTCTTATGGGGCGCCGCCTTATGGGGCGCCGCCTTATGGGGCGCCGCCTTATGGGGCGCCGCCTTATGGAGCTTAGCCGCATGGGGCCCCGAAGGGGGCGCAAGGGGGCGCAGCCTCATGGGGCGAAGCCCCATGGGGCGCAGCCTTATGAGGCGAAGCCCTAAACGGCAACTGATCATGGGGGCGAAGCCCTTGACGGCATTTAATCATGGGGGCGCGGAGGGGCGAAGCCCTAAAAGGCATTAACTAGGGGGGGCGAAGCCCTAGACGGCATTTAATCATGGGGGTGCGGAGGGGCGAAGCCCTAAAAGGCATTAACTAAGGGGGGCGAAGCCCTAAACGGCAATTAATCTTGGGGGCGTGGGGGGCGAAGCCCTAAAAGGCATTAACTAAGGGGGGCGAAGCCCTAGACGGCTTTGAATCATGGGGGCGCGGAGGGGCGAAGCCCTAAAAGGCAACTGATCATGGGGGCGAAGCCCTAAACGGCAATTGCTCATGGGGCGTGGAGGGGCGAAGCCCTAGAAGGCAAAGGCTCAGGGGGGTGCCGAGGGCGAAGCCCTAAAAGGCAAAGGCTCAGGGGGGTGCCGAGGGCGAAGCCCTAGAAGGCAAAAAAAAAAATTTGATTTTTTTTTTTGATTTTTTTAAATTTTTTTTTGATTTTTTTTTTATTTTTTTTTGATTTTTTTTTTATTTTTTTTTTAATTTTTTTTTTTAATTTTTTTTTTAAATTTAAAATTTTTTTTTTTTTTTTTAATTAAATTATCTTAGTCATGTTTAAGCGGTTTATATTATAAACACTGAGCGAAGCCGGGTAATACAGCTAGTTTTAAATATTTGTAAACCTTCAAATTAATCTATTGAGACATTTATGGATTTAGATTTTGTACACAATTTATTGATTTATAAAAGATTTGTGTATAGGAAAAATGATTTTTTGCCAATTTTGAGGAACCTTTTCAACAATGATCAGATAAAATTGGCAAATTCTGACAATAAACGATTGACTTGGAATCACAAATACCCCCAAATCTAACCAGCAGTGTAACAGATCGAACCCACTGATCACTTGGTGCTAAACAAACACGCTACCATTAAGCCATACTCTGCTGACTATGATTGATTTTTGATTTTTAAATGCTTTTTATTATTACGAAATTATGTTCAATACATCTTATATCTATTTGAATAGCTACTGATCCACTGATCATTTTCTATTTTACAATTTTAATTTAATTTTGTTAGTAATCATAGTATTATATTATTCTAATGTTAATTCAAAAACCTATTTAAAATTCTTACAAATGCTCATAATACATCTAATACATGATATTAATTAAAGACTCTTTAAAGTATTTAATTAATATTATGTATGTATATTTTTAATTAATATTAGTCGATGACCTAAAGCAGATTGTGTTTAGGTAATCTACTGGCTATGAACATTTGTACCAACGAATGTGACGTGACGTATGTTTGTAGATCTTCTTCTTGTTAATGCCTTGTCCGCATCCGGACGTTGGCGACCACCTCGTCGATTATTTGAATATATCCGCATCGGTCTTCAGCGGCTCGGAACAGATCTTCGGCGCTCATATCGGTTCACATGCGCATGTTTCGAAGCCAATATAACTTTTTCCTGCCAATCCATTTTTTTCCTTCTATTTTCACCATGGTTATCAAACGGAGAAATTCGTATTTTGGACCCCGTATCATGTGTCCGAGGAACTCCATTTTCTCCGCTTGATGACAGAAACAAGTTCCCTGCCTCTCCCCATCATGTCGAGGACAGCTTCGTTTGATATCTTTTTGGTCCACGGAATCTTCAGCATACGCCTATAGACCCACATCTCAAAAACCTCAATGCGGCTGATCATCTTGGTTTTCAGAGTCTACGTCTCAAATCCGTGTAGTAATACTGTCCAGACGTAGCTCTTCGCGAATCTCAACCGCGTATGAAGATTGAGATGCTTGTTTGTAAGGGCCGCCTTCATTTTTACAAATGCTGTTCTAGCCATCTCGATGCGGATTCTTAGATCTTCATCTGGGTCCATCTCTTCATTCAGCCAGGTACCCAGGTATTTGAATCTTTTTACTCTTTCTATCACCTCTCCATCCAAGGTTAGATTCCCGGTGTCTGCTTGCATTCTATCTACTATCATAAATTTTGTCTTCTTTAGATTTATGCGCAGACCTCTTCGATTGCTTTCTTGATGTACACGGTCTAGAGATGTTTGCAGGTCTGCTAAATTTTCAGCGACTAGTGCCGTGTCATCAGCATATCTTATATTGGTGATCGTCTCGCCGCCCACCTTGATGCCCTCCGCCTCTTGGAGAGCATCGTGGAAGATGGATTCGGTGTAGGTGTTAAAAAGAGTAGGTGATAGGATGCATCCTTGCCTGACGCCCCGTTCTATAGGAATCTCATCAGTGAATTGATCATCGACACGTACTACTGCAGTCTGATTCCAATAAATATTTCGTAGCAATCTGACATCTCTGTCATCCAGGCCAATATTTTTTAATGTTTCCATCAGGCGAGCGTGTTGGACACGGTCAAAGGCCTTTTCAAAGTCTATAAAGCAGATGTACACAGGTTTACGGACTTCTCTGCATCTTTGGAGTAGTGTTTTCATACAGAAAAGGGCCTCTCGGGTACCCAAGCCTTGTCTGAACCCAAACTGCTCTCTGCTAATCGCCTCTTCACACCGTGAGTAAATTCTGCCCTGTATTATCCTTAGTAGGATCTTCAATGTGTGACTCATTAGGCTAATTATTCTGAAGTCGCTACACGTCCTCGCGTTACTCTTTTTTGGCAACGGGATAAATATGGATTGTAACCAATCGCTAGGTAGTTCGCCTGATAAATATATTTTATTAAAGAGTTTTGTGAGATCGTCCTCGTCGTCCAATAACTTGAAGAATTCGGCAGGAATCAGATCCGGTCCAGTAGCTTTCCGACTCTTTGCTAGTTTTATAGCATGTTCCACTTCGGATTTCAATATATATGGTCCCGTTTCTGGATCTTCAATATGCCCTCCGGTTTCTCTATTGTACAAACGAATGTGACGTGACGTATGTTTGTAGATACATACCATATACAATATGCATGTATGTATGTATGTTGGGAAGATAAACTACAGAAGTGTCAGCAGAGGAAATTTTTCGTTAATACTGGTAAAATTCACACTTGAAATACCCCCTAGAGTGGGATTATAAGACTTGTGCGCCACACAGTTGAACAATGTGTGGATTTTCATGAGGCGACGGACGGACCCGTGTTTCGGGAGAGCTTAACGCCTCGCGTTATCCTCGCCCCCGAACCTAATAAGCTTTACCAAAGATGTTGACGCAATTATGCACACATATGAAAGTTATACATATGTATATGAATGCGTATATATGTATGTACTCCCTATCGCGTATTATACAGTAAGAGGATAAGTGGCGATGACGTATTCTGGTCGCCGTTTACCGGGAAATCCCTCTCGAATGAATTATTCCACAGCTTATATGGAAAATTTACATTGCGGTATTGTATCTGCATATGTACATATGTACATATGTATCCACCTAGAGCGGTTTGAATCAATAGTGACGGCGACGGACAAAACGATCTATTATTCTGTGCAACGTGGACTTTTGACATCACTTGAATATTAAATTATTTATTTTTAATTGTTAGACCATTGTGGAATTACAAGTAAACATGATACCTAATAATTGTTAAAATAAAAATACATATGAAAACGACGAGACGATATATACATACTTACGTACATAAAATAAATATAAAATAGTTTATAGATCAATCTATACATATATAATATATACATACATAAGATTGAATGTCTGTTTATATATTTGTCTGCCTGTCTGTCTCGTACAGGCTCCTAAACCACTCAACCGATTGTATGCATGTCCGGGAAGCTTAAGAAAATGTTAAAATGTCATTGTTTAGTTTATTAATCGAGAAATGTATTAAGATGAAATGGGTCGGTACCTCCTATGATTTATTTTAGAATTAAGCCAAAGGAATTAAAAAATGGTTATGAATTGCAGATCGGGTTTTTAATATTAACCTCGATTGAAGATATTGAAAAGAAAAAACTCTAGTGTTGTAGCCATAAATTCATAGTGAATTATTTTTCAAGTGGTCAAAAAATTGTATTTGTCTTAAAATAAAAATATAGCGTGTTCCATCATTGTAATAAAGCAAATGAATAATATATGTATATATGTAAATCATGGAGATTTCAAGAAAACAAATTTTAGAATTGTCAAAAGTTATTATATCAATTCTGATTCTGGTTCCAGTTCAGATTCCCGATTCCTATTTCTGTTCCATTTCCAGATTCTTATTTCAGTTCTGGTTCCGACATCAGTTACCATTACAATTGTTGTTATTTATTATTATTATTAAACAGATAACGAAATCATCCGTTGAAATATCAACGGGCACAAAACTAGTATTAAATAAACACGTATAAAGAGCTTCTTTAACATTTTCGGATCACTTTAGGCAAATATATGTATGAATATTAAATAAAAACTACTGCCAATATCTCAGATTTGAATTTTTCGCACCTCGCACCAATATTGTAAATATTGTACTATATGTATATATTTAAATTAAGAATTGATATTTTACTGTTGCCAAAAAGGCGTTATTTCCAAATATTCCAAAATAAGAATCTGAGCAACGCTTGATCATTTCCAAGAAGCTTTGTCAAACACAAACAACAAAATAACCGCAAAAAGTCACTTCCGGTTAGCGGTAACTTTGTTTTCTTTGTTGAAATTGTAAAGATCAATATCGAAACCATTAAAATGGATTTCCAACTTGACAAAATAAAAAGCAATTTAAATAAATGCCACATGATTATAAATTGTATTATAACAGTATCTCACCAGCGATAGTTGAAATGGGCAATTATAAAATTCTCAAATATACATATATTTATTTTCATTTTTCTTCACAACACAATACGAACAAAACACGTATTTCATTAAATATCTACAATGAAAGTCTTTCAAGGACTCCATATATTATACAATATAACACAATATTATTAAATAATGGACCAGACGTTTTAATTTAACACGGTCGCTCTAAATTGTTCTATTTTTTACTCTTCTTACTTCGCTTTCGATTTTTACGTCTGGTTTCGTCTGACAAAATTTGGGTTCTTATCCAATCGTTTTCAAACTTTACCATTTTGCTCGGTTTAGTCATCACATATATATGTGGAAATCAAGTCCGCAATTACGATGGTTAAAAATAATCATAAAAGACACGTTTGAAAATACTCCATTATCTTTCTCGGTGACGATCGTTTTTTCCCTTTTCGCCACCCTCCCGCTATGTCAGATTTTGATTGTTTAAACGCCTATAACTTTTTCTTTTTTCTCTCTACATATATTTTATAAAATTTGCTTTATAGGTTCTCATTATCTCTCATATACATATGTACCTATATATCTTTTTAGTTTTATCTCTCATATATTGATGATTGGCGTATATAACCTCTAAATGTTGTCTTATGGCCAATTGTGTCAGATTTGATATTTGGCGGTTGACATCTAATCGAATGGGGGTGAGTTTCAAGTTGTAAATAACTACTGTGTGGTCTATACCGATCGATAAATGGGACTAAAACTTTTTCAGATACATACATCTTATCTCACCGGTGTGTATAGTTTCGTATAGTTTCTTCAGACGGAAACTGATATATTTAACTGAAGTCTGAAGTCTAACCTAGAAACTGCTGTGGTCATTCATAGTTTAATTGTTATTTTATTTTATTTTTTTTGTGTTATATTTTTTGACCATTGTAGCGCTTTAGGAATTCCTGTTATGCCACAATGGTCTGTTTAGAATAAATAAATAAATAAATAAATAAATAGTATTGATTAACTTTTCTAAACTTTAACCAAACTTCGAAGATTTTTTTTAACCATTATATTAATGTTTTTTTAATTATAATAACACTGTTCGACACTGTTCAGAGACGAGATATGTTATTAATATAGAATATTCGAAATATGATTTTTCTAAGTGGAATTTTATTTAATTCTCATATAAAGACAATTTAATATATTATCCCTATTAATTCAATTCAGATTGATGTAAATACGAGTAAATACTATTACGAGCTTTTAGCTCGCAATTTTACCGATTTAAAATTCAGCACACTTCCAATTAACCCTTTTAAATGAAAACAAAAAATAGTGTGGCCAGGACACTATCTCAATAAACATCTTTCAATAGAAAATACTCAATCTAAAATAGTATTAACAGTGGAAAAAATCCCAAGTGAAAATACGTACTTTTGACTTTTGATTTGTACTGGACGACTGCTTAGAGAGATTTGAAAGTTAAAAAGTACTAGAAATGGAAGATAAAATACCAAACTATAGATTCCAATATTCATTTTGAACAGAAAATTGACAGACATCGACATCGACCGTTTTTGTTGACATCGACATCGACCGTTTTTGTTGAAAATGTTGACATCGACGTCAACATTTTTTATTACCAGATTCGGGTTTACTGGGCTTACTTATTTATTCTGGGTTTACTGTTTTTATCTATAAAGTCATATCTCGTCTCTGAACCAAAAAACAGTCGTCATTTGTCGAACAGTGTTATTCAAAGCATATTTTTCTTTACCAATATTTCAGATATATGTACCTATAATATGATACAATAAAGAATTCCGACGTTCGTAAAGAGCATTCAATGACCGACACAATGAATAAATTCAAGTTTTCACAGCAAAAATGAAAGATGTAAAGTATTCAGTTGAAGTGGACTAAGCGTGCAGATATGTGGGGTTTCGCGCATGATTAAAGCGCGATTGGATCGCAGCAAAAACACAAGTGCAAAAACGGAACGGTCTTTTCACGCATCGAGGACCTTTAACCCTTTGCCGACGGTTCAAAGGCAACAAGCGAAGCATTAACCCTCCGATAGGGTGAAAGAATTCGACTAGTGTTCCATTGGTCGTAAATGCCGATTAGTTCGGGGTCATTGTGGGGTTTCCGTGGGGGCGCCGGGGGTGCGAAAGTCAGAGAACCTCCGCCATTAAGATTAGCCACCCACCCATCTCCCTTATCCGTATGAATATATCGTTTTTCATTAGTTTCACTCGCTCTCAGCGCAGGGTTAATTTAATTCTGTAAAAGCAAAGGTATCGCTTTTCCGAAACCACACACAAGGTAATTGATTTACATTTAGATTGCACAACCAAACACACACACACACACACACACACACACTTTGAATATAAATTATAATATAATGAACTGTGAAAAAAATAATCAAGATCGATTTCGGCATTGAGTGCACCAATTTGGCAGCGGCAGTGACTTGAAAATTTTTTTAAGAAAATTTATAAATTATAATAATTGAAAATGGTATGACGCCCCATATATATGTATATACATATACAAAGGTCGTGAATTAGCCTAAGATCGTTCGTTTTAACACCTTTGGATTATATTCTGAAGTTGCTAGTTTACGCCAATAAATCAGAGAGGATGGACGACTAGGAAGCCTTTGCCACGTTATTGCCGATATACAGCCCCAGCTGCTCGAAAATTGGACTTCCAATAATATTTAATCACTACTGGCCATTACCACGATTTGTATGTGTATTATTTCATTTTAAACGTCTATACCTCTTCGGATATATTCGGATACATAGACGGAGGCCCTCGGGGCGAAGCTCTCAGGCTGCTGGGGGTGCGGGGGACGAAGCCCTTAGGGCACACACACACACACATTCAATCATCATTTAGAATGGGTTGGATTGCTAAGTGTATAATGTGCCACTTTTATAACGATTAATATTACATGCGCGTGTGCCTATAAATTACCTTACATTATACATACTACATATGTAATATAACTTTTCGAAACCACCCGTTGAAATCAACGGGCACAACACTAGTATATGTATAATACTGGAAATATATTGCAGCCGCAAAGGGTTAAGCAGCACTCGAGACGAGAGAGTCAGAATCACCGCAATATCGTCCTATTTTTAATTACCTTCGTCAATTTCACGGCCCGCCAATTGCCGTTTCCGGTTTCCGGTCGCGACCGGAACCATTCATTGTCTATTCAAATTTATTCGTCGGGCGCGAGAGAGGCGAGCAAATGTTTCTTCATGCGATCTTTTGCCATTCCAGTCGTGTAAACAAAATATTGAATTTCATGGTCTTTGCCCACCTACATTTGCCTACCTTCGCCACCAACCTCCCACACCCCCTTACTTTCCCTACAGAAAACGAAACGCCAAAACGCACCATTTTTAACCGACCTTTAAACAGACGCAAACGCATTACATACAATTACTCACAAGCAGGGCCGTAGAGAGAAAATCCGGGCCCCGGTGCAAATTTGAAAATCTGCCCCCCCCCCCCCTCTTGACCCATTTTAGTAAAAAAAATTTCAAAATATGTAAAAACATAAATACAATACAGTGAAATTAATTAAATACAACAATAAACTATGTATAAAAACATATAAAATGAAAAATTTAATAATTAAAACATGTATCGACAATGAAATAAAAATTAAACATATAACAATATATAACAGAAAAAAAACAGTAAAATATCAACTTATATTATTTATGGAAAAGCAAGTGCATAGTAGGTAATAATGTATTGAATTTGGCATGATTTTTTTCTGTGAGAGCTTTTTAAAATTTCTCTATGTATGTAAATACATATACATACATACATACTTCATATTGATACATGTTCATTATGGGTTAAAATAATCAACATAGAAAACAGTTGAATAGTAAAAATAAATTCGTAAACGACAAATTTTATTAATTTAAAAACTAGCTTTGATTTGAAATATTCTAAATCTACATAGTGTACCGTTCGCAATTATACACCAAAATTGAAAAGTGTTTGAATAACGTATTTTCCTAAAGTCGAAAGACAAACGGATACTTTTAACGATTAAAATCAATCATTCATATTTCTGTTGAATTATTCTAGGAATAAAATAACGTGCATCACATTTGTAATTTTAAGTTAAAACTTTCATAGCAAATTTGCAAATAGGTAAATGTGAAATATTTTATCTTTATTATCGATGTAAAAATGCACTAATCTCATATTTTTAACTATCCGCTTATTATCTGCTTGAATTGGCCAAGGGTTATTTTACTAATTTGTTTTGGATATTGTGACGAGGGAACTGACCATTCTGAAAACAGTTATACCATTTGGCTTAGTGTACAAAAAACCTTAAAAGGCCAAATAATGCTTTTATTCTTTTGCTAAAAATGTAATGTAATGTAAATATTTGCGGGGGGGGGGCAGCCCCCCTTATAAAACATAGATACTCATTTAGGGTATTAAATTACTTTTAACCCTTTGAATGCTGACCAACGCCAACAAGTCCAAAGGCCTGAAAAACTTAGACATTGTTATTTGAGCATGTACAAATTAAACAAGAATACTACCCGCTAAGCCTTTCCAGGTAGCATTTAAAAAAAATGCATCAAACATGGGTCGTGTAATCCGTGTCATTAATTTGTCAACGTTTATAAAGACTGGCTTACACCGGAATTTCTGAATTTATAGCCATAGCAGAATTTTCCGATGGAAATCCCTAGCTGCTGAGTATTTTAGATTGTGGCGTGGCATTTAGAAAGTAAGCACTACATTTTAACAACAATGAAGAAGACGGAACTTGTTTTGGAAAAATACATTCATTAATACTTCTTTTATTTATTTTATACGTTTGCAAGATATATTAGAGAGTCTAAACACACCTTTACAAAACTTGAAATCCTCGGCCTCGTAGTCATATATAGGATTTGTTTGGATTAGTTACAATTTTTATACCTGCTTTCTATTGGATTTCAAAATAAATGTAGTTGGAAATGTTTAGCGTGGGGGGCTTTCAACAGAAAAGACGTCAGCATTCAAAGGGCTAAGTAAATATACATATGACTATAAACTGTATGCTTGCAATCTCACAAAATCACAAAAGTATGTATTAGATGTATTATGAGCATTTATAAGAATTGTAAATACGTTTTCGAGCTCTTTTTCCTTTTACGCTGCACATATTAACATTATAATAATATAATACTATGATTACTAACAAAATTAAATTAAAATCGTAAAATAGAAAATGATCAGTAGATCAGTAGCTATTAAAATAGATGAAAGATGTATTGTGAACATAATTTAGTAACAATAAAAAGTATTTAAAAATCAAAAACAAAACAAGACCGTCAATCATTATGTATGTATGTATGTTGCATAAAACAAACCACCCCTTTCGATATTATAGTGTGAATATTATAATCCGTACATTATAATGATATAATTTGCATTCGAATGCTCCGTTTGTTTGTACATACACACGTACTCACATACACATACGTGTGTATGTAAATGGAACTATCGATTTGCATTGTCGTGTAATCTGTATTTGTGTAATCAGATACGCGTAATCAAATAGTTAGGGTTTATTTACACTATGTATGTACATATATCGTAAGATACGAATTGGTGGATGTTTCGACAACAATAATTAAACCCGATGGCTGTACGGTGGGATTCGATTGAGCTTTCGATTGTCTCACTAATTAATTTTTCGCTTGGGGGTGTTTGGAAACTGCATGTACATATGTACATATGTATCTTTCGAACCGGTGAGCTTCGTATCAAATTTAAGTCAATATTTGCGAATTATGCGTATAAGCTAGGGCTGCCAGACGTTCCGGTTTTCCGGGACTTTTCCGACCAAATAATGTATTTTAACACTAATGCATAATGAGTTATTACTTATTTTGATACATAATTATCAATTTTCATCGATCAAATCAAATATGATATTAAAAAAAATTTAATATGATATTATTATTATTACTTTATCTAAGTTTTTTTAATCTATACCAGGAAGGCCTAAAAGGTAACCTTTCCTGGCCAGAAAACATTGTAAATTTGATACAAGTATTGTACTAAGTAAATACATATCAATTAACACCCATAGAGACATACATACATACAGGTAATTGGATTATTAGTCACATTGTGGTGGTCACAAAGACAATTTTTGCCATTAAAATTCGTTAATCGTTAGTATGATAGTTATTGTTAGTATGATGGACTTTTCGGCTGCCAGATGTTCCGCTATAGAGATTTTAGTGACTTTGTGACCAGTGCTTTGTGACCAGTAATCACCGAACTATACATACATACATACATATATGGTAAAATTTGTAAATTTGCAGTATTTTTAAACAATTCAGCCAAATTCAGTAAATACATATCGATTAACATTCACAGATACATTAATAAGAAGTTGTGTTGTATCTAATTGTTAATATGATTTACAATAATTTTTACAATAAGCTTACATACATACATCACATACAATTATTTTTAGTTATCAGCTGATTTATATATATATATATATATATATATATATATATATATATATATATATATATATATATATATATATATATATATATATATATATATATATATATATATATATATATATATATATATATATATATATATATATATATATATATATATATATATATATATATATATATATATATATATATATATTGATGACCAAAATGAGCAATATGGCAAAGTATGAAAACAATCGGATAAGAGGCAAAAGTGAAACGTAAAGGAGGTTTGTAAAAATTGCGTACACCTGAATAGCTAACAGTATATAACGATGTTTAATATAAACCAAAATATATGTATAATATATATGTATATGTAATTCCAATAACGCAAATTAAAGCGAAATGTTAATTAGTTGAAATCCATGAATGCGATGACGCACGATTCGATCAGCACTCAGAATGTGACCCAGAATCGACATTTAATCGGGACAAACGTCAGTTAAGTAATTAGATGGCCGTGTCGGATGCAAATCGAAATCGATTAAAGCGAAACTTTGACAGGAAAATGCCACCACCATACCATATATAATATATGTACATATATGTAGAATGCAACTGCTCTCATTATATTCTCAAAGGGTGTCGTTTTCATTACCCCCCACCCCCCCCCCCCATATTGCACCCGTAAGATTTCATTTCTTTTGAGTTGCGAGCAGGGTTTTTACTTTTTTTTTTTACTTTTCTTGTATACATTTGGAATATTACACGTGAAACGAGCACGCACGTGTGCCATTTTTCCATTTGTGGATTATACAGGCATACATGCATACTCGGATGTTTTTTATGCCCCACCCCACAACATATAATATGTATGTACATACACGTGTACAAATTGATATTGGATATTTTATTTATTTACTATAATACGTACGCAACGTGGAATCTGAAAGTAGATTACATCGAATTTGTTGTCTTTGAGAAAGACAACAAACTTTTTCTTTCGTTCATGTACATATGTACGTACATACGTTCGTATTTGTACATGTAAAGGATCCGTTCCAAAATGTAATATCTAAAATTTGGCACAAACATGCTTGTCCGTCGATGTTAGGGCATTTTTTATGAGAAGTTTTCGATAGCTTGCTCTAAAACCCGTCTTGGGTCTAAGCTCAGTAGTAATTAATTAGTTGTTCGTAGACCCATTGTTATGATGATTAAATTGTATTCATAAACACGAATGTATTTTTACGTTTGTTTGTCCGTTATATGAACAAATCCACAGTTTCTATTTTTGATGACATTTTTTTTTTGATTTTTAAATGCTTTTTATTATTACGAAATTATGTACACAATACATCTTATGTATGTGTATCTATTTTAATAGCTACTGATCTAGTGATCATTTTCTATTTTACAATTTTAATTTAATTTGGTTAGTAATAAAAGTATTATATTATTCTAATGTTAATGTACAGCATAATAGGAAAAATAGCTCAAAAACCTATTTACAATTCTTAATTTAATTTTTTTTTATGACATGAATGATTCTTTTATGAACAAAAAAGTCAAATAAGTAGTTCCTCGTGATGAGAGGTTTACGAGTAGTTTTCCTTCTCGAGAATTTCTCGAAAAAAATGTCAAATTGAGAATTCTCATTTCTTGAGAAATTTTATAAAACATTTTTATCACACAAAAATATATTTTTTTCGAATATTTTCAAAAAGTTTACAACCACTACCCTTTATAAAGCTGCATTTGAAAGGGCGGTTTTATACCTAATGTACGTACTTCTTAAAAGGTTTTAATAAGGGGCCTGGGAATGATTTACAAATTTGTTTAATTGGAAAATTGTTTACAACTTTCTAACTTTTGAACGTGCCTTATCTTATGTTCTTTTCTTATATTATTTTGACTACTTTCTGAATTGATCTTTAACACATTTTGACCTGGACTTTGCAAACGCGCCAATCTTTAGAAATACCCAAACAATATCTTCTGACTACCCTCAATTATCCTCTGAATGCATTCACTATAATTTTTGACCTGACTTTTTCTCTATTACGATTTATTTTTATCACTCCACACAGCTGGCGGTGTCATCTTTGCTTTGGTGATTATAGAAACCTCACCGATAAGAAGAAATAAGGCGTGAGAATCGGCAGAATGCAATACAAAAATTACATTCCAATAATGCGAAAAGATAAATTGAGAATTCTTATTTTTCGAGAAATTAAAACCATCAAGAAATCAGAATCACTAATTACGAGTAACGAACCGGTTTAAAAATCAAACACGACCTTTATTGCACAATAAATCTAGAGAAAAATATATCACGAGATATATGTACTTACATATATATCACGAGAATGTACAAATTTCCTATAATAAGCTCGACTTTCCGCTCTATGATAGATAATGTATTGGAATTTCCGGGAGTTTTCACAAAGGCATACCCTTTATATAATGAACTTATGTATGTGGAAAGTGTACTCGTATGCATGAAAATCTCATTCAAAGCAATCTTATACACGTACATACATATGTATATATGTATGTACATATGTACATATATATGTTTACTAAAATGTTTATGGATCAAATTGAAAATTTTAATTTAGATTTTGTTTTGAATGCTAATTCTGGGTAAATCATATTTTTTTGTGGAAATGTGAATTTATTTACGAATCCAATCGAAATGGTTGAAAAATTGCGTAAAATATCTTATTTCCTCAGAAAAATTTATAATTTTCTTTTTATATAATGATTATGAAGCTTTCATTTCCACGAATCGATTTAAAAATGTTTCCTTATGTTGAAAAATACGTTATTTTTGCTGTTTATTTTCTCTTAAATCGTTTATTCATTATTTTACTACGGAAGATTGTTTTTATTTAGCAAAATAATTTGAAGAAAATATTAAATATATAAATTTTCCAGCATAAGTAAAAGCGACGTATTTTAAGCCGGTTTTCAAAATTTAAACCACCATTTGTTTATCAATTTTTTTTAAATTTAATTATGATGAACAAAAAAATCATAGCCTTTTAGGGTTGAAATACAAATTCTGATTTTTATACTCATTTTATAATATACATAAGTACAAACACACACAAAACCAACAGTCTTAAATCAAAACAGACAAATCATAAATTAACATATATTTCAAAAGACCAATTATAGGTTTCCGCTGGTAAAAATAAAGTAAAGGGTAAAAACATAAGAAAAACAGATAAACTGCAATAATTAAATGTAAGTATTGAATTTGACAATTAGTAAGATTATTCAAAATATGTCTTTACTATTGCTCGCCTTGCTTGATCATGTGTATTATCAAAAATATCAATGTATACTTAAATACGTATACTTAAAGCTATAGTATTTATAATAAATGGTTTGTACTTCTACTTAAATTGAAGAAAATACGCATACGTATAATACATTGTAAATACAGTAGAATTATACATTTCGAGCTGTAAAAGCAGACAAATATACATATGTAGGTGGTGTGGCTGTAGAACGGCGTTACAACCCTTCGTAACACAATTTTCAAACAAATACAAATTTCACAACATTTTTGGCGTACACTTTAACAAATTAGGACACAAGGAGCACACGGACATTTATTTACGGACATGTGTCTGTGTTCGTCCGTGTAAATCTTGCGTGTCCTTTTTTATGAATGCGAATCTCAACTGGATGCAGCTTATTGTGTGTTAAATTATTTTTGGGTGTTCTTTTAATGTAATTATTTTAAATACATATGTACTGTCACGTTCCAATGAAACATTAAATCATTTTTCTTTTTCAAAACTACTTGGTTAACTAACCATGATTTCATTATTATTATTAAAGCGTTAAAAAATCTTATTGGTAGAATTTAATAATAAAACGGAGAATTTAGTCGAGATACGTAGAACTGTTTCAATTTAACTTTGTTCTGCTGCTGATGTATTGACTGCTACTCTCGGAGTCTCAATAGTGATAACTACCACTCTCGGAGTCTTGGTGGTGATGACTAACTTAAATTCTAACAGTAATGAGTTTATAAACTCTTCTTTAAAACAATAAGTGTTGAAGACACTTATTGTTTTAAGACAAGGTGTGCCACAAATGAATGGTGTTACTTATTAAATTAGGTGTGCCACAAATCAATGGTGTGTCTTATCCCTACTGGTTATTCGACTACATTGATAAGCGAGGTACATAACAGTACATAAATCTGGGAATACAGAAACCCTACTTCAAATACGAGCCACTATCTCATTTTCTCAATTATGATTTCATAAAATCAGCAGAAATTTTTGAAAAATCAATGGAAAAATCAACGGACTTGAAGCATTCATTAGGCGATTTCACGAATTGGGTGTAGCATATTTTATTTTTACATATGTAGATATACATACATATACCAGGAAGGCTTGGCAAGAAGACCCTTAGACCTCAACCTAGACAATTAATTACAAACAATGCAGATTTTTTTATTATATAAATCACTGTATTTCCTGAAGCTGAAGAAAACGAAATTAACAATAAATTAATTAATTAATTAATTAATCCATTGAGACATCTATGGAATTAGACTTGTACAAAAATTTTAACAAATTGTTCCTATGTACATTAAATATAGAAGATTTGTGACAGCAGGCAGGGTGATTTTTTTTGCCAATTTTGAGGAATATAATTGGCAAACTTTGATAAGAAACTATTAACTTGGACTCACAAACACCCAAGTCCGCTATACTGACCAGCAGTACTCGAGCCCGCTATACTGACCGGCAGTATAGCGGGCTCGAACCCAATAATCACTTGGTGCTAAACATAAACGATACTACTGAGCATTTTATAAAATAAAAAAACGCACAAAATTTGCGACAGAATTGGTTCACTTTTTCCATGTGAAAACATTAGGGAATGGCACAGGAATGGCCATCGCTTTGAGCGCGCGGCATTCGAATGTCAACATTCCTCAACGCGCTCTAATCATTCAAGATAAATATTTCAATGCGAAAATGAACAAGCCGGAGATTTCCACCCGAATAATTAATTGTGTTTGTCGAGAATACACCCGGGAAAATAATATCCCTCGGGGGAGATACGGAGGGGGGGGGGAGGAGAGGAGGCGGGAGAGAAAGGGAAGGGCAGCACACTTTTCGGTAATAAATTGAAAGTGTATCCTGTGAGATATTATTCGTCGGCTCGTAACTCATTTTGCGCGATTTCCAAATTAACAACGTATCGATTTTTGGCGATATGTCGCAAAAGATGGGTGGCTGAAAAGGGGGTAAGTAAGGGGTGGGAAAAGACGCACATATACGCTATACGGTCGTCCACGTGAATGCGTTCATTAAGAGACGCGATTCTGTTAACTCCGAGCAAACGTTATTTACAATTCAGGAGAACCGTATGTGTGTGTGTGTATGCCTGTGAATACGCTTCGTTATTGTATCCATGACTGAATGATTCTAGATAATTGTCAAAAATATGGATTAATGTAAAAAATATATATTTACATACTTGGCAAGAGCCAACTTGCCGAACGCCAATTCAAATAAGAAAACGTCAATTCAGTAAAGTGTATGAATACAAATAAATAATAACCGGAGTAGAACTTTTAAATCAGCTGATAACTAGGAACTCACCCAGCGGCTACACAAAATGAACTGGTTGATAGGAAGAAAATCCAGTCTAACATTAGAGAATAAAATTTTAGTATATAAGTCAATCCTAAAGCCAGTCTGGACATATGGTATCCAACTATGGGGAACGAGTAGTAACTCTAACGTGGAAATCTTACAACGATTCCAAAATAAAGCCCTTAGAATAATAACAAATGCCCCATGGTTTGCGAGAAACACTGAAATTCATCAACATGTATCTATACCATCAATTAAAACGGAAATATAAAGTTATACAAAAAACTACAAGCGTAGACTCGAAACCCACTCAAACGAGCTGGCAAAAGCTCTTATAAAGTCTAGTGCAAAAGACACTAGACCAAAGCGCCGCAGAGTGCTCGAGTAATGGATAAAAAGTTGGCAATTAATGAATTGCCAAATCTTCTGATAAATTAAATTGTTATAAAATCTGCTTATGACCGACGGGTCGATTGCAAATAACTTAAATAAAAAAAAAGCTGATAACTAAAAATAAAACCATCACTGTTTGATCTGTGTACATATATTAAGCATGTATTGGTTAGAAAGTTTGTTTTGGAAGAAGAATCAACTGAAATTTGAGGTAATAGGTTAAACGTCAAATGCAGCCCAGCTTTGTTTGTTGGTGGAAAACTTATTGATAAATGATATCAACAATTACATACAACATGACTTCTTATTGAATACTTATCTCGCAGATAACGCTCAGTGAAGAGATGTAGTTCTAGCGATGCGGTGCAAACGATCGAAAAGCGCCAGACAGACTGAACCACATATTAACGACACGTGTACCTTATGCGTGCGCACTGCTCGCACTTACACTAAGCGAAATCTACCCGAAGTCCCGACATACCTACTCTGTATACGTTCTGTGCTTCTGATGATTTAGTTCCGAATTTTTCGTTATTAAATTATTAAAAACTCGCCAGAAAGATCCAACTCAATTTTAATAATTACCATTTTAATAATTGCATCTGTGCACATCGAAAAGTTACTCGTCATCTGATGTGCAATTTTTCATTTGTGAAGTCGATAATTGCGTTTAAAGCAGCCATCCAGTTAATCTGTGGTTCAATATGTCTGGCGCTTTTCGATCGTTTGCACCAAACCCAGTTCTAGCTGTGAAATGTCAGATGTGACACATTTGGCCGTAAATCGATATATAGAGGCTATATATGCCATTACACGAAGCTATACGCCAAATTTTTCATTTATATATACATATGAGAGTTAAAACTATAACTATTTATATAATAGAGATAATGAGAACCAATAAAGCAAATTTTATAAAATATAGAGTGAAAAAAGAAAAAGTTATAGGCGTTTAAACAATTGAAATCTGACATGGCTAAAAGTGAGAATAGTCTAAACAAACGCTGGATAAACGTCAGGCACTTTTTCGTGGGAGCGTTTTCAATCGCGTCTTACACGATATTTTTGCACCATCATAATGGCGGAGGATCCATTAACTTATATCGATGACCAAAATGAGCAATATGGCAGAGTATGAAAACGATCGGATAAGAGAAGAATTTTTTCCTGAATTGTAATCGTAAGTGAAAAGTAAAGGAGGTTTGTAATAAAAATGAGACTTGCGTAAAATGTACATGCTATCGTATTCAACCCCCACTCGACCCCCCGATGCACAATTACATTTCGTTTCAGTCTCGTATTGCATTTTGGTCAAGAAATACAACATTATTCGTACGTATAGTGGTCGGTCGAATTTGACTTGTTTTTTTTTTAGTTTTTAGTTCGTGTTTAGTATTTTGAAATATTTACATTAATAAAATTTTAATATAAATAATATTTTAATATAAATATAAGTTGTTGATATTATAAATTTGTTTATGGAATACGTATATATTTTATGTGAATGTAAATTTATATTTTTTAGACGATAAAAGTAATTGTCAACGTCATGTTATAGACAGCTAAACTTACAATAATATTATTAAAGACCTTGCATTGAATTATGTTGTAATAATATTATATAGTTAAATAAGAAATAATTAAAAAAAATATAAAAAAATTATGGTGCGGTCTACCTTCGAATCGCAGTCGACTATTCTTTTTAATTTGTATCGTAGCAACGACCTGTTTATTATAATTTTTATTTTTTTCCTGCCACCCCATAATGTTGTCGAAGCATTTCTATCAAAAGATCGTCAGCAGCGAAGAAAATACTGACCCTAACAACCTAATCTTAAATGAATAGGACCAACCTTAACTTAACCTAACCTAACCTGACCCTTAATAATAAAAGGCGTTGACTGCTAAGATATGATTTTTTTAAGTTTTATTTCATCAATATTTTCACAAAAAAAACATGTCTTAGCAGTCAACACCTATTTATTTAAGGGTCAGGTTAGGTTAGGTTAAGTTAGGGTTGGCCTTATTAGCCCTGTTGGTAATTCTCACGATAAATCGGATCGAATATATGTATACGTATTTATGTTCATACATATATTGATATTGAAGTAGTTGCAAATGCATCATAAATTAACCATAACTGTTTGTAAAGTACATACGTAAGTGTGGAAGTATAAAATGTGATGTTAAAATAAACGTTCAAGAGTTTTGCGCTCGAGTTAAAATTCTAGAGAACCCGCCACGGCAAAAAATATGTAGTTTTTCCGACACGTTGAGCTTTTCCGACGGCCGAAATCCTGCAGGATTCGTCGGAATTTCTTACTTAGGTCGTGACTGGAAAAACACGGACGGAGGATTTCGATTCCGCTGTTTTTTTTTTTTATTTTTAGTTTTTGTGTCTTATAGATCCGACATTGCCGTCAAAGATCCGTCGACTTTTCCTTTCCGAAGATTTTCATCGCATTTCGGGGAAAAATTGTAAAATAGTCATATTGAAAATCGACGTTTGTTCTTAATTGAATTTACTCGAAATCAAATTTAGGTTTGAAAATTATTTCGAATAAACAAACGTACACATATATGAATTTTTCATCCGATAAATTAAATATTAAACTTATCAAACCAAATTGTAAGCAGTAAAACTATAGCGAAATAGAAAAGCAATTTAAACTGTTAACATGTGTATGAAAATAAATTAAAGATGCTTACAGTTACATAAATCATATCAGCTGAATTAAATTTCCTACCTTCACTGCAACCTAAAACGTTAAATAAAATAATTAAAATCTACATACAGGTCTAATGAAATAAAATTAAACTAATATACATAAAATAACATGAAAATTCACCATCTAAATATTATCTCCATAGCAGTAGTTTAAGCACCTTTGCCAATCATCTTCTTCAATTTTCAAATTAAAAATTATAGCACTGATATTTATTTTTAATCGTAGTAATTATTTTTGTATTTAAATTCAATTCACAAAAAACAAATGAATTTATTTTTCAACGCGCAGGAAAATTTCAACGCAACTGAATAATTATAATTATTATGAAAATCACAATACGTAACTGATAGTTACTTTTAACCGGTATGAATGATGATTTATCTGAACAAAAAACGAGGATGCTGCAAACTAATCGAAAGTGCGATAACACTGAGAAACAAAAAAAAGAAATACCAAAGAAATTAAGGACTTCGAAGCAATAAATAATCACAATCAATAGATAAAACATCCGACTATTGATTACAATACTCACTTTTGGCACAGCCATACTAGATATTAAATTAAAGTACATGTTTAAGCGCTCGTATTTTTTAAATGAGAGTAAGCCAACAAAAATTATGGTCGTATTCGAATTCAATGGGTCAAACTTAATAATGATTGATTAGTCTCCACTCTGGTAAGTAAAAAACGTGATTTTTTTGTTGCTCAGTGTAATTAATCGAACTTTTAAATATTCGCGTACGATTTTTGCCTAGTGTGAGGCTCATCCGGTATACGTTGACTAAATATGAATAAAAATTAAACAAGTGAATTAAATTCATGTGCATTTGAAATGCTGTTTGTTCTTATTGCTTTGCTTTTGTTTGATTATTTTGTTCAAATGAGTATAGGATCCAAATTAACTCATAGTAAGAATCAAAAAAGAAACAAATAGTGTCTATGTGCCGTTTAAAATGAAAATTATTTGAGAACATGACCCTCAAATCGCAAAATTCATCCATTCATTATAATTCAACACCACTTAGGCGATAGGGATAAATCAATCGACTTGAAGATCTCATCACATTGAGGACACCCCATTTTGGAATGCTAAAAGTTAATTTATTTTCGACAGACCAACTTGACAGTGCATCTAAGTCCAACTGGAGAAGGGCTGCGTCACTATGTGAATTAACTGTCTGTTATAGTCTGAATACTTTATTATACTTATCTGGTAATGGTCAACTTAGACTCTACATATGTAGATGGGTTTCAGATTGGCCTGGATTGACGGGTTCCTATTGCAAAACTCTCCTGAGAAAGTAGTGCAAGTTGTTGTCAGGTTTATTATGTCGTCAAATTTCGTATATGTACTTTCTTATGGGATCCTTAGAACCTAATCGGTTGACGAGTTTAACAGGTTGCTATAAAATTTCGCGTGGAAACTATCGTCCGAATCAACACCATAATTTGTATAATATGTGAAGTGAAACCAATAATATTGATATATAGTATAATATCATATAGCGTGTGGAATCTATTTTCGATTTTGGTATCACTTTTAATCCTCAACTCACCTTTCACAACCACATCAAAACAGTCGATGATGTTTCCTTTCGTCGATTTGGATTTGTCTTGATATATGATAGGTTATTCTCCAACCCTTGTGGATTGTGTGGAATTCGCATGAAGCAAATTACTCTATAATGATTAAATGCAAAAGGAATTTCTTCGTTTCCTATATAGGAAAGAGTATGGGTATTACCCATATCACTACTCTACTCCTTTCTTTTTTAGCATGCTTGGGTATAATTATATTGAACTTCGAAAAGACTTCTCATTAATTCGTTTTGTTCTTCAGCTTCTACATACGTGATAATACGTCATGCCGGTCGATGCTGGAACAGTTGGGACTTTATGTACCTAATAATTATGTTCGTGGTAGATCATCATCATCATTTGATGGTTGCACCTCCTGCTTGCACAGTTATTTATCGAATATTTCCTATTTCAAGACCTATCCGACTTGAAATCGTTACTGCTGAACCTGAACGACATATTTTCCACCTCAGTGAGAGTAGGTCATCGGAGATTATTTTAACCTATTTGTTTATTATGTCGTCAAATTTCGTATACAATGTACTCTCTTTTGGGACATTGTTTGAGAACATGACCCACGTGGTTTGTTTGAAATATACAATGCGGACATTTTATGTGGATTCAAAGAGCAGGGATTAATTTTTTTGCAAGGTTTGAACCGTTTAGTTTTTTGAACCGGGAACAGAGTATATAAACATAAGTATGCGGTGGGTGCGCTTAGACCATTCTCCATTAGTCGTGCTCGCGTACGAATGGTCCAATTTGCATGCAAATGGCACTCGCGATTTTCCATTATCATCGCAGACAAGAGCGACAAGCTTGGCACGCGATACTCAGCCTTGTAGACGTTTTAATTACGAGCCCGCATTTGAACAAACACGTTCGGAAAACGGACCACAAAAGCACGGGTTCTCACTAACCCCCCCCCCCCCCCACCATCCCACCCCACCATCTCTCTTCCGGTTTCTTTCCGAAGGGTGTCTTTTCTAGTTAAAGGAAGAATTGGCTGAAGGAAAGTTGTGCAAGTTGCGGAAGGCGACTGTGATTGAATTATTCAGCATACTCTCGATTATTCGGCCATAAATTCACTATTTTTATTACATACCTCCTTTACGTTTCACATGGCTTTCATGTCAGTGGTCATTTTTATCTCTTATCCGATCGTTTTCATACTTTGCCATATTGCTCATTTTGGTCATCAATACACGTTAATGTATCGTCTGCCATTACGTTGGAGATAAAATATCGTATACAACGGGTTTCAAATTTCGAGCCCATTGAGTTGCCTGACGTCTACAACGCCGACGTCAACTACATTATACTGTCTTCTAACCATATTCTAAAAAATAGTGGAATAAAAATCGAACAAGACTAAAATAAACTGCCACTTCCGGTTGACGGTTGATGACCAAATTTTATAAATAGCTTGGTATTAAGCTTAAACTTCTAGATATGAAATTTCAGTTCAATAAATCAAAAAACGTGATCAGTGATCGATCGGATAAGAGATAAAAATGACCACTGACACGAAAGCCATGTGAAACGTAAAGGAGGTAAGTAATAATAAATGGATCCTCCGCCATTACGATAGAGATAAAATATCGTTTAAGACGCGTTTGAAGTTTGCAAATTTGCAATCTGGGTGACATCTATGTAGTCTTTAGTTTTATACATAGATGGCGGTAGTAAAATAAAATTATTGGTATTTTTATTCAAAATAATAATTTATATATCTTAATATTATATACAAAACTAAAAAAGAGTTTTGTATTTAAAAAACTTTTTTTTACAAGGCTATTTTTCAATATGTTTTCTTTCATATATTTCATATAACAAGGATATATGTATATTAATTTTGTAAAAAATGGTACCTAATTATGAATCATATACATATATAAAGGCTGTTGTATTGATGCGAAAATTCGAACTCGAGATTTTGACGGATTCGAACTCAGAATCGATCAATGATCACGTTTTCATGATCTAGAAAAAAATGTGTGTGTCTGTGTATTTTTTTGAACACCGTTAGTCCTATCGAACTGAAACTAAGAATTGGTTACTGAAATTCTTATCGATACGACGTAAATTTTTAAGTTGACTGGAAATGGTACTTCACCTTATACATATGTAGGTGTCCCCTTTTTTTTAAGTTTTTGAATTCAATTATCTCCCAAACCGCTAACTGAATCGGATTGAAATTATTTTACGTGTAATAGAAATAAATATCTTTATAACCTTATATTTTTTAAATATTTTTATCTGAACTGGAAGTAGTACTTTTATTCTAGAGGATCAAGGTTTTTTATGTTTTTCTCAGAAACCTTTTGGTTTATTGAACTGAAATTTCATATATAAAAGTTTAAGTTTAATACCAATTTATGTATAAAATTTTGTAAGTCAACTCTGTCAACCGAAAGTGTCAGTTTACTCTTGTTCGATTTTTCTTCACGAAAAAATTCAAGTATTATTATTGTATCAATGTGATGAAAATAATAAAAAAATCACTAAATTGTGTAAACCGGAAGTGGCATTTTTTTCTCTTAGAAAGGTCAACAATGTTGTGACCACGGTTCTGTCCACACCCCTGAACGTATCAAGCTGAAAATTTATATTTGTATTTTTTGTTTACTAACTTAGAGCTGATTAGGTTTTGGTTTTGGAATTTGTAAACCGGAAGCAGTATTTTTTTTAAAACAATATTTAATTATTTTATTTTGACCTTTTTAATTATTTTCATCTTCTCGATATTTATTGTGTATAATAATGATAGTAATAAAAAAAATTGAACAAAATCCGACAACCAGAAGTAGAACTTTTGTGTTGTATAAGTTTCCCTACATTTGCGCTCAATTTGTATCGAAAATGCTCTCATAACTAAAGCCCGGACCCAGAGGGTGCCGCGTATTGTTCAAATGCTGTAAATGCATTGTTAAATGTTTGCCGAACCTTTTTTACAAAGGATTTACAACAATGGAACAATGAGCGGCACCTTGGCTATCCTACCTCTACTCATAACCGGCTTGTGTGAACGTGGATGTATGTTTAATTATTGAATTTTGTTTTTTGACCTTTTCAAATTCCTAAAATACATAGATAAAGTCATGGGTTGGTCACATCCGAATTTTTTATTAGTTTCACTTGCTTACTTAAGTACATAGGTGATATTGCCAAACGTCATTCGGGGGCTAACCCTCATTAAAGTCACCAAATGTTTGACATAAATCACTTTCAAATGATATGAGATTGAAAAGAATGAATCACCATACTTTGGAGACGAGAATAATGAGAGGTGATCTAATTGATATGTATAAAACTATAAATAGCCTTTACCCATACAATTGTCCTATGATAAATCTCTTAACGTTTGACAATCGATACTCAAAAAAAAAAATTAAAATTAGAGAATCCTTATTTTAATTTCATATTTGTATTTCTGTACAAACTTTTATCAAACTCCTTGGATACATCGGCTATTCCGCCTTTCACAAGTATTCTTAAATAAATAAAGGAATTTAATCATCAATGAAATCGTAAAAATTGCATCGAAATCATCTGTCTGATAGATATGATGACACCTACATAGCTATCCAAAAGCACTTTTCTACCACCCCGGTGTAATTCATGGTTTTTTTCCAGGGCTGTGGAGTCGGAGTCGGAGTCGTGGAGTCGCTGTGTTTTGGCTGGAGTCAGAGTCGTGACCATTTTTTCTCCGAACTTGAAGTCTTGCTTCGTCATCCTTATATCGTGACAAAAGTATTGCAAGCAGAAGACTTGACTCCTGGTGAATTTTACACGCAGTGGAAGAGCACTATTTTTCGTTTGTCTAAAATTCAGAATAATACTATTGCTGATGGAATAAAAACGCCATGCTATGCAGAGGAAAACATTTACTGGATAATGATATTCTATTGGCTGGGATCTATGTTGACCCCATGGTTCGATCCATATTGACGGAAGAACAAATAAATAGAGCTAAGAATGCTCTGTTTTAATTAAAGATTCAGGCAGACGACATACGAGACGACATCAGGCAGCTTTGATCAAATTAATACTTGAATTATCGTCATCTTCATCCGACACCGCTGAATCTGAAGACGATTTTGAAAAATATCTCAACGAACAAGAAGATATAAAACGTCCTCGTTTGAATCCCAATATAGCAGACGAAGGAGACTCTATTTCAAAATTTAAAAATGAATTTTACGATGCATTGAAAATGGTGGAAAAATTGACCGAGCTTATAATTTAAATGTTAAAATGGCAATACAGCAGTATCCATAAATCGTAAAAGATTCAGCATTGATCGTTACAGCATTGCCGCCAATCCAAGTATCCGTGAAGCGGTTATTTTCCACTCCTAAAATCCTCAATTCTGATTTGAGAGCTTCTACGAATACAGATTTAATAGAAGCAATGGTGTTTTTAAGAATAAATTCAAATAAATAATTAATAAAGTATGATTTTTGAGTCGGATTCAGAGTCGGAGTCGGAGTCGTATCGCTGGTAAATATCGGAATAGGAGTCGTAGTCGGAGTCGTGATTTTTTTTAACGACTCCACAGCCCTGGTTTTTTCACTCATATAACCTTTATATTACAAGTTTTCACACTTTCTCGTATCCATTTTTAATTCACCAACACATTATTTAAAGAATTATTTATGGAGTGGCTCAGTTTTGTGTTCAAAGTAAAGCGAATGACACTCGATCTGTCACGGAAAAAAGTGGAAGTTATACTTAGTATGTTTTATACTAACGGTCTATCTCGTTAAAAATCATCAAGAAGAAATTATCAATTGAATTGATTAAAACAGCTTTTGATAATTTCTTGAAGTTATTATGAAAATATAAATATTAAGAAAATTTCTATTGATATAAGGAAATCATACAATTCTTATTTATAAAATAAAATTTGGACTATCCGTGTTTATCAGTAATCCGTGTTTCTATTCATGATCATTAGCTCGGATAATCGAGAGTATCAACTGTAAATACATACATATACATATGTATATATATGTTCTGTCGAAAGTCCCTGTTCTCGGCAAATTGAAACTTATATTGAGAAATCGGCCAAGAGGCCAGAATCGAATTAATTTATGTCAAAGAAAAAGCTCTGCCCCCACATCAGATCCGACAGTAATCCACTTTGAATCTTATTACATATTGCGAATTTAAATTCATCTTACATACAAATTTTTCGCATTGCATACAAATCGTGTGAATTTTTCATAAAAAGTCAAGGTAAAATGTGCACAAACACACATATGTACATAAAACAAAACTAACTGTAGTATTCGAGGATATTTTTGAATAATTTTGAATCTAAATTTAAATTTTGGAAGGATAGGGAATCACTTCATAGACCTAACCCGTTTCTTACCAGTTGTGTAAATATATATACATACATATATTATTCTACTCACATACATAAGTGAGATTTAGTTTTATAACCAAGAAGAATGCATGCTAAAGTTGGTATGCATTAGTAGGATGAATGATGAGGTTGATAACATGCAATGTGTCGGAACAGTATAGACCGTTGTGGCGCTCCGCATAGTAAGCAAAGTTTTAAATCACTCGACGAGTCTCATTTAACTGTATTGCCTACGTCTTCTGACAAACAGATCTTACACACAAGTATTTATATAGTGTGTATACTATACAATACATACAATGGGATTTTCCTGTAAGGCCTTCCTGGTATATATGTAAAATAAAAATAAAAAATATGTATGTATATATTAACCAGCAGTGTGGTCTAGTGGTGAGTATTGTATTCTTTCGTGCAAGGTGTCACGGGTTCGATTCCCACTAGCGTCTCGTTGTTGGCCAGACCTTGGTTTGTCGAGGTCGATCGTTTCTTATCAGAATGTGCCATTTTTTCTGATTTTCATTGAAACGGTTCCTGTAAAATTGGTTTTTCCTATCCATTTTTCTATTGCAATCCTTGGGTTATTGTTATATCTCAAGTTTCGCCAGATTTCTCTCCATAGATGTCTCTGTAGACTATTATTGAATGTAAAAATTAGTATTGTTAGATGAAAAATGTTATTGATCGTATTGTTTACGACGTTTGTAATGTCTGAGCATAGATGTCAGGTGTTGTTTCAATTTACATGTGTATGTATGTAATAATTATGTGTCTGTCTTAATCTGTTTAGCACACTCGCCGCTTTGGAGCAATCTGTTAGGCGAGTGTGCATGAATAATTGAAATAAATAAAAAAAAATATATTAATATGTACAAACGTCCAATTTTTGTTATTTCCATATTCCATATGTTATTTACATATATAAAACAGCTCAAATTGACGCTTTAGAATGCAACCTGAGATAATGTATGCAAAACTTGCGAAAAAGCATATAAAGTATAAATTAAATATATGATTATGAAGTTTCAAAATATGTGTGATTGAAAACGTAATCTGTAATCGACAGCCCTATAAAGTTAAAAATTTCAAATCAAAAGTTACAAAATCATTCCACATTTCGCACTCGTGCTGAACTGAAAAATATGCTCCTATGTCAAAAAAAGTTTTAATTCTTCGATGACACGAATTTTGCATGTAATGCGGTCACGGGCTCAATCCCTCTGGCGTTGCTGGCCAGAATTTGGATGTGAGCCTCCAGGTCGATCGTTTCCTATCAAAGTTTGACAATTTATCTGACTTTCACTGAAGCAGTTCCAACAAATTGGTCAACTTGAATTCCCTGATTTGTAAAATGCTACAAAAATGCAAATTTATTGCAATTTAAATTAGCTAGATAGATAAAAATATATAAATAAATAAACAAATGTATCGACATATGTCTCTATAATGCTCTGTAAAAATTATTCTATAAATATTTATCGATGTTTATAATGTTTATAACTGTTAGGCCTTTCCGGTATTATGAAATAAAATATATTGACCACATACATTATTAAGTACTATTATTAAATATGGAGAGATTTCAGTCGTAAATATTATTATTTTATACATTATATTATATAATTATTTTATTTGCATATCATGTATGTATATGTGAATAAAATAAATTGCTCGTTTTAATTTGAATGATAAAACCTGTTCTTGTACAAGTACTCTGTAATATCACTATAGGAAAATTATAATAAATAAATATGTTTATAAAATTATGGCATTTCATTACATATTCAAATGAATTAAAAGACGCAAAAATTTAATTTAAGATAATAAAAATAAATAATCCAACCTATGCGAGGTTGTTAAAATGGCTGAAATTCAACGAGAGTTTATTATTATTTTATGTATACATTATACGTGTGTATGTATGAAAAGTTAGTAAAATATATTCGGAAGAGAGCGGTTAACCCATAAATTACCGCTCAAAAGAAAATTAGTTTGCATTATCTTTTGCTCGATTATTTTTCGGCGGATTAAAATCGTTTAATTAAAATTTCCAACGCTAGGATAAATTTCTATTTGAATAATAGAGCTAATACGAAATAAACATTTACTTTTTTTTCAAATATATATATAGGTACATATACATATGTATATGTATATATGTAGATATATTTGAAAAAAAAAGTAAAAAAGATAAATGTATATTCGTACGCATTCGGCAGCTAACTTCCTAATTCGATGAATAAAGCAACGGACTTGCACTTTTATGAATTCGGCAATTTTTCGCCGATTTCTCGCAATAGACAATTTCACGGATTCGGTGTAACATAAATCCAATGTTACAGTAGGGGCATCAAATCTCGAATCGGTATACACTGACTAATAAATTTGTACACTAGTTTTGGTTTTTAGCTAAAGCTTACGACGCTCTATACTCCGCAGATACTCTTACTAGACAAAGTATACATTGACGCGCAAATTCATGCACTTGCTGCTGTAAATCTGCAAATGAAATTTGAGTGGTTTGACAGCTGACCAAAGTTTGACGTTGTTCTTCCAATGAATATTATTATGGTCAAGAATATAACTGGTTGTGTTCAAATAACGAATTTATTGTTGAATTGATACGAAATAGACAACGATTACCAAGGCTAAATCCACTGTAGAAGTTTTACAATTACGTACATCCGTATTTTATTTTGTTCATTAATAATATGCTCTTCGATATAATGTCGCATTTTATCAGTTTTAAGTAAAACTATATAAATATATACTGGGTTAAAAATGTCAACTTGTCATTCCTTTCGTAAACATTTACTGCGTGCGGACAATTAGTGTATTTGATTTTTAAATGCTTTTTATTATTACTAAATTATGTTCACAATAGATCTTATATATATTTTAATAGCTACTGATCTACTAATCATTTTCGATTTTACAATTTTAATTTAATTTATTTAGTAATCATAGTATTATATTACATACTTTAAGCTCAATGTACAGCATAATATGAAAAAGAGCTCAAAAACCTATTTACAATTCTTATAAATGCTCATAATACATCTAATACATAATATTAATCAAAGACTATCTAAAGTCGACGATCTAAGATAAAGACGACGAGCAGATTGTGTTTAGGTAATCTGTGTTTATACCTGAAGGGTAGAGACATTTTGTTATAATCACCGCGACTCTTCAAAAGTGTGTTATTATGGTTATTAGTGATTCTGTCATAAAATATACTGGTTACACAAACTCATATAGATAGTTTAAAGTTTATTCAGAAGCGTTTTCTGCGCCATAGACGATCTAAAGCAGGTAGTTAGTGTATGAGTTTACTGGTAAACATGCTTATTCATTTGTCCGTGTATACTATTACTGGGTGATTTTGATGATGCATAAACTTACTAGTCAGTGTATACTGATTGGAGCTTTACACTCTTACTGTAACTTCTACATATGTACATACATACACTGACCAATTCGTACAAACTGGAACAAGCTTAACACCGTTTTACAAAATACAAATTGTATAATATATATATTGCATATTTTAATTTCGATCCGAACCAGTATGCATATAAGATTACGCACACTCACGCATTGTATGCGATACTAAAGTATGTATATACATATGTACATATTAAAGCACCGCTTCGCGTCTTATCGTAGGAAAATTAAATTTTAATTTTTAATCGATCGCCTCGTTATTGTTAGAAAGCTCCTTGTCTTGGAAAATGGCTTGTAAAAGTGTTCCGCATGCATACATATGTATACTCGTATACGTATAATACGATATAAAATGTTGAGTAGCCATAACGAGATCATGACCCTATCACATATGTATAACATAGTTTCTCAAGCAAGTACATACGTAAGAAAGAGCCGAGTTTGAAAAGGTGTGCATTGGGTCGATTTGTCGGGCTTTTTCTCATTCTCTTTGGGTAATAGAGTTGCGGTACTCTCTTACATACATATAAAATTTAGTGAGAAATGCAGAGCACGTGCATCGCTGCACCTGCACTGCATAGTGACACTTTAAAATACTCGGCTTTATATGAAACGGCTATTATTTACATCCGCAAAGGAACAAAATCTAATTAAATATGAGAGTACCTACACTTCTCGTATATCTACTGCTAAACGAGAAATTGTCGCATGCTTTTGATCAAATTAACATTTTTACCGTTCCATTTGTAGAAAAATCTTTTAAATGAGTTAATTACGAATTAGTTTTAAAATTGGTTTGCGCTTTATCAATGCCCTCAGTCTCGTTTATATGTTACAGTGAAAGCATATTTCAAATGTAAATATATTTTCACTAGTGAATATATGTATATTATCACCAATTCAAGCAGTGAATTTACAACGTTTAACTCTATAAATTTAACATCCAAATCTTAAATTAATAGGGCCAACCCTTACTTAACCTAACCTATCCTAACCCATTAATAATACCAACCCTAACAATCTAATCTTAAATGAATAAAATCAACCCTAAAAATGTAACTGGTTATGATTTCAATGAAATGTCAGTGAAAATATATTTTCACTTGAAATATAATTTCACTGTGACATATATGTACATATATATAAACTAGCTGAACCCGGCATGCGTTTTAATGCCAGAATAAGGCATGCAATTACCGTTCCCGTTTCAAGTAATGGTTGGAGCTCAACTAACGTCTCTTCAACTTCGTCATGAATTAACTGGTAATATGGTTACCGACAAACACATTTCCTTGACTACACAATGGCGCTTAATCTTTCGCGTCGGTAAAATTAATATAACTGGTTGTGTTCAAATAACTAATTTATTGTTGAATTGATACGAAATAGACAATAAAAAAGGTTAAATCCAGTTTAGAAATTTTACAATTATGTACATCTGTATTACTAACGATTTTAGGTGAGTTTAGGTAAGAATGGTTAAGGCTTTTGTATACTTGTTAAGAATGTCAACTTGTTATTCCTTTTATGAACATTTACTGCGTATGGATAGCTAGTGTATAAATTTACTAGGAAACGTTTTCATTCATTCTCCCGTGTATACTGTTACTGGGTGATTTTTATGATGCATACACTTACTAGTCGGTGTATATTATTGCGAGCTTTACACTCTTAATGTAACATATTTGTATGTATATAAATGTAGGATCTGGTTGTCAAAATACATTTGACCTGTTTTTAATGTATATGTTACTTGTTTTTGTATTTATTTTCTTGTTTATATTCGTTAATACATATATGCATTGCGCGATTTTGTCCCAGCGATTTTTTTCCGGTTTTTTTAGGACACCATATTTCATCAAATATGTACATATTAAAATACGAGATTAATATAAATTTTTTCTCGTAATAATGAAGTACGAGAAAAAAAATTGTACGTTCTCTAACTCTTAATTAACAACCTTTGTAATTTGGAACATATTTTTCACAAAGGATTTTTTTCATGTTACGTCTGGGAAAAAAAATTGAAAAAATGTGTAAATACAATGATGACCTTTGAAAGACAGAGGTTGTGTAATTTCAATGTATGTATGATATATATATATGTTATATAATGGCGAAAATTTCAAATATGAAAACCATAAATAACCCCACGAATTCGAACGTTAATCGAAATTTATTCAATCGAAAGTGTTACACATTAAATAGATAATTAATGTATTGTTAAAGTTTCCGGCTACCCGAAACCCGAAAGTTATTGGATTTACAAAACTTCTACCTTTCAATTTTAACGATTTAAGTTTACTATTCACATACATATGTATGTATGTACATATATAATCGCGCTGTGCCTTGCAATATGTTTTATTGGAGTGATTCTAATTTTGCTAGAAACCTTTTTTTTTATTTTTAGAAGCCTTTTCTATGTTTGCCTTCGCTCGTTCGTCTGAAAACATTTGGATTTGATATCCAACATTCTTTGACATTTTGCGTGGTTTGGTCAACAATGTATATTCAAATCAAATGCGCCAGTACGACGGTGAAAAATAATCGCAATAGACAAGTTTAAAAAATGCTACAATTTTGACTTCTATTTTTAAGTTGCCGTATTTGTTTTCCTTTGCGTCACCCTCTGACTTTATCTGAATTTAATTGTTTAAACGCATATAACTTTTTCTTTTTCTATATCTTATGAAATTTGCATTATAGGTTCTCATTATCTCTCATATACATATATTTTTACTTCACTCATAGGCTATATATTAGCAAGCAGTATGGCTCAGTAGTAGCGTTTATGTTTAGCACCAAGTGATTATTGGGTTCGAGCCCGCTATACTGCTGGTCAGTATAGCGGGCTCGAATACTGCTGGTCAGTATAGCGGACTTGGGTGTTTGTGAGTCCAAGTCGATCGTTTCTTATCAGAGTTTGCCAATTTTATCTGATCATTGTTGAAACGGTTCCTTAAAATTGGCAAAAAAATCATCCTACCTGTTGTCACAAATCTTCTGTATTATGTATGTACATATGTTCACATTTTTAGAGTTATCGTAATACGGTACTTATTACCTTAATTCGTAATATCTAGCAAATATGAATGCAAATATTTGAAAGCATCCGTAAAACTATCAGAGCTGTAAAATCTCAACTGTTATATTACAAGTGGCGCACATTGTTGAAAGTGTATTGGCGCTTGTCGAGATATAATTTATTAATCGAATTGTAATCGAATATGTATGATCTATAACGCCAGTTGGAATATATAATATTACAACGGAAAATATACTTTGACTGTAGCATTCATGCATAAGTATACCAGAAGCATATTTTTTTGTTGTTTTCAAGTACAAGGTTTTGCGATAATAATGTTTTCTATACTTTTACACCAGAACTGGTGTATGTCATTGAAACTACTTTCAATAATATTTTATTGGTTATTAAAATATTACTAAATCTCAAAGAAACCGCTAAGTGCTGTACCTTTTTTTTGTTGTTCAAAGAAATATACTCCTATTACCTAATAGAGTTTAGATATACACATTTATTTTGATTTTTCATAGAAATTTGAAATTCATAATTGTTAGTTTTGAGGGAAAAAACCAAAAAGCCGGTTTTCGGTTTTTTTGAAAAATTGTGAAAAAGCCGGCTTTTTGGTTTCGGTTTAAGCCGGCTTGGAAGCCCTATATGTACATACATATTCGGCCGGCCTTTTGAACGTGGTTGACGTGCGTCGTTCTGTCTATACTTATTAATTATTAATTAGTATGTCGCGCTTCGAAGCGATATATAAATTGTGTGGTGCGATTACCGATGACCTGTCTGGGAAAACTAATATCCTCTCAAACTCAAAAAAGGCTGATTTGATGGAGGCCACCTCTCAAATAGCCATGTTGGCGCGAGCTGAAGAGGAATCCTCGCGGGCGCCTGACTCTCCCAATCTGTTGTCCAACCTCAAGCATGCAGTGGACCAGCTCACCAAGGATTCCCGTGAACTAAAGCTGTTCATTGCTGATTCTTTCAGTTCTCTGGCTGCTCAAATTGAGGCTGGAAAGATTGCAACAATACCACCATCTGTCTCCGCACTCTCTCCGCCCCCTTCTACACCTGCTTTGCCTCTTGCATCCAATCAGCGCAATACTTCGTCAACCAATAGCCGGCCAAGACGTAGTAAACAACGATATCAGCTGTCAAACGCTGCTTCATCGACCCGTTCGGACTCAGCCATTGTTTCGGCTGTTGCCTCTGCTTCCGTCTCTACTGCAGCTATCACTGGTGATACAGTTGGTTCTTTGGCGCCGTTACGACCCTCGCAGCCCTCGCTACCACGCTCAGAACCTGTGTCTGTTCCTGCTTCAGTGCCATCCACTCACGATGTCGACCAGCCTTCTACTGATCCTTTGGCGACATCTCAACCCTTGCGGCCCTCGCTACCTCGTTCTACTAGACCGTTTATGCGTGGTTCAGGAGCACCACATGCCAATCTTCAGGTGACGAAAATTAGAAAATATCTACATATTTTCCACCTAACGAACGATTGTACTGTGGAAGCAGTTAAAGAATATGTATCAAAAAAACTGGGCCATGATAACGTTTCAGTAGATCAATTACGAAAGACTTCTTTTAGTACATCTTTTAAAATTACAGTGGATGTGGATAATTTTAAATTAATTAATGTGTCCGAATTTTGGCCAGAGGGAACCGGTATAAGGGAGTGGTTTTTTCGGAGAAGTACAAAGATGCCCACGTCCTCTTCCGAGAAAGTCTCAATTGATCGGCAATAATATAAGCACATTCATTTTTTATCAAAATGTACGAGGCCTTAAGTCTAAACTGGATGAATTAGGTTCTAACTCGGCTATACAATGTGCTGATATCCTGGTACTAACGGAAACCTGGCTTGACGACTCTGTGCATAATGCGGAATTGCTGGACGGAACTTACTCAATCTTCCGCAAGGACAGACCTACGAGAGGTGGAGGAGTTTTGTTAGCAGTGAAACGCAACAAGTATGTTACAATAGAGAGACTTGATCGTTTAGAGAAAGGAAGTGAATGTGTGTGGCTTAAGTTGAAACTGTATTGTATTCCATTCTTATTATATATATGTGTTGTTTACTTTCCGCCTAGATCAACGCCTGAATCTTATAGGGATTTTTTTAATTTGATTGTCTCAAATGTTTTAGATTTATCCAAGGGGCGTGTAATTTTGATTGGGGATTTTAATTTAATCTCCTCGAACTGTTCGAGTGAGGATCTTAATTTTGTTTTATCTTTGTTAGATTTAAGTCAAATCAATTTTATTAAAAACAATTATAATGGTTCTATTTTAGATTTAATCTTCACTAATATTGATTGTGTTAATATATCTGTATCAAGAGCGTCTAATCCTTTAGTTACAGAGGATATTTATCATCCAGCACTTGATGTTGATATTATTTTTAATTCAGCTAAAGTTAATATTAATAATATGTTGTGTTCTGATGGAAAAATGATACCTGGATGGAAATTTGAATATGGAGATAAGCTGGTTAAATTAGGAAATAGTCTGGCCAATTGTAATTGGAATGAGTTGTATAAGTGTTGTGATGTAAATATAGCTGTTTCCACCTTCTATAATATTGTATATAATGAATGTAATGGCATTTTTAATAAAAAGAAATTTGCCCAGTTATCCAACGATTATAAGTATCCTAAATGGTTTTCAAAAGATTTAATTAAGATTATTCAAAGAAAAATTTACGTCCATAAAATTTGGAAAACAACGAAATGTTGCATAGCACGTGCTGATTTTGTATATCTGCGTAAATTAGTAAAATCAACTATGGATGAATGCCGTAAAAAATATATTTTAAATTGTGAAATTGCACTATCTAAGGAGCAGTCTGCTTTCTGGTCACTTATTAATTCTAAACGTTTTACTAAAAATATGCCTGGCACTATGATTTATGAAAACTGTGAGGTACATGGTTCCCAAAATATTGCTGATAAGTTTGGTGAACATTTTAGCAATATTGTGCGGAGTTGTCAATCTGTACAAGGTCAGTCTAACAGTATATCAGACAATGGCTGGTTCCCTTTTCTAAACCTAGATTGCTGCAATCAAAATGACTTAATTTATGGTTTTAACAGACTGAAACCAAAACTGTCGGCTGGTCCAGATCTCATTCCTGCGTATGTGTTGAAAGCTTGCAAAGCTCCTTTAACGCAACTACTATGCTTTATCTTCAATTTGTCATTAAATTCGGGAATTTTTCCTGATTTTTGGAAAATCACAAAAATTGTTCCCATTTTTAAAAAAGGTGACATTTTATCAATTACAAATTATAGACCGGTTGCGCTACTTTCTGCTCCTGCCAAGGTGTTCGAGGCAATTTTACATCGGTATATCTACAATCACTGTGAACCATATTTGATCGATCAACAACATGGATTTAGAAGTTCTCGTTCAACAGTTACTAATTTATTATGTTTTTCCAATTATGTAACCAAATCGGTTGATGCGGGAAACCAAGTTGATGTAGTATATACCGATTTCATGAAGGCCTTTGATATGGTAGACCATAATGTTTTGTTTGTGAAGTTAAGAAATTTTGGGTTATCAAATGGCTTGATGCAACTTATACAAAATTACTTTGAAAATCGGAGGCAATTTGTCTATTTTCACCCT
The DNA here is from genome assembly GCF_051622035.1 of Arctopsyche grandis. NCBI lineage: Eukaryota > Metazoa > Arthropoda > Insecta > Trichoptera > Hydropsychidae > Arctopsyche > Arctopsyche grandis. Next base: position 38,066,976 of record NC_135356.1, read on the forward strand.
AATTCCTCAAATGAGTTTATTTCACATTCTGGGGTACCTCAAGGGTCCAACTTAGGGACATTATTCTTTTTAATTTACATTAATGACATCTCAAAAATAATCAAGTATTCAGACTATCTTTTATTCGCCGATGACCTTAAGATTTTTATGACAGTTAAGTCTCATAGTGACGCAGCCCTTCTCCAATTGGACTTAGATGCGCTGTCAAGTTGGTCTGTCGATAATAAATTATTTTTTAGCATTCAAAAATGCGGTGTTCTCAATGTGGCAAGATCTTCAAATCGCTTGATTTATCCATATCGCCTAAGTGGTGTTGAATTAAAGTTTGTGGATGAATATTGTGATTTGGGGGTCTTGTTCTCGAATAATTTTCAATTTAAACGACACATAGACAATATTTGTTTGCGAGCCACAAAAATGCTGGGATTCTTACTAAGAGTTAGCAAACCTTTCCAGAGTACGTTGGTGCTTAAAATTCTTTATGAATCTTTAGTACGTAGTATTCTAGAATTTTCTTCTATTATATGGAATCCTACCCATATAACTCATTCATTGAAGATTGAGAGAATCCAAAAACGGTTTCTCAGATATCTTTATTTGAAACAGTATGGTTATTATCCTTGGCTATATCCTAGTGCATTCCTATTAGGGGCGTTAGGTTTCAACTCATTGGAGTCTCGTCGGAATATGTTACTGGGAAGGCACTTTTTTAAGCTGTTGAATGGGATAATTCACAATCCTCAGGTTCTAAATGAATTTAGGTTTAATGCACCTAGCAAATTCAGGGACTTGAGATATCGTGATTTGTTTGTTCCTCCTGTGGCTCGCACAAATATGTTGACAACGGCTCCTATATCTAGGGCTATATATCTGCTCAACCGGATTTCTGGTGAAATTGACCTCTTCAATATAAAATATACTAATCTGGTTGAGTGGTTGTTGAGGAATGCCAGTGGTTGATTTTGCCTATTAAATATGAATGATTGTTATTACTTTATCTATGTTTTTTTTTTTTTATGATTTTATGATTTTAATGATGTTGTGTCAATATTGTTATTTTTATAAGTTATTATTACTGTTATGATGTTATTTTTACTGAATGACCGGCCACAGTGACGCGTTGGAGATCTCTGTAATGTCACTTTGGCTAATATGTTAAATAAATAAATAAATAAATAAATAAATAAATAAATACATTAGCCAGAAGCATAACTCGGTCGTTAAGCTTCTGCTTAGCGACCTCTATTTTGTAGTGCTGCTGGTCAGACCTGGATATTTTTGACTCCAGGTCGATTTTTTACTATCAGAGTTTGCCAATTTTCTCTGATTGCTCTTATGTTGAAACGGTTCCCGATAAAATCGGCTAAAATATCCTTCCTACCTACTATGTCACCACTATTTGAGTATGATTAATGTACAATAAAATTGATGTACAATTCATAGATGTCTCGTTAATTTGCGAGTTTTCAGTGTATCGTAATTCAGCGACTTGTAAAATAAAAAAAATGCTGCAATGTTTGTAATTGGCCAGGAAGGCGCATTGGGGTTACCTGTAATGCCTTCCTGGTATACATATATGTAAAAAAGTAAATTAAACAAATATACAGACTGGAATTGCGTAGTTTTTATCAAGTGCACGAATGTGTGCACCCAGTTACTAGTGAATTATAAAAATAAAGAAAATTCAGGGCAACCACTTCGGACGCAGTAATTTTTCCACATACGTTGTATATAAAGGAGGAAAATCGAGGCGTGAATAAAATAAAAGGGATGGTGAAAAAATAAGGGAATAGTGAATATACGTACATTATGCATTATGCATCAGGGACGAGTGTGCCAAAAATATGGCTCATGCGTTGCTTTTCACTCCTACTTATCGAGATTTCCTACGTGATTTCTCGCCTATAAGAGCCTCGAGGCTCGAGGAAGAGCGATGTTCAACCAAAATCCGGAGATTTGTCTTACACGTGTTAACGTCGCCGAATGAAAAATCCGATATCGTGTCCTAGGATTTTCTGCGGCGGGAAAATCCACGGAAAATTGGTTCAATAGTCGGTCCGCTCGCTACAGCCGTTTGTTCCTTTTTGTATCTACTTATACATACATACATACATAAATATGTATATACACACACCTAGGGCGTTCAAAAGAAGTGAAAAGTCGTTACAATAATGCTATATTCATACATATGCAACAATCAACTAACCAGCGTTGCCCGGTAACCAGGAGAATTGCTTCAAAATTTCCAATCGGAGAAATGTTATAATAATAGAAGTGGCTTTAGGCGTTATATTATTGTCAAGTGACGATTGTCCACAGACATTCCTAAATAATTTTAGCATCAGTCGTATTTGATGCTTGGTGGTCGACGTACATATGTCCAATGAAATCTTCTCTGGGCCCTTAAGAGGGCTGGACAGCAGCGCCTTGTCCATACAAACGTACTATACTTCTCCCGTCCTCAATTATGGCACTAGAGAAATTATTTTTTAATATGCTATGGATATCCACCATTGGGATGCATCTATCGTTTTATTTTTTTGATTAATTATTTTTTATATGAGCTAGGAGCCGCCAAACATCTATAAAATCGCCTCTTTTTTACACCCACGAAACGAGTTCAGCGTGCTTATTTAACGGTTGATTTTAAAAAAAATACGCCGATAGATGCACAGAAAGTATCTTTCTCATAACGATGATGAAATTTTTTTAAAAATTGGTCCAGTTTTGGAGGAGAAAATAGTAGAATACGAAACCTCGATTTTGTCAATTTAAAATACGTTTTATCTGGTCGAAGCGCAACTGTCGCATTCACTCAATATATATATATATATATATATATATATTGATATATATTTTCGCATTCACTCAATATATACATACACTCAATATATATATCGAAGAAAGGAACGGTAACAAAATTAAGGTTTCAGGTGTACAGCCCTCTTAAAAGCAGTGCATCGTTAAAAACACACAATAAACAACATGGGATACATTTTTATAAGTAAATTGATCATTTAAGTAACATATGTATTATTCAATTAACATCGTAGTTTGGCAGTTTTTAAAAGTGTCATGGCGATCGCCTGCATTCTACATAAAATTTCAGGGGTGGCACCAGAGAAATGTAAAAATATTTTTAAATAAATGTAAAAACATTTCTCTTGGTGGCCCCGAATTCTCAATTTTATTAATGACAAATTATTTAATTTTAATTAATATAAACATCGTTAATTTTATATTATACATATTTTTGTTGAAACTATACATTACACGTTAATTTAAGAGTTCCCAAGGACAGACAAATAAAAAAAAGTGGACAAAAATAATCCGCCAACTGAGATAAGAAACGGGTTGGCCAACACGAACATATACTCAAATTGTAAATAAATCTATATCAAAACTTTAATTTCTGTAGTGAATATGTGATGACCCTGATTGTATTCCATGCGCTTTAGCGTAATATTGAAACAGTGTATTTATTCGTAAAGGCGTTTCTGTTATTATAACATTTCTCTGGTTCCAACTCCTTTCAAAACAAATTTCTCCATCACCGAACTTCATTCAATGACCACTTAATTAATAATAAATACATGCCAAGCGTTGCTCTAGAATTTTTACATAAAGGTATAATCATTTTAATAAGTTATACGTTTTGTAATACGTATACTCAAAATATAATATGTACATAAGGTTCGCTTCGAATGCAATTCCAAAATTAGACTGCAATCAATAATGTATTTCCCATTGCAATTACTGTCGCTATTTCCGGTCTATTTCTGAATTCCGAAATTTCCAATATTACAAATTGGGAAAGGACTTGGGGTCAAATGTGTCACTCTAAATTATTGTATACTATTTTAAGATAAAGTTGGACAGCATGTGGGAGTACTGTTAAAATTGACACATAAAAGTGAGATGTATTGATTGATTATTTTTTGCAGTACTTTATTTTTAGGTATTTGGAAAATGTTCATAACACAGGATCGAAGACACAATAATTGACACTTTGGATTTTTCTAGAACTTTTCCTAGTTTTTAGTGATATGTCTCGACCTTGAAACTTTTGCTTTGAGAGTGTAGAGCAAGTTTATGAAACTTTAATTTGTTTTTGTTTGGAATTGAGAGTGGGTCCTTTATTAAATTATCATGAACTTTATATTTCTATTATTAAAATAATTAACTTAGTATCAACCCTAATCGTCTGTATTTTTAAGGGAAGATAAAATTGGAAAAAAGTCTCCGGAAAAACTTATTTGTTTCAAAAAATCAATTATTTCTGTACACTTTCTAAAATTAATTTCATATATGCATAATTTTCAAATGGATTAAAAATTTATGTAATGCGTAAAAAATATCAATGATTTTTAATTTTAATTAATTTGATTTTCATAACCCAACCTAACGAAATAGGAAAATGTGAATTTTCAATCTGAGACTACCGGGACTAATTTTCCATTTCCAGTTCTCGAAAATTCATTAAAACACTGAAAATAATCTAAAAGCTTTCCTCATAACTGAAAATTTTACGGATGATCACATTTAATCATTATACGCATTTAAAAGCACTTTGTCCACTTTGAATAAATATGAAAATGTATTACAAATCGAATAAATTAAATTTGCATGATGGAAACTCATTAATATAAAACTTCTTATTATTAGCATTATGTATGCAAAAAATTAAAACATATGTAAATCTATCATACTACTTCTAACTTATTCATAAATCTTATAAGTGTTTAATAAAATACTCACTTTGAAGAAAAAAGTAAAATTCAATGGAAGAGGAAATTTTCTGGATTTTTTTTTACCTGGAACAAAAGATACAAATTAATATTTCAGATATGTATATGTAGAATATACAATGTATGTACATATGTACATTTGTATGTTTGTAGTATTTTGATCTTACTGAGGTGTATTACATAAATTATGTAAAGTAAATTTTAAATGCACATAAGAGTACATACTACATAGTGTTTCAGAAACAAAAATAATTATTTTTTTTTTAATAAAATATGCTGTCATTAGATAAAAACATTGCAGGTAAAAAATAGGGGGGGGGGAAACAATAACAACATCTTCAAAATGATAATTTTAATTGAGAAGTAAATACTCACTAAATTAGACTAACACATGTATATGTTATTAAGAAATGTAATTAAGCAAGAGAAAAATACTAAAATTAATGTCTCTTGCTTCTATACCAACAATACCAAGTGGTATACATATATAGTACGCTAACAAAACCATCTTCGTGACTGGGGGGTTTCCAATCTACATATGTATATATCGTTGTTTATCATTGCAGTGCTTATTAACCGGGGGTGCGAGAAGGCATATCAGGGGGTGCGGGAGGCGTTTCTAACAATATAAATTTAGTTTTGTGATATTTGAAAACTATTTCTATTTCTCACAAATAATAAGGATGGTTTTCTCAGAATTTGCACACCGCCGTCTCTACTGGTATACTGTTTACAATTGTTTTTGCGACAGTGGCAGATAGCAAAAAACTTCTTGAGACTAGCATGTGTACACACACAAAAAGTTGTATTGCAAATGTTATCTTCCATTTTAAAGCAGAAACAAATACATACTTAATTGTTCAGAGATTAAAGCCACAATCACACAAAGTACATATTTTATTTTAAACGTTCTTTCTAATTATTATTTATTAATTATTATTTGACCGGAGTGAACCCTGCTATGTCAAAAAAAAAAACGCCAGTGGAAAGACGATTATGTTGGTTACGGTTGGTTCCAAGATGTTTTTAAACTCAAATCTTAAACCATCAAAGAACATTTCAACAATGTGCATGGTGGTAAAAGTGCGGGTCATAGTGTAAAAATTTTGAAGTCAAAGAAGGCTCGATTTGATGCCAGTGGTACAATCACAAAATTATGTGGCGCAACAATTCAAAAGCCCTTGTTTAAAATGTCCTATCAAGTGGCATTTTTTTTTTTTACATAATACCAGGAAGGCCTTACAGGTAAACGCCAATGCACCTTAAAGAAAAGGTCAAGAACCACTGATTTAAAGGGTTAAAAACCCTGCTGTACATATCAACGAGCGGAACACTAGCATTATAATGAACGGTATTGAAGCTATGAACGTGGTTCGTTTCTAATGTAGACCTTTGAAGGATTAGCGGAATTTTCCGTCGTTTGGCATGTGTTTTCGATACATTGCGATATCACTCAATTACCCGAAACCAAATCGATTTGAACTATAACTATGCGGCGTCTGGTTTTGAACCTCAACATCCTTTGCCTTTGGGGGTGCGTAGGTGTACCAATAGTGCCTACTCCACAAATGAGGGTCTCTACGGTGAAATATTATATTATATTATATTACGTATATGTGTTTACGTACATAAATACATATATCTCATACATACGTTCATATGTCGTGCTCAGATTGCTTAAACTTAATGGAAACCTCGTGGACTAATAACTTTCGTGGTCTGAGGCAAGTGTATGAACAAAGTGATCGTTGATTTGCATAAAGCTGCTTCGCTTCATATTTGTCGAAATTTTGCATGCGAAAACTTGATTTTCCTTGGTCTTCCGTGATTTTCCGAAGTTCTAGCTCGTCGGTTAACGCAAAAAGACAAACACCATATTCTTCAATGCAGATGCTTTAAACACCTTTACCAAAAAGCTTTCATCAGTTTTAATATGGCGTCAATTTGATGTTGTAAAGTCTGACAAGCATATGTTTACGTTTGGTAATTAATATGTACATATGCATACACATAAGTGTATTTGAATATATACACGTACATAGATAGATTTATTTATTTAAAACTAAATTTAGACCACAGTGTTTAGAACCCAAAGTGCAGCTATGGCCGAAAACATGTAAACATTCATTAAAGAAATAACGTAAAAAATACTAATAATGATTGTCCAATGTCTTAACTTTTCAATCATCTGATAAATTAAATCAGCTGATAAATAAAAATAAAACTATCACTGTTTGATCTGTGTACATATATTAAGCTTGTATTGGTAAGAAAGTTTGTTTTGGAGAAATAATCAATGAAATTTGAGGTTATGGGTAGCTGTTGGAGCTAAATGTATATGATGTATGCATGTAAGCTTATTGTAAAAAACTAAATGTATGTAAGCTTATTGAAAATCATATTAACAATTAGATACAACACAACTTCTTATTGAATACTTATCTCGCAGATAAAGGTCAGTGAAGAGATGTACTTTTAGCAGTGAAATGTCAGATCTGACATATTTGGCCAAAAATCAATATATATCGTGTATTAGCTTACATGAAGCTAGACGCCAAATTTGAAATTTATATATACATATGAGAGTTAAAACTATAAATATTTATATATTAGAGATGACGAGAACCTATCGAGCAAATTTTATAAAATATAGAGTGAATTATAGGCGTTTAAACAATTAAAATCTGATATGGCCATATCACGGCAAACAGGTTAAATATAGGTTACAGTACCTTGCTAGACGTCACCGTACCCAAAATTGTGGATATTTGATACGCATTGTATACGATATTTTATTTCCAACGTAATGGCAGACGATACATTAACGTATATTGATGACCAAAATGAGCAATATGGCAAAGTATGAACACGATCGGATAAGAGATAAGAGATATAAAAAATTACCACTTACACGAAAACCATGTGAACTGTATAAGAGGTATGTAAAAATAATACAATGACACAAACTAGAAAATTAAAAATATTTTCTATGTATACAGTAAGTCATAATGTCGTTTTAAGGTGACCTGTCATGCGCAAAAAATGATTCAATATTGTAAATTACTATTCTCAACCATTTTTTTTGCTCTCTTGTTTTGTACTGTAATGTCTATTGCTATTTAACGAGCATCCATCTAAAGCCTATCTCTGGTCTTAAGAATTTGGCGAATATACATATAAAAAAGTAATAATGATGTATGATAATTCTTATAAGTAAATATATTTCAAATTTATATTTAATTTTAATTAACTTATTTAAAAAAAATAATGTCAATAGCTTAACGTGAAGTATGCACTAATTAACCGGTAAGTATATTAAGAATTAAAATTTGACTTTGATCAGTCAAGTATTGTGCGTTTGACGTCTTATTTATCCCTTCCATTTCAAGATGCATCAAAGAAAACAATATATACATACAAACATACATACATTATGTATACTTGCCCAATTTTATAAATTTAATGATAATTAATAATTAATGATGTATTTTCCTTCGAAGACAGTCAACATATATATTTTTTTTATTTTTTCATAAAAAATAAAATATAATTATAATAATAATAATTAAAAATCGGGTGTGACCAACCCATGACTTTATCTATGTATTTGAGGAATATAAGAAAGTCACAAAACAAAATTCTATATTGAACCGTACAGACACATTCACACATGAAATACTAATAACTAAGACAACATTTTCGATATAAATTGAGCGCAAATGTATGGAAACTTACACAAGACAAAAGTTCTACTTCCGGTTATCGGATTGTGTTCAATTTTTTTTATTACTTAAAATCACTATCAGTATTATACACAATAAATATCAAAAAGATTAAAATAATTTAATAGGTCAAAATAAAATAATGAAATATTGTTTTAAAAAAAAATACTACTTCCGTTTTACGAATTCTAACCAAAACATTATCGGATAGAGTTAGTACGTAAAGAAAACAAAAATAAATTTTCAGCTTAATTCGTTTAGGCGTGTGGACAGAATTGAGGCGACAACATTTTTTACCTCTCTAAGAGGAAAAAATGTTGTCAAAAAATGACTTCCGGTATTAAATTTAGTGATTTTTTTTTTTTTTATAACATTGATACAAGAATTATACTTGAATTTTTTTGTGACGAGTACACATGTTTAAGTGATCGAACAAGAGTAAGCTGCCACTTCCGGTTGACGGATGCTTACCAAATTTTATAAATAACTTGGTATTAAGCTTAAACTTAACTAGATATGCAATTTCAGTTCAACAACCCAAAAGGTTTCTGAGAAAAACATAAAAAACCTCGATCTCTAAAGTAAAAGTACTACTTCTGGTTCAGATAAAAATATTTGAAAAATATTAAAGTTATAAATATTATTATTTCCATTACACGTAAAAAAATTTTAGTCCGATTCAGTTAGCGGTTTGTTAGATAATTGAATTAAAAAAATTAAAAAAAAGAGGACACCTATAAGGGGAGGTACCATTTTCAGTCAACTTAAAAATTTGAAAAAAATTTACGTCGTGTCGATAAGAATTTCAATAACTGATACTAAGTATCAGTTTGATAGCACTAACGGTGTTCAAAAAATCCCCAAAATACACAGACACACAGAAACACACACACACACATTTTTTCTGAATCAAAATCTCGAGATCAGTGATCAAAATCTCGAGTTCGAATTTTCGCATGATCACAAAACTTCATCTATTGTTACCACGTACATAGATAAAGTAATAAATAATAATAAGATTGAAATGGAAATGGGCGGGCCACGTGGCTAGAAGAATGCATGAAAGGTGGACAAAATAAGTGCTTAAATGGTACTCAAGAGAATGAAAAGGGGTAAAAGGAAGACCGCAAGGAAGATGGATAGACGAAATTAGGAAAATGTGTGGGGTGAGATGGATGAGTGTGGCGCAAAACAGAGACGAGTGGAAGCATGTTGGAGAGGCCTTCATCCAGCAGTGGATGGTGAATGGCTGTAAATGATGATGATGATACATACATACATATATCAACTGTTTATATACATATACATATGTAAATTTTAATACTTCGGTGTGTACAATCGACAAAAAAGTCTCTTCGAATGAAAAAAACTATCTCTCTGAATCGACTCTGAATTCTATTGAAACAAACCGGAAGCCGGATCCGAGGAAAACGGAAACACGCTTTAATTCCAAACGACAAGAAAAATAAATAACGAGTTAACTCCCTCTCGTACACTCAGATTAAAGTGCCAAACAAAGTGTCATTAATCATTATCGGGTTGTTCGGTTTGAGAAGCGATTGTTCCCAAAATGGAAGGTGGGGGTGAAACTCCATCAGAGTGTAATTAATGAGCCTATTATTAAGTTGGCGAGATAGATCGGCTCGTTTTTGATCTACCACTTTGTAAATTATGACCGTTATTATTGCCGAGCGGTTAATTTGAATGAGATTTGGGAAAACTCGCGCTTGGGACCAAGGGACCAATCGCTCCATACTTGTCGCCCTTTAACACGATAGACTAATTTTGGACAAAGGTCGCCGTTTTAACGAACACCCCGAACTTTGGATGATTTGCAAAAATTACTAAGCCTCTAGAGTAGCTTACTGATTAAACAAATGTTTGCCAGTTGTGGGGTAAGTCACAAAATTTATTAGATTTTCTCTATGTCTTTCGCTGTTGAAAATATCTAAACAGTCAGCAAATCTAAATCGTACATTCAAATCAAAACACACGGAAACACAAGGAGCGCAAAGAGGCACTAAAGCGCAACTTTAGACTTTACCAATTTAATTTTACTGAAATGTTTTAAAACTTCACATGTAAGTTTATTCAATCTATATATATATATATATATATATATAAAATTGAATGTTTGTTTGTCTGTCTGTCTCGTATAGGCTCCTAAATCACTAAACCGATTACGATGTAACTTTCAGGATTTGTTGTATGCATTTCCGGTCAGCTTACGGTGAAAAAAAAACTAAAAACATAAATTAGACAGCATATGTTTGCAGTAACTTCACTATATATGTATTTATTTATTTCACTTCAATTTTGTACCGCAGTGCCATTGCAGACTTTCTTCAGGGCGTCATTATGTGTGTAATATGTACATTCAAACAACATTTTAAATCATGACGGTGACAATGGGTAGGTGGGTGAGCTAATTTGCGAGGAAACGAACATTCTCGATTGTGCAACAAAACTAATGTGAAATATGTACGCATCGTTTTCTATGTATGGAATATTTGATTCGGTGTATTGTGGATAATCTTCACACACCGTATTGCAACAGTTCTGGGTCTTCCCAAGAGGCTTACTCCATTTTGTAAGTCTTCCATGGCTAGTCATAAGAATCATCTGTTTCTTATTTTACAATTATGACGTACGGTGTCAGATGTTGACATATTACATACATACAATCAAAATCTAAGTAAACGTGTTAAAAACTACTTCGACTTCAACTATTGCCAGTTGAAGTTACGCAATATGTATAACATATTAAAAGTGTCTTATAACAATTTAAAAGTGAACAAGTGAAAAAGTGTTGTTTTATGTCAAAAAACATGTACATGTTTCGGAATCTATTGACTATCACACTGACGATAAATTCCCACGCCTGACAACTATGTACATATACGACCACGTAATACACATCTAATATGTATTATATATAATTTGGAAAGAGACTTTGCATATTTTATTTTATTGTCACAAATCAATACACACTCGCCATTACAGATTTGCTCCAATGCGACGGGTGTACGTTAATGAAATACATAAACAATCAGAAATCAGAAATACAGTAATACAGAATCAGAATATATAGAATATAACAATTAATCAGAAATAATAATCATAGTGACATCTATGGATTTCAGATTACTGTGTATAATTAATACAAATTATACACAGGCAGATTTTTGTGACAACAGGATTAGATTTTTTAATACCAATTTTCAGGAACCGTTTCAGCAATGATCAGATAAAATTGGCAAACTCTGATAGAGAAACGATCGATTTGGAGTCACAAAACCCCCAAATCTAACCAGCAGTGGCGAGGACACGAACCTATGACCTCAGTGATGCTAAATATATACGCTATCACTAAGCCAAACTGCTGGATAATGCTATATGTATGTACATATGTATATAACCTTCGTTCGTTGGTTCTTAGTTTTCATTTCGAATCAAAGGATTCGAAGGATTTAAAGGATTCATATGCACCGATTCGATTTTTTTTCAATGCAAATGATTCGAAGTTCCCAGGGGCGAAGGCGACTTGCGCCTTCGCGCTGGGGGCGAAGGCGCAAGTGGTGCAGCCGCTGGGGGCAAAGCCCTAGGGGTCGCATGCACCGCCGGGGGCACAGACTCTGGGGATGCAGGCGCCGGATTCTGGTATACATATAATTTTGAAAGAGACAGTATACATATATGTTTGTATGTTCGTGACGATACGTTTGTTAGGCATCGATTCGATTTTTTTCGATTCAAAGGTTTCGAAGTCCCCAAGAGCGAAGGCGCCTGGGATTCTAGTATACATATAATTTCGAAAGAGACTTAGTATATATGTTTGTTTGTTCGTGACAGTCAATTTAATAAAAAAAATCAAATAAATTTATATAAAATAAAACTATTCAAATAAATTTAATAAAATGTTTACTATTTAGATTAGTCATGTTTAATCGGTTTATATTACAAAGACCGAGCGAAGCCGGGTAAAACCACTAGTAATATATAAAGGGAACGTCCAAACCTACCGCCAACCCTCTTCCCTTCGCCTAGATTGTTTAATAAATACTACATAGGTACATATATTCGTATGTATAATCCGCTTAATCCGAAAGTGAAATTAATCCCCGTAAAATATTCCGTGTGTGTACCTGCTTACCTGCTAATGGTGGCGCGGCAAAGTTTGCCCTAATCTCCTTCGGCAAACAAACAACCTTTTAGCATGGCTCTTTCACTTTCTTCCCCCATAAGCGAATCGACGAATTATATTTATTTCGCTGAAAATCCCTACGCGTGAGTCGGGACACGTTGCGGTCGTAACCCGAGGCGCACTCATTAATATGACAAAGAGACGCTACGAAACCGACCAAATGCTCAAAAGGTGATTACAACAAAAAAAAAATAAAGAAAAAAAAAAACAGTATGTGGGTAACAGTGTAGGAAATTTCCGCGTGGCAGTGCCGGGATGCTGTTTCTGCCACACGTGCACGAAAAGCCTGATTTGAATACAAAGGGAGCGCTATTATGCGATTGTGCAAGAAAATTGTCAGCGGACGCCATCATTATCCACCGTTTGAATGCGACAGCGATTTGTGATTGTGGCCATCGTGATTGTCTTCAAAATTAAAGATTAAATGTAATATATAAAACACTAAAGTTTTTTCGTATGTATGTATTTATGTACCAACGTATTTTCCGATTCAGAGGATTCAAAGTTCCCGGGGGCGTAGGCGCCGAGGGCGAAGCCCTAGAGCTTCGCCCCTTAGCGGGCGCAGACGTTGAAGACGGAGTCCTAGGCCTTCGCCCCCTAGGAGCCGCAGACACCGAGGGTGGAGCCCAAGGGGGCGCAGATGCCGAGAGTGGAGCCCTAGGGGGCGTAGACCCCGGGGGTGTGCATATATTTTTTTATAAGTGACTTACTATATATGTTTATTTGTTCGTTACAGTCAATTAAATAAAAAAAATGAGTATTCAAATAAATTTAATAAAATGTTTACCATTAAATTAGTCATGGTTTATATTACAAATACCGAGCGGAGCCGGGTAATAAAGATAGTCCATTATAAATCAAAATAAGTTACATTGAAAATTCATGGCACTAAGCCAATGCCACGTATTAAATTGGATTTTCATCGATGAACATAGGGGAAAACTTTCGCCATATCAATAAAAAACGTTTAATTAAAAAAAATCATTGATTCTAAAAAATGTCCTTTCTCTCCAGCTAATCGATTTATCTCGACAAAAATTGCTAAATAGTTTGGGTTTTTCCACTATTATTTTTTTAATATAATTATACCCGGTGAAATATCATCGCATGGGTGTTTGCATATTAAGTTATTAAATAAATAAAAAATAAACAGAATAATATATAGCATAAATCAGTACAGTGAGACAAAAAAGATAGAAATAAAAAAAATTAAATATTTATATTCCAAGTGCATGGTAATATAAAGAAAACAAAAACATAGTAAAAATATAATAAACAACTAGTGTTGAACCCGATGAAATATCATCGCATGGGTGTTGGAAAATTAAGTTATTAAATAAAAAAATATATAAAAGAAAGCAGTACAGCAAGACAACAAAAAAAAACATACATATAGAATATAAATGAAAATATTTATATTCCAAGTACAGTGAACACAACATGGTAAAATAGAGAAAACAAAAATAAAAATTACAAAAACTTTGATAAGAAAAAAAGAAAATATTAGAAAAAGCTGGTTTTTGGTTTTTTTACAAGAATAAAAACCGGTTGAACGGCTTTCACTGGTTTGAGATAATTAAGACTTTTTTGACGTTTTAAATTTTTATATATAAAAATTGTAAATATTTTTTTACTGTGCAAAAAAATATCTTTAATAAATAATTTCAAAAGAGACTTTGTATGTTTGTTTGGTTCGTAAAATCCGTGACCACGTCGAACAAATGAATATTCAAATAAATTTAAATCAAATTAAACTATTCGCATTTTAATAAAATATTTATTACTAGATTACCCATGCTTAAGCGGTTTATATAACAAATACCGAGCGAAGCCGGGTAAAAGCAAAAGTTGTTTATTACATATTATTACAAATATCACAGACGTAAAATGGCAGATCCTGAATACGACCAAATAATTAAATCATTTAAATAAGCTACCATCAAGAAAAAGAACGCAAAAAAACTAAAAATTATGTAAAACCCAAATTGCCAAAATGTAGCTTATTGAAACTACTTTATATAATGTTTTGTTGGGTTAAAACCTGGTCTCCGTTCATTATTATGTACATAATATGTATATATTATATCTCAAAGGCACCGCTAAGTGCTGTACCTTTTTTTGTTGTTAAAAAAATATACGCTTATTGTTTAAGAAATTTTGGATCCAATACACATTTTTTTTGATCTTTCGTAGAAAATTTGAAATTCATAATTGTTAGTTTTGAGGAAAAAAACATTAAACCAACAGGAAACCTTAAAAAGCCTGTTGATCGAGCCAAAAAACCGGTTTTCGGTTTTTCGGAAGATGTTCATAAAGTCGGTTTTTCGGTTTTGGTTTTACCCGGCTTGCAAGCCCAAGGTACATACTACATACTACTACATGGCAGTTAAATTTGGTTTTATTCAGTGAATTTTCACTACCCAATTCAAATGTTCATTTTGAAGATAATAGTGAGATTATTTCATCCCATATTATACGTATTATTATAAACATATGTACCGATATATGTATATATAAAAGATGATAGAAAAGTGGATGTATGGAGCCTTGGCTGAATTGAAAATAATTTCTCCTTTACGAGGTTTAAAATCGTTAGCGGACGAGCGACACGATTGAAACGGAAACGCAGAGAAAACCCATTTTTTTTCAGCTGAAAAAGGAAATTTAAACGAATGAAACGGTCGCAGATCTCATTTCGCGAACGATGCACGGCGAATTGATTCGTCGCGAGCAAACGCGAGGAGAGAGATAAAGCGTCCGACTTCCGACACAATATCATTTTTCACGATGGAAATTTTCCGTTTTTTTTTTATTATCGCTGACTAAAATTTTGGACTGATTATTTTTGTTAATTGAAATAAAAAAATTATATATTTGAAAAAAATCAGTTCGCCGATTTAGACATTAGTTGTCAATAATGAGGGGGATGAAAAGCGATCATTAACGCCTGTCAATCGGCGTGAAAAATTCTTAAAAAGAAAACTTTTAAAACGATGAACCATTATTTTGCTTCGGAGGAGCTGATGTGGCATGATTCTATAGATAATTCGATATTGAAAATTCCCACACAATGGCCATTGTAACGGTAAGCACTTTTTCAATGAAAAGTTGAGATGAATCTCGAAAGATTTGTAAAGTTTTATTTTATTTTATTTTAATAAACATACATATGTAGGTCTTTACAGGTTACCCCAATATGACAAGAATATACACAGAATAATAATAATAATTATAACTTTTTATTCCAGGCGATAGGGAGAAAAGTGCAATCGCCAACGCTCATATAAATAGTATATATGTAGATAATAACATTATTGAAAAACGATAATAATAATAATAAGAACAATTAATCAATTCCATGTCCATTTAAGGCGGTCGGTGGAGAATCTCCATCCATTTAACATATAGCGAAGAATGCAAATGAGAAGATGCAGCAGCAAGAAGACAATTAGAAGACAAAAATATACGAAGACGTAGAGAGGCCGCTCTCATCCTGAGAATGGCCTCAAAGTGAGGCATACAATACACATGTAATATACATATAATTTCGAAAAAGACTTTGTAAGGATTGGGAGCATCGAAAAAAAATCAAAGTTTCTATGACGACGATATCGATATCGTTGAATATTATTTATTTTCAATTTAAATAAATTTAATAAAAAAACAAATTAAGGTTTACTATTAGAATTTTGCCATGTTTAAGCTGTTTATATTACAAATGCCGAGCGAAGCCGGGTGAAAACAATATTTGTATATATAATTTCGAAAAAGACTTTGTATGTATGTTTGTTTGGTTCGTAAAATTCGTGACGTTCAATTTAATAAATAAATAAATGAATATTCAAATAAATTTAAATAAAATAAAACTATTCAAATAAATATAATAAAATGTTTACTATTAGATTAGTCATGTTTAAGCTGTTTATATTACAAATACCGAGCGAAGCCGGGTAATACAGCTAGTTAAATATATTTTAAAGATATTTTTAAAAAATTGGACCGTGTGCAGATCCAACAAAAGCGTTAATTGATGATACTTATGAGCTCTTGTGGGTTTTATATTTTGATTTTAATTTCATATTTCGAAGTGAAATTTTCGAGACATCGTTTGTAATGCAGAAAAGATTTGACTTCATTGTTAGTTTATGCAAAATATGTTTTCCAACGTTCGTAAGTTATTAAAAGTTTTAAATATGTACATATGTAAGATATAAATCAACAGAGAACTTAAATTAATTTTGTAAACTTTACAGTGTAAACGAAGTTTAAAATATATAGAACAAAATATTGAAGTACAGAGTGTACTTTTGCATATGAGTCACTGTTATGATTAAAAGTAAGAAACATCATTTTATGTGATAAACATTACATTACATATATAATTATACTCTCTTTTGTTCCTTTATGCAAATTCACAGTTTTCAATTTAGGTACGCCGCTACAATTTGCTATAATACATATAATATCCGGGTACTAGCCCAACTTAGCACCTAGACCAGTTTTTCAAGGGCTTGGAGTCCGGAATCACCAATCAGGAGGCACCAATTATAGAACTAACAACTATGGTAAACTATTTCATACCGGATGAATTGACAACCCTGACATGCATACTGTCATGTTCCAAAACGCAGTTTATGTTTTTTAAATTAGTTGGTGAACAAACCAAGATTTCTTTATTATCAAAAAAACGTTACATTTATGTTATTCGAAAACTAAAAATTAATTATGGAAGATGATGAATTTAAAATGAGATACGTAGAATTTTGTTTCACTAATTAACTTTGGTTCACTTTGTTCTGCTGCTGTGCTGACCGTCACTGCTGTGCTGACCGTCACTGCTGTGCTGACCGTCACGTTGACTGTGGGTCGATATTAATGACCACCACTCTCGGAGTCTCGACGGTGATGACTAACTTATGTGATCGAATAGTGATCTTTATCTTTTGGGTTGGGCAAAGTCCGGCATTCCTGGGTTGGTAAAAAGTCCGATACTCATGTCTTATCTGACTATCGCTTTACAGGAATTTGAATGGACTTGTTTGTTTGACAGACACACACAGACGGAATAGCGATATTATGTATATATGTACATATATATATATAATTTGAAGTACGCCACTTGACGAAATAGATGTCAAATTTTTGTCACATTTGAAAGTGCTCAAGAATGGGTGGACGGGATTCACCCACCCACCCACCGTTTGCGCCTAGACTAACAGTGGGTGAGATTCACCTGCCTCACTCTCCCCCTCCTCCCCACTTGGACAAACACTGGCGTTGTAGCGTTCCGATTTTGCGGGTCAGGTCCACCCTTGCCAGATAAGTGCCCGGATTATACATTCTGATGAGAGTGTGAAATTAGTTCTGTGTTTGTTTTTCGTGGCCCCATCCACAACTTTTAACGAACCTGTCATTCAAGGCGACTCAGCGACAACGACGAATGTATGAACTCACAACAGTACCCCCAACCCCCCACCCTCCCTCCCTCCTCCCCATCCACCCCCAACAACCCTGTCCAGTAGCATTATAATATTGGATGCGATTACCAAACCGGAGACCCCGAGCAAAATTTGCTGGGTTGACTTCCTTTGGTTGAATTACAACATTGGAGCCCAAGTTGGCTGCCGCTAGGTTACACTTTTTACAAACACGAAGATAAGTTTTGGAAGTATGTAGAAAAATATTTATCAAAATGTGACATTTTTAATAGTATTTTATTTATCACTAGCTGAACCCGGCATGCGTTGCAATACCACAATAACGCATGCAATTCCCGTTCCCGTTCTCGTTCCCGTTCCGGTTCCCATTCCCGTTCCCGTTTCTGTTCCCGTTCCCGTTCCCATTCCCGTTCCCGTTCTCGTTCTCGTTCCCGTTCCCATTTGTCGGAAAAACGCAGGCAGCGAACACATTTAAAATTATTCAATTATTTGTTTATTTTACCCTAAAAACATTCGTAATTGCGTTGCAATGCCACTCATTCCCGTTTTCCCGTTTTCGTTCCTGTTTTTGGCCGATTTTTTTCACAGTAAGCTTCCGGACATGCATACAATAAATCCTGAAAGTTCCATCGTTCCATCGTCCAATAACGCATGCAATTCCCGTCCCCGTTTCCGTTTCTCGATGCGTTTCGATAAGTGAATGTTTCAGTTTCAAATTAATCTTTAAAATAAGGTTTCGCTCGGTATTTGTAATATAAACCGCTTAAACATGACTAATCTAATAGTAAAAAAATAAAAATTTTAAAAATATTATCTTTTTTATTTTTATTTTTTATTTTTTTATTTTTTTTTATTTTTTTTAATAAAATGTTTACTATTCGATTAGTCATGTTTATGCGGTTTATATTACAAATACCGAGCGAAGCCGGGTAATACAGCTTACCGGGTATTTAATAGCGGGTTATAATCAAATTAAATTATAGTAAAGTATAGGAACGCATAAGTGACAGACAGATAAACATTGATTTATATATTATAGATATGTAGGATTGTTATGAGTGGTACGTAATGTCAGGTTGGTATGAGTGGTACGTAATGTATTTGTACGTTGGCAATGCGTGGGCGCAAGTTGGTTGCTAACGTAAACATTTCCTTAACTACCCACTGGCGCTTCATACTTTCGCGTCGATAAAATCGTAATTACGAATATTATTATTATTAAGAGGTTTTTTCCCTTTTTATTTTCACATTAATCTTTCCGGACATGCATACAATAAATCCTGAAAGTTTCATCGTAATCGGTTCTTTAGTTTAGGAGCCTATTCGAGACAGACAGACAAACAGACAGACATCGATTTTTATATATATAGATTATTTTGAATTTCTTTTTGTCTGTTTGTCTGTCTTCCCAAACCACTCAACTGATTACGATAAAACTTTCAGGATTTGTTGTATGCATGTCCGGGAAGCTTACTGTGAAATAAAAACGGGAAAAAAACCTCTAAATAATAATATTCGTAATTAAGATTTTACCGATGCGAAAGTATGAAACGCCATTATGAAAGCCAACAAAAATCATTTTCATATTCGACTATATGAGATAAATCTCATTTAACTGTACGGCTTAAATGCAACGTTTCGGAACGAATTTTCTACATTGCTCTACCGAGCGTGAAGAAGTTTTCAAATAGGAAGTATAATGAAATACGTTTCACCATAGATAGCACTTATGAACACATTATCGTATATAATCTATATACGATAATGTATTCAAATATCTATGTACAGTATACTATATACATATATAGATATTTGAATTTCCCATATATGAGTGCCAACACAATCAGGAAACGATTCTCTACGAATAATGTAATTGTACGGATACGTTCAGGTGTAGTGTAGGTACTAAAGTGCGTACACACACACCTGGTGCATAATTTCTGAACAAAGTCGCCTAGGTTAACCTTCGCCGTATTTAAATGGTAATTTTATGTGCCGAGAATTCCGACGCATAGCCGTACAACATTTTTCCTCGGCGATTATCATATTTCGTTTTGAATTAATATATAGCGTACGTGATAAGTTGGTAATTTTTGAAAAAAACACTTTTTTTTGGTCGTGACCCACTTACAATTTATCTTGTAACTTTTGTCAAAAATATATAAAATACTATTTTAATTCAATATTACTTTGTTTATTTCAAAAAATAATTACAGTATATGCATGTATGAATTTGGCGTTTTAATTTAAAGTTTAATATTTTCTCTCTTTTAAAAATTTATTTTTTAATAGGAGAGAAAGCTGCCAATGCTTAAAATGAAAAAAAAACGCTTTACAGTTTTCCTTTGTAGAATAACACGTCTCTAAAACACTATTGACGTTTATAAGCAAGACAGTCTAAGCGTAAAAATAAATGTGTCCTACACGTTTAAAATAAATTTTAATTTAATCTTTATCCAATAGGAAAATAATGTAGAAAAAAAATGCTCAAAAGTATTAAAACCATATAATACATGTCGTTATGCAATAACTAACTGAGCCCGGCATGCGTCACAATGCCAGATTAAGGCATGCAATTCCCGTTCCCGTTCCCATTTCAAGTGATGGTTGGTTACCAACGTACACATTTCCGTGACTACACAATGGCGCTTCATACTTTTGCGTCGGTAAAATCGTAATTACTATTATTATTATATTGAGGGTTTTTACTATTTTTATTTCACAGTACACTTCCCGGACATGCATACAACAAATCCTGAAAATTCTACTGTAATCGGTTCAATGGTTTAGGAGCTTATCCGAGACAGACAGAAAAACATACATTCAATTTTATACATACATACATATGTCAATGATTTTTACTTACGATTACAATTCAGGAAAAAAATTTCCTCTTATCCGATCGTTTTCATACTTTGTCATATTGCTCTTTTTGGTCATCAATATAAGTAAATATATCCTCCGCCATCACGATGCGAAATTTGAATTTCTGAAAAGTGCCTGACGTTTATCCAGTTTTTAGTTTTAAGCATAGATGGCGGTAGTAAAATAAAATTATTGGTATTTTTATTCAAAATAATTATTTTATATACAAATTATAGAAGGGGTATGTTTTTATAAAATTTTTTTCCATCAAAATATAACAGGTAGTTATTTTTACATACCTCTTCTTAGCTTTCAAACGATTTGGTCGTGAGACAAAGTTTGGTTTTTTATCCGATCGTTTTCAAACGTTGCCATTTTGCTCGGTTTGGTCATCAATAGAAGTGGAAGTGTAATCCACTGTTTTAATATAATAATAATCGTAATAGACACGTTTGAAAATACTGCATCGTATTAAACGGTGACGATTATCTGTCACATCATTCTCATCGGAAGTGTCAATACTTTTCGCCCTGCTATCTCGATGTCCGATTTTAATTGTTTAAACGCCTATTAATTTTTCTTTTTTCAATCTATATTTTATAAAATTTGCTTTATAGCTTCTCATTATCTCTCATATATATTTTTACTTCACTCAAAGTCTTAATAATGAATGCTATCGATATCGTTGTCAATCGATATTGCTGTTAGGGCCAAATGTCACTTTGACGTTTGGCACACTTGTGCCAAACAACTTGTTCTAATACAAGCTCACACGTCTTGTTCTAACACAAGCGCACTGATATTTTTCAGGCTCACATTTGAGTACATATGTATGCCTGTAGAGGAGTCGTAGTCTGTTAGGCGGGCGGAAGTAGCGACAATGAAGCTTCCGGTGGGCTGTAAGGGCGGTTCGTGCTCTTTTGCAAAAATCCCTCAGGGGGTAGGTTCACCAGGGTCGTTTTTATGGCAGGCTTAGACCGGAATAAGGGCGCCGTGCCTCGTGTGCAAATTCATTATTTTCCGCAGGGACGCCGCGCTAATCCAACGCCCGGCTAGCGAACAGCCCTAATTCCCTTCAACCCCCCCCCCCCAACTACCCCCCTTCCACCCCTCCACCATACCGACTATCAACTCGACGGAAAAAACTAATGAGAAAAAATCGTTTAAGTTCCAATGTGTATAACAAAGTAGCACCGTTTGAACAACTGTGATCTTGTGCAATGTGTCTAAACAACACTGATAACCACACTTTAACCCCAAATACATATGATATGTAAAGTGAAGGAGACCGGGTCTGGTTTATATACATTTTATTTTTATTTAAATTGGCACACATCTAAATATGTATACATACATATGTCACAGTGAAATTATATTTCAAGTGAAAATATATTTTCACTGACGTTTCAGTGCAATCATAAACAGTTACATTTTCAGGGTTGGTTTTTTTCATTTAAGATTAGATTTTTAGGGTTGGTATTACTTAAGGGTTACGGTAGGTTAGGTTAAGTAAGAGTTGGCCCTATTCATTTAAGATTGGGGTTGTTAGGTTTAAATTTATAGAGTTAAACGTTGAAAATTCATTGTTTGATACATTTTCACTGTTTGAATTGGTGAAAATATATTTTTGATAGTGAAAATATATTTTCATTTGAAATATGCTTTCACTGTAACTGTATCATGTGTATGGTTATAAAAAAAAATAATGTCTGTTTATATGTCTGTCTCGTATAGGCTCATAAACCACTCAACTCATTTCGATGGAACTTTCAGGATTTGTTGTATGCATTTCCGGGAAGCTTTCTGTAAAAATAAGATCGCCCAAAAACGGGAACAGAAACGGGAATGAGTGGCATTGCAACGCAATAATTTCAAATGTTTTCGCGTCACGACCTGCGTTGTTAGGGTAAAATAAACAAATAATTGAATACTTTCAAATAGGTTCACTGCCTGCATTTTTCCGCTGTTAAGCGCTGGATAAGTCAATCCAGGAATTTGGCTCGGGAACGGGAATTGCATGCGATATTGTGGCATTGCAACGCAAAAAAGGTACAAACATGAATGAAAATATTTATATTCCAAGTACAGTGAGCACCACATGTTAATATAAATAAATAATGAATGACAATGAAGGTGAAGAAGCAAATCAACCACAGATTTCCTTCTTCACCTTAGCCCTAAAAGTACTGATAGAGTCAGTGAAAAGGTCAGGGCAATCAACCATACCATCGTAAAGACGGCATATCCGTGCGATTGCACTATTAAATGATGTATTGTTATGACAAATTGGTGGATAGAATAGATTTGTACATCTGGTGAATCGGGTATTGACGTTAAAATTAA